>NC_092878.1:46292849-46617849 GCF_028372415.1 Notamacropus eugenii | reverse complement strand
GCTTTATGGCCAATTTATAAAGCTCTCTGAAAAACAAATGGAGAAGTGTTTCTCTCCATCTGCTTTAAGTGTCGCACCTGAAGTCTGGCTCTGAGTCTGGTTCCTGCCAACATTTACATGCTGATTAATCCTATAAAATTTGATAGAGTCATTTCCACTACAGCACCTGGAATAATTGCATAGTTGCTGGCAAAGAGAGAGCTGAAGGTGCTGTTAAATCTGCCAATCACCATGTAGTTAATAGTTTTCCCGAAATTGCACTAAATACCTGAGCCCTGACCTTTTTGTTTATTCAAGACCCATTTTCTTTGTATTTCTCTTCCTTTGATTTGATTGTTTGTTGCTACATTTAACAACAACAAAAAGAAGCAAGCCACCCACACCAGAATCCTTGTCTCTCATCCATTAAAATCCGGCATTAATAATAACAAAGAGGGAAGCCACAGAGAAGCCCTTAAAGGAGGGGTGAGTGGGGAGCACATTAAGCAAATGCTCTGTGGGGCTCTTTATTAACATTCTTTGTCCATTTGGCTGTACTCGATTAAAGCCTACCCTCAATGAACCCCCAATATCCTCAATGAACCCCCTATACCAAATGATGGTCAATTGCATTAACTGGTTTTTATAGAAACTCTTCTGAGGGCAAAAGAGTGGTTCAAAGGATGTGGGATCAGAAGACCTAAGTTGAAACATTGCCACTGATACTTATGACCTTTATGATTTTGGACATGTTTTTTGGATCTCAGGTTCCTCATTGGAAAATTAAGGAGTTGTGCTTGATATTTTCTAAGATCCCTTTAAACTCGAAATCTACCATTTTGTGATCTTATGATCAGTAGTTTACTATGTATGTAGGTACATATCTGTGTGTGTATATGTGTATGTATATATACATATATATAGATTTTTATAAATTATGCTATTATCCAGATCAAGATGTTGAGTTGGAGTATCCATCAGCTCATCAGTCTTGTGTAGACACCGCAAATAAAGAATGAGCTGCCTATGAGATTGAAAAGGAGAGTAAGTTGGATTGCCTTTGGGAAACTATGTGGTTCTTTCACTGACTCTAAATTTACTCCTCAAACCAAAGCTTATATTTAACACTAATAGTTTTCCAGTGATGTTATTTGGTTGAAAGTCATGGAAAACTGATGTTAAAGAAATAGAGTTAAATATCAACCAAAAGACATTAGCATATTATGGGCATGAATAGGTTGAAACATAATCCAGATCAGGAAATACAGTTATCCCTTCCACTTTGTGCCTTTTCCCATTGTGGTTTAGATATAACTAGGGTTGGCATAAGAAATTAAATGGAAATTTGGGGGAGTTTTGTGAAAGCACAAGATGGCATACAAAGGCCAGAAGATGACCTAGAAAAAGTTTAGAAACTCAGAAATGCATAAAATATATGGATAATATCATATAATATCCAAATATTTTATCTTTTAATACTCTAATAATTCAGACTTCTCTGGTACAAAGGGAAGGCCAAAAAATTTTACATGGATTTTCCAGATCATAAGGGTGCCATGCTCCAATCTCCTCAATGTGGAAAGGATTACTGTATATGAAAGGAGTATGAAAGATGTCATTTGAGAAGTGTATCACCAAAAAAATTAAGATGGCCTAGTCACATGGCAAGAAAGAAGAATGACTGGTAGACAGCCTGGGTCCTCTATTGGGATCTGTTAAATGTCACTAGATCAAAAGGAAGGCACAAACTACATTAGATTGACACCTTGCGCCACATACATGGGAAAGCTTGAACATTAGTCGCATAGTATGGCCAAGCATGGATGGATTTTGATCTGTATTATTGTATCTATATTATGTTAGGGAATACCCACACCGATGACATCACAAACCAGTTGGAGGACTCCAGTTTAAGTCCCATCCCAGAGGTTTAGCAGATTAGGAAGCAGTAGAGTAGAGGAACCCTGACTTTGGAGGCATACTATCTGGGTTTGAATCCTACCTTTAATACAACTTATAAGACCTTAGGCAATCAATCAGTCAATTAACAAACATCTACTAGGTGCTGGAAATACAAAAACAACAATGAAACAGCCCCTCACTTCAAGGAGTTTGCATTTTATTAGGGGACAAGTAAATTAATCTCCTAGTGGGCGGAGCAGTTGTCGTTTCAGCTTCATTCCAACTTTCAATCTGTGTATGATTCAAAATAACTAAAGAACTGAGAGGTGAATATTATGTTTTTCTATATTATTGAGATAAAGATGAGTAATAGTGTAGATAGAAGATAGGTATATTTTTATTCTTCAGGGATTCATAACCTTTCTGTGTGTTTCATGGACCCCTTCCACAACCCAATAAAACCTCTGAATAATGTTGTTAGATGCACAAAAATGCAATACATGGTATTAGAGAGGAAGGCAATGATATTGAAATGAAGAGGGGTGGAAAATATTTATTAAGTACCTACTCTAAGGTACTGTGCTAAGTACTTAACAGATATTATCTCATTGGATTCTCACAATAGCACTAGGACATAGGTGCTATTATATCTCCATTTTACAATTGAGAAAATTGAGGCAGAGATTAAGTGACTTATCCAGGGCATGCAGCTAGTAAGTGTCTGAGACCAGATTTGAACTCAAGTCTTCCTGATTTCAGATCCAGCATTCTGTCCACAGTGTCAACTAGCTGTCCTTAAGTAAATGCAGTTATTTATTTTAAAAGTTCATATATCCCAGGTTCAGAACTTCTGTTTTAATTTAATGTCCAAATTAGAAACTAACTCATAAAAAGCAGAGTTCTCCAGCTGCTTAACATCTCCATATAATTTACTCAGGAGTCCCATTTGCTAAATTTGTAAAGTAGGTGTTGTATATGAGCTGCAGAAAGTTCATTTAAACTCAGACAGAATGTATTTTACTGCATCTCTAATTCATCCTAGGAGCTTAACATTTGTTTGTCAATTTGACAAACGTGATGAGGATAATTTGTATAGTTGAGAGTGAGTGGAAGTAAACAGTTTATGACATGTGTTTGACCTCCCAAATTTTAATTCTTAGGAGTTTTGACAAATTATCTATCCATCTGTCTATCTATCTATCTATCTATCTATCTATCTATCTATCTATCTATCTATCTATCTATCTACTTACGTACCTATCATCTATCTATCATTTATCTATCTATCATCTCTCTCTCTCTCTCTCTCTCTCTCTCTTGCTCTCTCTGTTTCTATCTCTCTTTGTTTCTTTGTGTCTGTCTTGTTTCTCTCTCTGCTCTGTGTCTCTGTTTGCCTCTGTCACTGTCTCTCTCTCCCCCCTCGCAGAACTGTGATTTCATTAGTATAGGGAGGTCTAGATGAGGAATTCCCTCTACCAATGTAGATCACTACTATTTCTACAATTTATAGTCTTATGAAGTTACCTGGGGAGCACTAAGAGATCAAGTGACTTGCTCAGGACCATATTGGCAGTGTCAGGGATAGGCTCTGGTCTTCTGGATTCCAAGGCTAGTTCTCTAGAAAATAGGGCTTGATGGACAGAGTTGGCCTCGAAGTCAGGAAAATACACATTAAAGTTCTGTCTCCGGCATATACTAAGTGTGTGACTGAGTAAATTCCTTAATCTCTCCATGCTTCAAATAACTCTTTAAGAATGTAAATTGCTTAACAATGCTGATTTGTATTAACTGAGGGAATTTTCTCACCAAGAATTTCCTAAATCCATGAAAGCATAGATCAGAACAAAAAGAGAAAATAGTTTGTTCCCTGCACCCCCCTCCCTTGGCCCATAGCAGGTATTTATATGCTTAATCAATGTCTGTTGATATTTAGTTGAGTGATTAGTTTCACCAGAGATTTTTCATCTAATTTATCCAAGTATGAAACAGGTTTCCTTAATCCAAAATTTCTTGCTCAATTTTTAATAAAATTATGTCCAATGATTCAGTCATGTCTCACTCTTTGTTGACCCCATGGACCATAGTACTCTGGGCCCTTCTGTTTTCCACTGTCTCAAAGTCTGTCCAAGTTCAGATTTTTTTGTTTCCATAATACTATCTATCTCATCTTCTGCATCCCCCTTTCTTTTTGCCTTCAATCTTTTCCAATATCAGGGGTCTTTTCCTATAAGTTTTGCCTTTTCATTATGTGACCAAAGTATTGATTCAGCTTTAATATT
The DNA here is from genome assembly GCF_028372415.1 of Notamacropus eugenii. Lineage (NCBI taxonomy): Eukaryota > Metazoa > Chordata > Mammalia > Diprotodontia > Macropodidae > Notamacropus > Notamacropus eugenii. The sequence goes on along the minus strand of NC_092878.1, from coordinate 46,613,689 downwards.
TGACCTTCCAGGGAATAGTCTGCATTAATATCTTTAATCATGGCAAGATAGATAGATCCAGCATAGTAAGATAAATTTACTGTGTTCTGGTTTAAGAATAGAACTGTGTCCCCTGGAAAATTTCCATGTTCACTGAACCTTTGTTTTACTAAGGGCAATACAGAAGAAGGGATCAATAAAATACGTGTAGTTTACTGATATCTCGTTTCTGTCCAAGGTAGTATAAGATTCTAACATGGTACAATGGATAGAGGGCCATCATTGATGTCAGGAAGACTAGGATTCAAGTCATGCTTCCGATACCTGCTAGCTAGGTGATTGTACATGAGTCCCTTAACCTCTGAGAGCCTCTGGCACCTCTCCAAGAAGAGAAGTTGCAGATGAATTAACAATCTACATCAGTGGACTTTCCATGATAGAAGGAGTAATGAAATCGCAGGTGTAGACAAAAGGAAAATATGGAAATCATTCAGCAAAGATAATGGATACTTTATGGTTACTTTATGGTTCACAAAGTGCTATCCTCATAACAGTTTTAAGAAATAGGGAATCATTTCCATTTTACAAATGATGAATGACTTCAGAATGGGTTTTTAAAAAATTATTTCAGCTATATTTTCTCTGTAGATGTTTGGGGGAAACATTTCCAAAAGTCTGCATGTTTCCTAGTTAACTTTAAAATTTGTGGGAAATGGAAAAAAAATCTTTTAAAAATACTAGCAAAATCTCGTAGTTCTTTGGGCTCCCTCCCATTAAAGCTCCCTATTCTTAAGTGACTTTCTGGTTGTATATTGTTGCCACTGAATTTCACAGGAGTCCACCCTAGTCTCAAGGGCTAAACACTAAGTTGCTGTTTTATTGTGGTGAATCATATCCTGAAAGAGTCCTGAAAGAATTAATTAAGGGCTTCCTATCTTATTGGTTTCTTATTTATTAAGTAGTGACTTGGAATGACACTAATCTAAATACCGTGTATGCTGACATTTCCTAAAGTGCTCTAAAATAGAGAGCCAGGATCCACCACTCCCCTGACTCTCCTGGCCATTTTTTTTGTCTCCCTGGGTCATGTTGCTTCTTTTGTAGACCTCAGCCAAGACACATGGCTTTCCTGTCCAGTTTTACTCCACTTAAAGCCAGGGAAATGGACATGACTATTTCAGTGAGAATGTGTGTGGGCAGATGGAGAAGGGGAGAGAGAAAAAAAGAAAAGGCAACCAGTCAAGGCAGGGATCAGCACTCTTGACTTGGTAATCAGCATTCAGAGTTTGAGAACATTGTTTCTGTCTTTTTGGAAATAGGGAGAGAGATATGAAAGGTTGTAGGTTCAAGGAAAGATGAAGCAAGGCATGGGGAATTCTACATGGAACTTTCATAGTATTCTAGTATAAGCTAAGTAAACATTAAGATCTATTGTTGGAAGAAATCTTATGGGTCTTTGAATCATAGGACTGCAGAACCATAGAACTGGAAGGTGACATAGTGGTCATCTAATCCAACCCTTTAATTTTACAGATGAGGAAACTGAGACCAAAGAAATAAAATGACTTTTACAAAGTCATACAAGGCAGAACTTGGATCACACCCAAATCTCACTCCAAACCCAGTATACTTTCCACTGCACCTAATTTTACAGATGAAGAAGCTAAAGTCCAAAGTAGTTCTATGGCTTGCCTAAAGTCAAACAGGAAGTAAATAGCAGAGATTGAATTCAGACTGAGTTTTCTCTAACTCCAAATCCAATGTTCTTTCTCAGAATACCCTGGTGTTCCTAGGGCACCTAGAATCCCAGATGATACTGAAGACAAATTAGTATCAGTATTTTGCATTCACTTTGTGTATATTTGCTTTCTGGCCTAATGACTAGAGTTAGGGTGGAGTTCAAAGAATTGTACTGTTTGAAGTGTACCCTGGTGGATGACAGTTTTCCCTCAGCATCTGGTACAGGTCAAAAGAGCCTCCTTCCCCTTCCTAATTGTTGTTGTGGGGATGATATTCAATAAAGTTCCATTTCTCTAAAACTCAAACAAATTGAGTTCTCAAGTAACCATAGTACTATGAGAAAGAAGTGACATCTATATAAGATGATATGTCAGGGGATGTGGGAGGAATAAGAACCAGAATCATTTTATGACATCTTCATAGATTGATCTCCCCAACAACTTAACCTAACCTAAATAGCAGAAAGTCCTCAATCACTATTGAAGAGGAAATAAAATGTAATAAACTATGCAAGGGCATGGTAAAGCAGATAGGCTCATCCACTTCTGTAACAACTTTTTGTTATCTCTTATCTTAATAAGAGATATCTTCAATTTTGTCTAAATGGACTGCTTTAATAATTATAAAAAAAATCTGGTCTCCTCTCCTTCTCTCTTGCCCTTAAACAGGGCATTTAATAACAAACCCTGTGAGCCATATGACAAACATTTCCCCAGAAATTCCCCTTTTTTCCCCTTGATTACTTATCCTTTTCTCTAATTCTCCATCTCCTGTTAAATGCTTTACTTATCTATCCTCAGTTGCCACAAAAATGTTGTTGATTGGCTGTATACTCTAAATGAGCTTGAACAATCACACTAACCAGATCTATCTTGGGAAGCTGCAACTACTATCACTGAACAGTCTTCTTTAGCATGCTAATATATTTCTTTGCTTTCAGTCTGAGCTCCTATCTTCAGCCCATATTCATAGAACTCCACTGGTATGCCTGTTTGAAGAGGTCCAGTTCTTCTCAGTTAAGAGAATTCTTTTATAGTCATATGATTGTGAGTTCGTTGAGGTGTCTCACTAACTTTTGTCTACCCTTCTCTGCTTGGCATGGCAAAGTACACGTGGTAGGTTCTTAATATGCTTCTGTTGAATGAATGAAAAAAACTGATGGATGGATCACATAAGATTTAGAGGTATAAGGAAACTCAGAGGTTCTCTAATACAAGCTTTTATTTTATAAGTAGTGGACATGTCTGAATGAAGTGTGTGTGTGTGTGTGTGTGTGTGTGTGTGTGTGTGTGTGTGTGTGAGAGAGAGAGAGAGAGAGAGAGAGAGAGAGAGAGAGAGAAAGAAAGAGAGACATGGTCAGACCTATGCTTTTAGGAAAATTACTTGAGAGGCTGAATAGAGAATGAATTAGAATGGTGACAGATTTGTGACAGGCAGATAACCACACTGTTGTAATAGGCTTGAGGAGATGAAAGCCTGTACCAGGGTGGTGTCAGTCTGAGGAGCCTTATACTTGAGCAGCCCTTGATAATGAAGCTGACATATGCAGAAAGACCTAAGTGGACCTGGGCAGCTCCAAAGACAGTAAGAAGAAAAGCTCTATAGCACTTGCCCATGGAAAATTGGGAGTAGACCAAAAGACACATGATGAAAAAAAGCTATCCATATCCAGAGAAAGAACTAGGGCATCTGAATGCAGATTGAAGCATACTATTTGCTCTCTCTCTCTCTCTCTCTCTCTCTCTCTCTCTTTCTCTCTCTCTCCTTTCTTGTGGTTTCTCCCATTAATTCTAATTCTTCTTTACAACATGACTAATATGAAAATATGTTTAATAAGAATGTGTATTTAGAGCCTTTATCAGATTCCATGCCATCTTGGGGAGGATGAGGGAGGCAGAGAAAATTTAAAATTCAAAAACTTAAGGAAGTGAATGTTGAAAATTAAAATTAAATAAATTAATTTAATGGAAAAAAGATAGTTGGGAGTAGAAATTGCTGGAAGAGAGATTTAAAAAGAGGGTAGTCAGATCTTCCCAGATAAAAGCAGGGGTTGAAGCTTTGTCTTCCAGTGTGTATCAGTAAGTACCCCAAAATACACAGAGGGTCCTGTTATCACAGGTTCTTTGATCTGCTATTCTTAAAAGAAAGGCAACTTTCAAGGGGTTAACAGTTTCCTTTAATCAAGCACATATATCATTCACATAGTTCAGGAAATCAACAGATAGCACTTCTGACATAAGCAATGCATATATCACAAATCAACAGACAGGTCCAACTGCCTGACCATAGTTGCCAGAGAGGGAAGCACCAACATCTGGATTTTCAAAGCCAGGAGGCTCCTTAGTGGGTTCCCAAAGCCTAATCTGGCACACAAAGCTTCTTCCAAAACTAAGCCCTAAAGTAAAACCTCACCCTCAGAGTATTTATATCTTTTTTTAGAGTCAGAGGGCATCCTAACCTTTGAGTACCAGTGTTTCATTAACAGAAGGTGTGGGCTTTCCTACAAATCTTCCTTAATCAAACTCCCTTTAGTGGGCAGGCTCATTAATGGGTGGAAAAGATCTTTAATCACCTTAACAATTCAAATATATATACTGTTTCTAGTTAAAGAAACTATTTCTGTACCTTACTCCTAGTAAAGACTCTTTTGCTTGATAAAGGCAAGATTCAATCAGAGGCACTTGATTACACTAAAACAAAAACAGCAAAAGATCCTACTTTGCTTTCCCTTATAATCCACCCTTCCAGGATGCTTGGCCTTACAATCTAAATGGCCATGAATCCTGGAACAAATAGAGGCATTCGTTATAAGTTATATTTCTTGATTATACTAAAACAAAAACAGCAAAAGATCCTACTTTACTTGCCATTACACTTGCAATTACACAGTGTGGGTGCCAAGGAGTTCTCTCAGGCAAGTTAAAAGCTGAAGGAACCCAAACAGTCTGGGGCCATACTAGAAGATGAGGTTGGCCTGGTGAATTGGAAATGGTGGTGCTGACCAGAATTTAGAATAAAGGTAGAGAAGAATAGAGTGAGATGGGGCACAGACTCAGAAGGCAATTGACAAGGACCTGTAGAAGCAGGACATAAAGCAGGGCTTTCATGAGTTAGTGCTGGTAGTTTTCAGGGACTGAAAATTTTAGGGAATTCACTAAGAAGAGGAAATAGGAAGGAGAGTATAACTGTTCCTTTGCTAATTGGATTGCAGTAGTGTTGGATGCAAGTTTTTATTCTTTGCATGCCCTGTAATAAAACTGTTTCATGTCTTAATGTTCATTGTTAGCATAGTATTTGCAAGTCCACTGGTAGAGAAATTTCTACCAGTCCACTGATAAGCATTTTTTAAATGCCTCTGATATACCAGGCTCTGTTCAAGAAAGACAAAAGACATGCCCTGACCTCAAGAAGCTCACAATTAAATGAGGGAGACAGCATGCAAGCAACTATGTACAAACAAGCTATATATAAGGATAAATAGGCAGTAATCAACAGAGGAAAGACAATAGAATTAAGAGAGATTGGAAAAGTCGTCCTGTAGAAGATGGTATTTTACCTGGAATGTGAAGGAAATCAATAGGCTGAGATGAGAAAGGAGAACACTGGAGGCAAGATGCCCTGAGTCAAGAGACGAAGTATCTTGCCCCAGGAGCCAAGCCAAGATGGCCGAGTACAAGCAGGGACTTCTCTGAGCTCTCCTCCAAAACCCTCCAAATACCTCTAAAAATGACTCTAAGCAAATTCTAGAGTTACAGAACCCACAAAATGATGGAGTGAAACAAATCTCTAGCCTGAGATAACCTGGAAAGCCAATAGAAAGGTTCGTTAGCACTGGGCAGGGAGCAGAGTGCAGACTGACTGCGCTGGCACAGAGAGGCTAGAACAGGCCTCAGGAGACTGAATCATTGTCAGCTGTGGCAGTTTCCAAACTTCTCAACCCAGAAATGCCAAAAAAGTCAGTGGGAAAACTCTGGGACCAGGGTGAAAGAGGAGTATGTGGGGACCCTGGGGGCCAGGTGGCTGGCAGCAGCAGCTGAAGGTGACAGGGAGCCTCTGGAGTTGAGTAGGATGATAACATTGTCAGACCTGTACTTCAGGATCCGGGACAGGAGACTGAAAAGGAGTAGTCAGAAAGCTAGGAGGAGAATCAGGAAAGAGTGGAATTCTGAAACCTAGAAAGAAGAGAGAGTCGAGGATAAGACAGTGATCAATGATATTAAAGACTGCAGAAAGGTCGAGAAGAATGAGAACTGAGAAAAGGCCACTGGATGTGGCAATTGGGAGGGGGGCAATGTTTTGATACTGGATGAAGACAGATGATATCACACATTAGATGTCTTGTAAATAGTTGAAAGAACCACATACATCTCTGAGCATATGTATGAGAGAAAAGGAAAGGGAGAAAGCATTCATCAAGTGCCAACTAAGTGACAGGCACTGTAGCAAGCATTTAATAAATATTATGTTATTTGATCCCCACAACAAACCTGTGAATAGGTGCAATTATCACCCCTAATTTATAGGTGAAGAAACTGAGGTCAATAGAGGTTAAGTGACTTGCCTAGGGTCACACACATGTTAAGTGTCTGAAGCCTAATTTGAACTCAGATCTTTCTGATCTCAGGATAGCTAGATGGGGCAGTAGATAGTGTTAGCCCTGGAGTAAAGAGGACCTCAGACACTTACTAGCTGTGTGGCTCTGGGCAAATCAGTTAACCCTGTTTGCCTCAATTTCTTCATCTGTAAAATGAGCTGGAGAAGGAAATGGAAAACTACTTCAGTATCATTGCCAAGAAAACCCCAAATGGGGTCACAAAGAGTTAGATGCAACTAGTTGACTAAACAACAACTTTCTCATGCCAGGTCCACCTCTCTATCCATTGGACCAACAGCAACTTATTTTGAAATTGTAAATTCCAGCAGTAGTGAGTCAAGTAGAGTCAAAGCCAGTGGTGATGAATTTTGGAGAATGAATTATCCTTACAGTAGGGTAAGGATCAAGATTTTCTTCCCATTGACCAGATAATAGCTTTGTGACCTTGAAAGGTTATGACATTTGGAGTTCCCATCAATGTGTCTCTTACCTCCAGAGATGGTAGCAGTGTCCCCAAAGCCATAGTAGCTCACAGAAACATCAGGAACTGAGACACAAGAACAAACTTGACACCTGAGAAAAGGCAGGTTGAGGATGCTACAAGGGCAGTGACCCTTGAAAATTAACGGAGAGTTACATTTACGGGCAAATTCATAAGGACTCCATGAGGAGAGAAAAAAAGATTCCTGACAACTAGGAATTTTGAATTTACCACTTGTATGTATGTGTCATCTAAGTTTGAGTCCATTCCCCCCAAAGAACACCTCAGGTATGAAAAGGAAGAGTATGTTCCAAGTTTAGAGATGTTTATAAAATTGTCATTTCTATACCTGCTTAGTCATTTACCTTTCTAAAAGCTAATAAGATCTGGTTGATAATTACTGGGGAGAACATTGGATGGAGACTCATGAGTAACAGTTCTAGAAACTCCAGCAACTCAGGGGTGGGTACTGTCCTAGTAGTGCAAACAGGAGTTGAGGAATTTATCCAGAGAGGAGACTATACTCAAATGTAACTCGAATTAAGTCAGTGCTGTAGGAAGTTATTTGGAAATTCCCAGATAGTCATGGAGAATGAGGATACAGAACTGAATAACTTTAGGGACTGCAGTAGTGTTTATAAACACAACTTTTTCTTTATAACTATGGTTCTCATATTTCCTTGTCTGGTGAGGTTTTCTTCCCAGGCTCACAGCTAGTGGGTAGCTGAGGCTGGAGTAGAAACCAGGGATTTTTAATTCAGTGTTCTTTCTACTGCCTCACATTGCCTCCTAAATCTTTCATACTGTGAAATATAGCCTCAATTATCTCATTTGTTGATTTGCACACCTATGCCCCTGTTGTTTGTCTATCGACTGACTGTTAGCACTGCTTGGATGCTTGATCAGTTCATACTGTTGATACATTCAATATTCACTGTGTGATTGTACTCAGAGGAGTAGGGGAGAAGGCTCAAAAATTGGAGGGAAGAGAAAGAGGCTTGAAAATTGGAGATGTTCCACATTGAGCCAGGGAGAAGAGAAACCCTGATTAGGAGCAACTAGCGATAGAAATTAAAAAGGAAACAAAATCCAAGCCATTCTAGATACTCCATCTCTTTCTTCCATGCCTTTTTACCATCAGTCCCTCATGCCTGGGATACACTCCCTACTTATTTCCATTTCATGGAATCCCTCTCTTCCTCAAAGATGCAGCTCAGGTATTATCTTCTGCATGAAGTCTTTCCTGATCTCCCCACCTGCTAATACCCTCCCTCCCAAACTACCTCATATCTGACTCCCTTCTGAGTATATGCATATATATGTATATATATATAAAATCAACATACATGCCTATATTTATTAACTTTATACTGGCACCATACATATTTTTTATATGTACTTTCTGTCTCCCATATTAGGATGTAACCATGCTGTGATTAGGGATGGTTTCATTCTTTGTACTTGATTCCCAGCACCTAGCACAGTGCCTGTCACATAGCAGATGCTCAATGAATAGTTGATGATTGATTGAAAGAAAATACAAGAGTAACTGAAAGTTGTGAACTGTGCCCATGAGAGTTTACACTGGCAGGGAGTTCTGGCATCCACAACCTTTTTGTCTACTCTCCTCAGTCTTCAGGTCATAGGATCATAGATTTAGAACTCGAGGGAATCCTAAAGATCATCTAGTTCAATCCTATAATTTTCCAGATGAAAATGTCCATTTGTCACACAAGGTGATAGAGCTAGTATTTAAACCCATGTCCTCTGACTTCAGTCCAGCTGTCATTATTATACAATGGTCTCCATCTCTGCCTGTGTTGTATTGGAGCAACAGAGGCTACCCTTTAGCTGATACTGTGTGATAAGTAAGAAAGGAATCTTGAAGGATATAACAGCAGGATAGTCACATCTAGCATAGTAAGATACATTTCCTGTTTTCTGGATTAAGAAAAGAACTCTGTACCCTGGGAAATTTTCCTGCTTATCACGCCTTTGTTTTACTAAGGGTAATATGGAAAAAGACATCAAAAAAATAAATGTATTTATACATAAAAGCTTATTGATGAGAATGAGGGAGAGTGAAAGTTCATGGATATTGTTAGGAGACTTTGCCAATATCCAAGTGTGAAAGAATGGCTAGCTTTGAAGAGATGAATGTCCATAGCTGAACTTGACTCTTCCTTCTCGGAAGAAGTCCTTCCTTCCTTCCTCCTTGTTCCCATGAAGTATGGATATCAAAAGTAATAGAAATTGACAGTGTTCCTGTGGACCCAGACAAATTTTGGAGGCCTGGGACTCTTTTAAATTTATAAATTAAATTAGGTTCCCTAGAATCTGTCATTGGATAAGTAATGTTGCAGACAGGGGGTAGTGAAATATCTGCCTTTTGGTTACCATTCATTTGTCTTTGCACATGCTATTCCCTGGGATGTCTTGTCTTTCCTCTTGTGTAAATCAGTCTTCTTCTTTTCTATAATTTAATATCCTGGATCCCAACAAATTCCATTTGCAACCTGGCTGGTTTTGATATCACTGCTACCAACTATCATATCTGGCTGTTGGAGATGCCCACTGACCCACTTACCAAAACGTGAGAAAAGCATCCTCCTTGCCCTAGTTCAGTAGAGACAAGGTTGGAATTTTCCCCAAGAAAATTTTACTTGGAAACAATCAGAACAAATAGAGGGAAACCATAAGACAGATTTCCGACTCTGCCACTCATTTATTATATGGGTGCTCAGTATGGGCTCTTTTTTCATAGCTGTAGAACATAATCCATATATTCTTGAGCTGAATTTGTGAGTTGTTGCTCAGGTGAAAAAATTTGCAGCCAACTTTCTGGTGATAGATGTCTTTGAGCTTAGCTATTCTGGTCCTTGAGTGACTGAAGTACCGAAGTGGGTTGAACCTGTCCTTCAATGTTTACTAGCTATGTGATTAGAACTTTCAGAGAGTCAGTTTCCAAATCTAAAGAATGGGGTTGTTAATATCTGAATACATCTACCTGAAGGGGTTTTTGTGATGTTCAGGGGAGGAAATTAGCTTGTATAAAGTACTGTGAGATCCTTAAAACATTATGTAAATGTTAGTTATTTTTACTGTTATAGGATTATTAGATAGGTCTTTAGAAATGGAACTATTTCTCCATAATCTATGTGGCTCAACTGAGGCACATTTGCTACCTAGTTATTAAGGCTAGCGGTATGCTTTTAGAGAACATCTGTGCCTTCACTTGTTCTACTAAATTAGCATCCTGAACTAATATTACTCTTTGTATATATGGAACCCTATTCTCCAAGCTAAAAACCAAGATTTCTTGTCATCATGTCTGACTCTTCGTGACCCTATTTTGGATTTTCTTGGCAAAGATACTATTTCCTTCTCTGGCACATTTTACAGGTGAAGAATCTGAGGCAAACAGGATTCAGTGACTTGCCCAGGGTCACATAGTAAGTGTCTGAGGTAGTGTTTGAACTCAGGAAGATGAGTCTTTTTGACTGCAAACCTTAGCTTCCCTCATTTTACAGAAGAGGAAATGGAGCTAGCAATGAGGAACAAAGAGGAAAAAATATTCAGACATTGTTTGAAATGAAAGGGACTTTAGAGATCATCTTATAGATGAGGAAACTGAGGCCCCCAGAGATGAAGGCCATCGATAAATCAGAGAACATTCTTAGGAGGGTGATCAGGATAGTGAAGATCCTTGTATTCATGCCATATGAGGATCCTTGGAAGAAACTAGAGTTGTTTAACTTGGAGAAGGCAAACTTACTTGGAGAGGACATGTTAGCTGTCTTAAAGTCTTAGAAAAATTATCATATGATAGCTGGATTAGACCCTCTCTTGTGGAAGGAATGAGTGGAAACTGTAGAGTTAAATTTAGGCATAATATGAAGAAAAATTTCCTAACAAATAGAATGAATCAAAAGAAGAATCTGGGCACTGGTGGAAAATATGGGTTCCTCTCCTTTTGAAGACTTTAAGTAGATGTTAGATGATCTTGTCTCAAACATGTTGTAGAGAAAATCCTTTATCAGGAAAGGGTTGAGCATCTAGATGGCCCTTCAAACTCTGAAATTCTGTGTTTCTTGGGAAAAATCAGATAAGTCCTAAATGGTGAAGGCAGGGTTCAAATTCTTGTCCTTTAACTCAGAATCTCATTCTCTTTGCATGGCAATATAATACTCAGTTTCCTCATATGTAAAATGAAAATGATAATGCCTGCTCTATCTTCCCCACTGAGAGACTATGAGAATAAAATGAGATTGAAAGGGTAAATGAGATCACAAATGGTTTGGGGCTCTCTGCTCTTCTTTCTCTTAGTGGATAGGTGGCATTCAATGGTGTACTAGGCTTAGAGTTAAGGGGACCTGAGATGAAATCCTGCCTGAAACACTTATTGACCACATGACCACAGGCAAGTTACTTAGCTATTCTAAGTGTCAGTTTCCTTATCTGTGGATAAATGTGTGTGGATATATAGACATACATACATAATGTATATATAATATATAATGCATACATCATATGATATATGATAATGTAATGTATAATGTATATGATACCCTATAATATGAGATAATATCACATGGAATGTATAGAATATATTATGATACCATTGTAAACAGAATTGCTTCCATCTGAACTGTCTTAGGAAGATTCTGAAGATCACCTGGCAGAATAAGGTACCAGATACTGAAGTCATTGCTCGAGCTGAACTGCCAAGTATTCAAACTATGCTTCAGAGAGTGCAGCTCCAATGGGCTGACCACGTTGTTCAAATGCAAAATGTACCCTTGCCAAAAAGATAATTTTATGGAGAACTTGCATGGGGCAGAAGATCACATGGTGATCAGAAGAAGTGATACAAGGACACTTTCAAGGTCTCTCTCAAGAACTTTGGATTTGACTGCGCAACATAGGAGACACTGGCACAGGAACGGTCAGCATGGTGTGCCCACATCAGAAAGGGTGCTGTGCTCTTTGAGCAAAGCAGAATTGAGACGGCACAAAGTAAACATAGGATGTGCAAATTTGGAGTATCCACCCCAAATATTTACACGGATTATCTGTGCCCAACCTGTAGTAAAGCATTTTGAGCTCTGATTGGTCTGATCAGTCACAGTTGGACACACTGAAATTTCACTTTTTCATGGTGATATCATTTTGGTCCTCTTCGAGAATGAAGGACAGCAACCAACCAATATATTTAATATTGTATATAATACTATAGTATATATCATAGCACGTAATATATACTATAGTATATAATGCAAATATGTGATGTATGTGTGTGTATCTGAGGAGGATAATAGTAACACCTGCTTCATAAGATTGTGAGGATTAAGTCAGATAACATGTAAAGTACTCTGCAAATCTTGAAGTATTACATAAAATGCTAGCTATTATTTAATCTTACTAGCTCTCAAGGGCTTCATCTCTATGGAAATGACTCATTAATTTATATATCCAGCTCTCATCTTTCTCCTGATCTCTGGTCAGACATCTCTACTTACCTACTGGGCACCTCTCTTCACTTGGATATCCCACAGGCAAGTCAAACTCAATCGTGCCAAAAAACAATCTGTCAAAGGAATCACCACTCTTCCAGTTATAAGGGTTGACAACCTACAAGTCATCCTTAACTCTACACTCACTCTCAATATCTCTTCAGTTCTGAGTCTAGTTGATTCTAATCCCAAAGCTCACATCTGTAACTTTCCCACTTTTCCCCTTCTTTCTACCCATACTACAAAGACCCTAGTTCAGACCTTTATCACCTCTCAGACTATTGCTGTAGCCTCTTAATTTATCTCCCTGACTCCAGGCTTTTCCAGTTACAATTCAGGTTCCAAATAGCTGCCAAAATGAGATGATAAAAGCATATATGAACATGTAGGTCATTCACTCAAGAAGTTTCAGTGGCTCCCTATTGCCTCCATAATAAAATCCTTCTGGTGCCATTAAGAACCCTTCACATTCTGGCCCCAACTTATAGTTCCAGGCTGATTATCTGATACTCTCTTCTATTACTTAACACTCTGGTCAAAGTAGATTTCTAGCTGGTCTCTGCACATCCTGTTCTCACATCTCGCCTCCTATTTCTATGGCCTTTATAATGGCTGTCCTTCATACCTAGAATTCTTTCCCTCCTCATATTTACCTCTCCTCATATACTACTCTCTCTTTGTTCTCCTCTCTGATCACTACTCAGCCTCCTTTACTGGATCATCATCTAGGTAATACCCTCTAACTTTAAGTTCCCATGACTTTAAGTTCCCAGAACTTTAAGTTCTGCCCTGGACACTCTGCTCTTTTCCCTCCCCCCCCCCCCCATTTGTTGATCTCATCAGCTTCCACGGATTTAATTGTCATATGCTGATGATTCTCAGATCTACCTTTCTTTCCCCAACTTCTCTGCTGAGTCCAATTTCACATCTCAACTACCTTTTGGACATCTCAAATTCGCTATCCAATAGATATCTTGAACTCAACATGTTCAAAAATAAACTCATTATTTCCCCCCTAAACCCTCCATTACCTCCTACCTTCCCTATTACTTACTGTAGAGGGCAACATCATCCTTCCAGTCCCTCAAACTCACAGTCTGTGAGTTGTTTTGGACTCCTCACTATCTCTCACCCCCCTCCTTTCTAATCTGTTGCCCAAACCTGTTGTAGCATCATTCTACTATTCTTCCTTCTCTTCCCTGTCCACCCTGAGGCAGGTTCTCATCACATCACACCTGGACTATTGTAATAGCCTACTGCTTGGACTACCAGTCTCAAATCTCTCCTTAATCTAATCCTTCCTCCATTCAGTCAGCAAAATGATTTTCTCAAAATACAGATATGACCATGTCATTTCTCTACTCAAAAATTCCACTGAATTTTTGTTCCTATTGTCTTCAGGATCAAATACATTATCTTTTTTACTCTTCAAAACCCTTCATAATCTAACCTCCTCCTACTTTTCTAGTCTTTTTTCACCTTCTGACCACATGCTCTTTGATCCAGTGACATTTGCCTCCATGTTCCATGTTCCTAGGCATTTTGTTTGACTCTCCTCCATCACTAGAATACTCTTCCTCCTTATCTATGAATGCTGGCTTCCCTAGCTGCCTTTAAATCTCAACTAAATAATCCCATTTTCTATAGGAAGCTTTCCCCAACCCTTCTTAATTCTACTGACTTCCCTCTCTTGTTTATTTTATATTTGTCCTGTATACAATTTGTTTGCATATATTTGTTTTCTTGTTATCTTCCCCATTAGATTGTGAGCTCCTAAAGGACAAGAACTTTTGCCTCTTTTTGTATCTTCAGCAATTTTCACACAGTAGATATTTAATAAATGTTTATCAGTTGACTGACTTGACTCTTCAAAGCTTGCCTCCCTTCAAAACCCAGTTCAGTTATCACCTTCTAGGAGATACCTTTCTAATGAAATTATTTTGATATGTTGAAAACATTTTATTGATAGTTTTTGTTTTTACATCCTTTGCATTTGCTTGCCATACCAGCCTGGTATAGTAGACAGGGCTGGCCTTGAAGTCAGGACAAAATTCAAATTCTTCCGCTGAAATTGACTGTCTGGGTGACACTCAATTCATCATTTGACCCTTAATTCACCACCTTTAGTCCAGTGGTGTCAAACTCAAATAGAAATAAGAGCCAATAATCCACACATTAGGATCTCTATGGGCCACATATTGACTTAGTTTTAAAATATAATGTTGTCTACATTTCATTATATTTTTATTTATTTTGTTAAATATTTTCCAATTACATTTTAATCGAGTTCAGCCCATACTTGACATAACCTATGGACCATGTACTTGAGACCTTTGGCCTAGACAACTCTCTAGGACTATGTGTTTTCAGAGAAGGTCCTGGCCTACATTGATAGAAAAAGTCTTCTAATCAAGAAGTTCCCTATATCACTGAAAATCATTGGTCTGGTGCCTTGTTTGTTCTTTGTTCTTGAAGAAGACCATGACATCAGGAAATTGATGTCATGACTTGAAAGTGAACTGGATTTAAGTGAGGAAGGGCTGTGCAAAGTCATCAGTCTCTCTCCTCCAGGGGTCCCTATGTCTATCCTTTCACACTATTACTTCCTATTGAGCTTGCACATTATTAAAACCTCTAGATCTTTTATCACATGACCTAATATTTATATGTGACCTTCACATTTGTACTTATAAAGTTGATTTCACACTACAAAGTTCTATTCCAATGGCTTTATCATGGCATAGAAGTGACCCTGTGTTGTCAGTGTCTATACCAACAAAATACAAATCCTGGTGTACTCTGTCAAACTGGAAAGGCTTCAAAAATGGACTCAATGATATCCTGAGCTCTGAGGACCAATATAGCTATATATGCAGAGAAATTCATCAACAGTGGATTAACAACTAAATGCTGACTTCCTTGGCTGTCCATGAAATAAAGAAAAACTTAAAATGACCCTCAGTCTTATGTGCTTTTTTTCTGCTTCTATAGCCATTTTCTTAGGTTTTTGATTTTGTGCTTTGGATGATAGAAGGCTAGTTTAAAATATATTATCTTCTGTATTTATGCCAATTATATTATTATTATTTTAGCAATGCTTCAGGTTATAAACTTTGAAATCATATTTTATTTTTAATATTTAATAGTTTTTTATTTTTTCCAATTACATGTAAAGATAGTTTTCAACATTCATTTCTGTAAGATTTTGAATTACAAATGTTTCTCCTTTCCTCTCTTTCCTTCCCCCAGCTCAAGACAACAAACAATGCAATATAGGTTATGCATGTATAATCATGTTAAACATATTTCCACATTAATCATATTGAATCACAGAATTTTCAAACCATCCACAAACGTTAACTTAACTGTTGGGACTCAAAATGTGAGATCACTATTCAGTTATTGAGTGTACATATCATCAGGAGAATTGAACCACATCAGTATTGACAGCCATTCATAGGATAAAACCCCCCCACAAATTTAAGATTTAAAAAAATGCATTTAAATAGAAGGTTTATTCACAGCTTCTACTCAAAGAAGACAACAGAAGGTTTGGTAAAGCTCCATTGTACTCCTGATGGAAACAGGAAACTTCATTTCGTGAGAAATTTATTCATTGTGTCATGGTGAAGATAAATGCACCAATGAGTCAGCATCTGTTATAGAGGTTGAAATAAACATATTGTACAAGTAATTTCATAAGAATCCCCCAAACTAATCTGGATTATTTTTTAAATTCTCAGGGACTCCATTGGAAAAAAATATATAGTCAAAAGAGAAGGTGGTGAAAGTATTTTGGAAAATATGTTTCAGACTTTAAGAAACTTAAACAACCAAAGACTACTCAGAAGTCTCATGAAGCATGAATATTTTCTTCTTTAAAAAACAAAAACAAAGATAACTCCACAAAAACCAAACTTTGCTAGACTTTCTTTAAACTATTAAATATGTAGGTTGAGACATAGTTTTGAAGAGGACCAATGGAGAAACATGTTTTGTTTGACTATGCATATTTGTTACAAGGATTTTGTTTTCCTTTTCTCATTTTTTTTTCCAAGGTGGAGTAGGAGGAAAGAAAGTAGGAGTAGAAAGTAAATGCCTGATAATTGAAAAAAATATTTAAAAATAGTTCAGTTCAATGATTGTCTTTAGTATGTTGTTTTTCTCTGATCCCTTTAACTGTTATTCATCTCCCTTCTTTCCTACTTTGTATTTAACTGTATTGCATTCATTTTATTTTTATTCAGTACATATTTATTCTGTAAACACTTGTACATTGTGAGAAATCATTATTTCTCTCTGGTATTAATAACTAATTATTTTATTCAGACTAAGATTTTTCACTTTTTCTTCTTCCTCATTCAGAAAAGCAATCATTGTGGGAAATCTTTTCAAAAGACCTACCCATCCAGGAAGGCTGGGATCTAAGTGAAGACAGTAAAAGAAATTTTAAATTTAGGCTAAGGGGAGCATTCCTGTTCACTGTGTTTACTCAGACAGGTCTGTGAAAGTGTTGACTCCTTTTTTTTTTAGACAGGTGATATGGAAATTGATAAGTCTCTTTGACCAAGATTTGGGAGAATCAAGTAACGTACACCAAGACTCTCATTGTAATATAGTTCACCCTCTCATTATAATGTTAATATTCTAATTAATTTTTAACGAGTCAGAGTTGATTGTCATCCTGGGGAACACTTCTCTTCTAAAAGGTCATATAAGCCATGAATCTACCACCATGATTATCTTTGACCTAAGAGAAAGATGACCAAATGACCATACTTTTGTTAACATGTTGACATTATTAATAAAATGATAAAATTACCTAAGAATTATGTCTCTCAAATTTTCTTACTTTTAAAGGATTTATTTATTTATTACTAGTTTTCAACATAAATTTTTAATAAGATTTTGAGTTCTAAATTTCCCCCCTTATGCACCTACCCATTCCCCAAAATGGCATGCAATCTGATATAGACTATACATGTATGATCATATTAAATGTACTTTCACATTAATCAAGTTGTGAAAAAAGAATCAGAACAAAGGCATGAAAAAGAAAACACAAAAGACAACAAAAAAGAGAAAATAGTATGCTTCGATTTGTATTCAGACTCCATAGTTCTTTCTCTGAATGTAGACAACATTTTCCTTCATGAGTCTTTTGAAATTGCTTTAGATCATTGTATTGTTCAGAAGAGCTAAGTCTGTCAAAGTCAGTCATCATACAATGTTGTTGTTATTGTGTAGAGTGTCCTTCTGGTTCTGCTTACTTCACTCAACATCAGTTTATGAAAGTCTTTCCAGATTTTTCTGAAGTCCACCTGCTCACCATTCTCATAGAACAGTAGTATTCCATTACATTCATATATCAAAACTTGTTTAGCCATTTCCCAATCGATGGACATCCATGCAATTTCCAGTTCTTGGCCACCACAAAAAGAACTGCTATAAATATTTTTTTGTGTGTGGGTCTTTTCCCTTTTTTTTATGATCGCTTTGTTATACAAACCTACTGGTGGTATTGCTAGATCAAAGGGTATGTACAGTTTGGTTGCTTTATGGGTAGAGTTCCAAATGGCTCTCCAGAATGGTTGGATCAGTTTGCAACTCCACCAACAATACATTAGTGTTCCAATTATCCCATATCCTCTCCCACATCTATCATTTTCCTGTTTCGTTATGTTAGCCAATCTGATAGGTATGATATGGTACCTCAGAGTTGTTTTAATTTGCATTTCTCTCATTAATAGTGTTTTAGAGTATTTCTTTCATATGAGTATAGATAACTTTTATTTCTTCATTTGAAACCTGTGTGTTCATATCTTTTGGTCAATTGGGGATTGACTTGTATCCTTATAGATTTCACTCAGTTCTCTATATATTTTAGAAATGAGGCCTTTATCAGAGACACTGACTGTAAAAATTGTTTCCCAGATTTCTGCTTCCTTTCTAATCTTGATTGCATTGGCTTTGTTTGTGCAAAATCTTTTTAATTTAATATAATCAAAATTATCCATTTTGCTTTTCGTAAAATTCTTCATCTCTTGTTTGGTCATAAATTCTTCCCTTCTCCATAGATCTGACGGGTAAACTATTTCTTGTGCTTCTAATTTGCTTATAGTTTCACCCTTTATATCTTAATCATGTAACCATTTTGGCCTTATCTTGGTATATGGTTTAAGATGTTGCCTAGTTTCTGCCATACTGTTTTCCAGTTTTTCCAGCAGTTTTTGTCAAATAGTGAGTTCTTATTCAGAAGCTTTGTCTTTGAATTTATCAAACAGTAGATTACCATAGTCACTGACAACCATGTCTTATGTACCTAACCTATTCCACTGATCCACCACTCTATTTCTTAGCCAGTATCAAGTAGTTTTGATGATTGCTGCTTTATAATACAGTTTTATGTCTAGTATAGTTAGGTTGCCTTCCTTTGCATTTCTTTTCATTAATTCCCTTGATATCCTGGACCTTTTGCTCTTCTAGATAAATTTTGTTATTATTTTTTTGAGCTCTACAAAATAATTTTTTATAGTTTGATTGGTATGGCACTGAATAAGTAAATTAATTTAGATAGAATTGTCATTTTCATTATATTAGCTCAGCTTACCCATGAGCAACTGATTTTTTCTAACTATTTAGATCTAGCTTTATTTGTGTGAAAGTATTTTGTAAATATGTTCATATACTTTCTGGATTTGTCTTGGCAGGCAGAATCCCAAATATTTTACACTGTCACAGTTACTTTAAATGGAATTTCTCTTTCTATCTCTTGATGCTGGGCCTTGTTAATAATATATAGAAATGCTTATGATTTATGTGGGTTTATTTTTTATCCTGCAACTTTGCTAAAGTTGTTTATTATTTCAAGTAGTTTTTTAGTTGATTTTCTAGGACTCTCTAAGTATACCATCATTTCATCTGAAAAGAGTGACAGTTTTGTTTCCTCATTACCTATTCTAATTCCTTCAATTTCTTTGTCTTCTCCTATAGCTAAAGCTTAGATTACTAGTACAATTTTGAATAACAATCTTGATAGTGAACATCCTTGTTTCACCCCTGATCTTATTGGAAATGCTTCTTGCTTATCCCCATTGCAAATAATGCTTGTTAATGGTTTTAGATAGATGTCATTTTAAGGAAAATGCCATTGATTTCTATGCTATCTAGTGTTTTTAATAGAAATGGATGTTGTATTTTGATAAAAGCTTTTTCTGGATCTATTGAGATAATCATATGATTTTTGTTAATTTTGTTATTGATATGGTCAATTGTGTTGATAGCTTTCCTAATATTGAACTAGCCCTGTGTTCCTGGTATAAATCCCACCTGGTCATAGTGCATTATCTTCATAATAAGTTACTGTAATCTCTTTGCTAATATTTTATTTAAAGTTTTTTGCATCTATATTCATTAGGAAAATTGGTCTATGATTTTCTTTCTGTTTTGGCTCTTCCAAGTTTAGATATTGGCAGCATGTTTGTATCATAAAAAGAATTTGGTAGAACTCCTTCTTTGCCTATTTTTTAAAAAATACTTTATATAGTATTGAAAGTAATTGTTTTTTGAATGCTTGATAGAACTCACTTGTAAATCCATCTGGCTCCAGAGTTTTTTTCTTTCCTTAGGGAGTTCATTGATGACTTGTTCAATCTCTTTTTATGAAATGGGGTCATTTAAGTATTTTATTTCCTCTTCTGTTAATCTGAACATTTTCTTGTAAATATTCATCCATTTCACTTAGCTTGTCAGATTTATTGACATACAGTTGGGCAAAATAGCTCACAATTATTGTTTTAATTTCCTTTTCATTGGCGTTAAATTCATCCTTTTCATTTTTGATACTGGCAATTTGGTTCTATTTTATTGGCTTTTTCATAAAACCAATTCTTCATTTTATCTATTATTTCAATAGTTTTCTTAATTTCATTTTTTTCTCTCTCCTTTGTCACAATTTCTAATTTGATATTTAATTGGGGATTTTAAATTTGTTCTTTTTCTAGCTTCTTTAGTTGTATGCCCAATTATTTGATCACTTCTTTCTCTGTTTTCATTCATGTAAACATTTAGGGATATAAAATTTCCCCAAAAAACCACTTTTGCCACACCTCATAAGTTTTGGTATGTTGTCTCATCCTTGTATCATTTTGTTGGATGACATTATTGATTGTTTCTATGATTTGTTGTTTGACCCATTCATTCTTTAGGATTAGATTATTTAGTTTCAATTTATTTTTTAATCTCTTTCCTTGGTCCTTTGCTACATGTAATTTAATTGCATCATAATCTGAAAAAGATGCATTTAGTACTTCTGCCTTTCTGCATTGGATTGTGAGGGTATTATGCCCCAGTATATGTTCAATTTTTGCATAGGTTTCATGCATCACTGAGAAAAAGGTATATTCTTTTCTATTCCTATTCAATTTTCTCTAGAAGTCTACCATATCTAACTTTTCTAAACTTCTATTCACCTCCTTAATTTCTTTCTTGTTTATTTTGTGGTTAATTTTTCTAGTTCTTAGGGGAGGAAGTTGAGGTCTCCCACTAGTAGAGTTTCGCTGTCTATTTCTTCCTGTAACTCACTTAGCTTTTCCTCTAAGAATCTGGATACGATATTACTTGGTGCATATATGTTTAGTATTAATATTATTTCATTGTCTATGGTGCCTTTTAGCAAAATGTAGTTTCCTTCTTTATCTCTTTTAATTAGATATATTTTTGTTTTTTACTTTGTCTGAGATTGGTATTGCTACCCCTGCTTTTTTTTTTTTACTTCAGCTGATCCACAATATATTCTGCTCCAGTGTTTTACCTTTACTCTATGCTTGTCTCTCTGCTTCAAATATATTTCTTATAAACAACATATTGTAGGATTCTGCTATCCACTTCCATTTTATGGGAGAGTTTGTCCCATTCACATTCACAGTTATGATTACCAACTGTGTCTTTCTCTCTATCCTATTTTCCTCTGTTTATGCTTTTCTCTCTCCTTTTGCCCTTTCCCTCCTCACCAGTGTTTTCCCTCTGACCACTGCCTTCTTTAATTTCCCCTCCCTTCCATCAGCCCCCTCCCTTTTCTTTCCCCTTTCTCCTTCTACTTCCCTATAGAGTGTGACAGGCTTCTATAACCAACTGAATGTGTATATTATTCCTTCTTTGAGCCAAATCTGATGAGAGTAAAATTCAAACAATTTCCACTCCCCCTTCTCAAACCTTTTTAAACACCAGAGTGTGTGCATGTTATCTTTTCTGATAGAATCTAAGCTCCCAGAGAGACAAAATTGTTTTGGATTTTGTTCTTATCTCTTTTGTTCATAACACAGTGCCTGGATGGGGGTTAAACCTGTGATTTGATTGGAATAGAGAACTCCTAATTGAGAAGATGATCTCAGCCAATGCAGGTCAGCAATTTCCCTGCAACTAGAGTTTCCTAGAGCACTAAGTGGTTAAGTGACTTGCCCGGATTCATAGAGCCAGGATGTATCAGAAGTAGGCTTTGAACCCAGGTCTTCTTGGCTACGAGGCTATATCTCCATCCACTATGCCATTGGTAAGGGGAAAAAAAATCAAAATAACCAACATAAAACAAAGAAAAGATGATTAGAAGACATTCTAACATCTTGGTACCCAGTGTACCTTATGGGATATAGAAATTATACTTCAAAAGTTAAATTGGGAAGAGAGACTGAACTAGGCCAAGTACACATAGGAGATCCATACTGGAGGTGACTAAATCTTAATTTCACTTGGTGATCAAATGATCAAGTAAGATAGAGAGGGTAAGATACCAAAAGAACGGACAAAATCATGGATAATATTATTCTCCCACTCCCAACCCTAACCCTTGAAAAACTGATGCAATCAAAGAACCAGCTTATATTTTTATTTTCTAACATTTATGAAATATATGTGAGAAAGATCTCAATGTATATTTAGGAAATATTTAATGAAAAACAAAAATTTACAAATTATTTTCAACACTATACCATATCTTTAGGGTCATGCATTTCACTAAAGAAAAGTGCAGAATTCTGCTGTTTATTCCTTTTTTATCACAAAAAATTGACCAGATAGAACAAAATATAGTTTTTAAAATTTTCTTCTAACAGGGAATCTCTTATGCACATTGTAAGACTAAACAAAATTCCTTGATAACTGTAGTCACAGAGATAATGTTATGAAATGGTCCTTTGATTAAAAAC
Source organism: Notamacropus eugenii (assembly GCF_028372415.1). NCBI lineage: Eukaryota > Metazoa > Chordata > Mammalia > Diprotodontia > Macropodidae > Notamacropus > Notamacropus eugenii. The sequence continues at coordinate 46,591,180 of NC_092878.1, read as the reverse complement.
GTCAAACAAAGAATGAAAAAGAAATATGTGATCTCTAAAAGTATTCACCACCATCATGAAAGCAGTCCTGTGGAGGATCCAAATCAAGAAGGAATTTCTTATAGAATGCAGGGTCTTCTAGATGCTATTTGTAGGTAACATAGCACTCACCATGTTATGGTCATCAATATAGTTGTTTTCCTTTGTAATCTTTTTTTTTTAAAATTACATACATTTAAAAATATCACTCTAAGTAGGTGTCTAAAATATTCACTCCACTAGCCTGTCAAAGGGACTCATAATCCAAAAAAAGTCAAGAACCCCGTTAGTATATATGTGTACATATGTGTTTGTTCATATTTGTATACAGCTCATATTTGTATACAGTTCATATTTGTATAAGACTAATCTTCCTAAATTCAAATCTGGCCTCAGACACTTACTAGCTGTGTGGCCCTGGGCAAGTTACTTAATTTGACCCAGAAAACTGAAGTTTTCTCATTTATAAAGTGAGCTGAGAAAGAAAATGGCAAAAATCAATCCAGTATTTTTGCCAAAGAAAGCCCAAATGGGGTCATAAAGTGTCAAACAGGACTAAAACAAGTAAACAACAACAATATATGTATATGTATATGTATGTATGAATATGTATATAATATGTGTATTCATATGTATATAAAATGAAGAAGAGGTAGAGAGTCAAATCAAGTCAAGAAGCATCTAATAAGCAATTGTTATGTGTCAGGTATAGTGCTAAGCACTGGGAATACAAAGAAAGGAAAGAAACAAACAAATGAGCAAGAACAAATCCAGTCCAAACTTTCAAGGAGCTCACGTTCTTTTGGGAGAGACAACACCCAAATGACTATGTACAACCAAGAAATACACAGGACAAATTGGTGATAATCTCAAAGGGAAGGCAATAAATAGCCTTGAGGGGGTTCAGGAAAGGCTTTTTTCAGATGATGAATTTTTAATTTGGACATGAAAGAAGTCAGGGAATCTATGAAATGGAGATTGGGGAGAGAATTTTAGGCATAGGGAGCAGCCATTGAAAGTGCAAGGAGGTAAGAGGAGTGTCATGTGCAAGTTACAGCAAAGAGACCAAGTGTCACTTGATTGATTGTAGAGTATGTAGGGAGGGTGGAATAAGGTGCAGGAAAACTAGAAAGGTAGGAAGGGGTCAAGTTATTAAGGGGTTGAATACCAACAGAATTTTTGATGTTTGATCCTAGAGGTAAAAGGGAACCTCTGGAGTTTATTGAATGGGGAAGGGGGTGGGCAGGAAGATTTGGTCATATCTATGATCAGTTTCAAGGAAAATCATTTGATAGCTGAGGAGGACAGATTGGAGTGGGGGAGATGAAGCAGGGAGATCAACCAGAAAGCTATAACAGTAGTGTAGGTATGAGGTGATAAGGGCTTGCACCAGGGTAGTGGCAGTGTCAGAGAGGAAAAGGGTGGTATATGTGAGAGTTGGTATGAAGGTAAAAATCTACAGGACTTGAAAACAGATTGAATATGGATAGTGAGAAGTTAAAGATTGCACCTGAGTTTTGAGCATGGGAAACTGGGAGGATGGTAGTGTTCTGGACAGTAATAGAAAAGTTAGGAATAGGGAAGGGCTTTATGGAAAAGACAGTGAGTTGAGTTTGGGACATGTTGATCTGAGAGAGTGGGTCAGATTACCATTAGGAAATTGCAGTACTTCAATGACCACAAGATTCTTCCTGAAATAAAAACCCCTCTTTTAAACAACATCTTTGGGTGATATCTAATGACTATGAGTCACAGGATACCATAATCTATGAAAAATTGAAGGTCACCCACAGGGCAATGGACAAGCACATGGTGGGTGTTATTAGGCTGTAGCACATCACCAGTAAAGAATTGTGCAAAAGAAGTAACCCAAAAGACATAGTTAGAGAAATATGTGACCAGGGGAAAAAGGCAGGTCAATGATGCTGAGAGCAAAAAATTTTGTGATAGCTGGGTGTTCATGCAATGTCAAAAATTCTAGAGAAAACTCCCCAATACTTTTTTTTTTTCTAGGAGAACATCAACAAGTTCAGCATGGGGTAAGTGTGCATAGGATGCCTGGATAAGTTGCTTCCCACCAACATCGTTGGAAGGAGTACCTATTGCAATGAGATTAAAGTTCATGAAAGCATTAAAGGAGACACTAGCTTATGCAATTTGGCCTACCATTCTACCCTGTTGAGATATTTCGGTATCTGCCCCTGTCAACCAAGGTATAAAGCTGTTCGTCTCAGCTGTGTGGCATCTGTGAATGTGATGAGAATACAGTTCATACCTTTGTCCAAGTCATTGAAAAAAATGTTACATACCATAGATCCATACACCACAAGATGGTTTCCTTTAAGTTGATATTGAACCATTAATGAGTATTCTTTGGGTTTAGTTATTCAATAAACTTCAAATTCACATAAGTAGCCCATTATGTCTCCATCTTGTTCTTAATATCATGAGAGTCATCAAATGACAGGTAACTTAATCTCAGTCTACAGTATTCCTCTGATTTAGCAGTTTAGTCACCCTATCAACAATGGAACAGAGATCATTCTGGGATGATCCTTTCTTGATTTAGCAATGAGTTCGCGTTTTCTAATCACCGTCTCCCTTTCAAGATACTCATAACCGTCTCTTTAATAACAAATTCTGTTTTTTCAGATTTCCAAAATTCTCATTTATCATCAATTGCATTAAGCTCACTGACCTAATTTTCAGAATGCACTCTATTCCTATAAAAAAAGGAATATTTGCCCTTCTCAGATCTTTTGCATCTCTTTCCACTGTCTTATTTTTTAAATTTTTATTAATTTTTAAAATTTTTACTTCACCTAGACTTTCCCCTGTATCCCTTCTCCTTTCCTGTTCCAGAGAGGCATCCTTTATAACAAAGAATTTTTTTAAAAGGAAAAGGAATAGAAGAGAAAAAACCAGCAAAACTCATCAATACATTTTTTAAAAACCCTAACTACATACTACAAATATATATGAATATAACTGTGTAACATACATCACTGTAGATCCAGATTTATAGTCATGTATATTCTAAAGCTGTGCACATTCCTGTTCTCCTTACACATATCCCAACCTCAACAAAGGAACAGAAGACGGTACCATCTTGTATATTTCCTTTGGAAACAAGCTTATTCTGTATAGTCATGCAACATTAATTTTTCATCATTTGGTAATTATTCTTTCCATTTACATTTTTATAGTTATTGTCTCTATTGTTTTTCTGTCTCTGTTACATCGCTTTGTATTGTTTCATCTAGGTCTTGCTATGCTTCTTTATATTCATAATATTCATTGTTGTTTCCCACAAAATAATATTCTATTATTACTACATGCCACAATCGCAAGGCATCTACCTTGGTTCCATTTCTTTATTACTAGAAAAAGAACTGCCATAAATAAGGTGACATATGTGGAGCCTTTTTTTTTTTTTTTGTCAGTGGTCACTTTTGGGGTAAATGTGTAGCAGTAGAATCTCTGGGTCAAAGGATATAGGTATTTTAACCACACTATTCTCATTATTTGTTCTAGAATGATTATACTAATTCACAGTTTGGGCAACAATGACTTATAAAACAATGCCTGACTTCCAAAACCCTTCCAATATTGACCATTTCCATCTTTTGTCCTCTTGGCCAGTTTGCTGGACAGAATGTGAAATCTCAGGGTGTTTTATTTGCCTTTCACCTATTATTAGTGATTTGAAGCATTATTTTATATGCTTACTAATAGTTCGCAGTTTCTCTTTTGAGAACCATATGTATTCCCTGGTCACTTATTTACTGGGGAAGGGTTTTTGATCTTATATTTTCCTGCTAATTGTTTGTCCTGGGTACCAAACCTTTATCTGGATAATTTGATAAAAATCTTTTATCCCAATCTGCTGCTTCTTTTTTTTGTCCTAGATGCATTGATTTTGCTTGTCAATAACCTCCTTGGAGGATTGTCTCCATACTCTTTTAAAGATCACTGAAAAATGTTTCAGTAAATACATTTGTCAGTTCTTTCAGCATTCTTCAGTGCAGTTTGCCTAGGCCTGGCAAATTGAATGCATCAAGGCAGCAATATGTTCTTACTATCTCCTTATTTGTCTTAGCATTCAATTCTCTATTAACCTGTCCTTTCCAAAAATTAAAAAGCAATCAATAAAAGAAACGTAGAAGATGGCACCAATAGATCCTGTGTGCTGACTTTGCTTTATTTGAATGATGGTTGAGAAAACAAGTCATTGCCTTCTAGGACTTAATGAAAGCACTTTGGTAGTCTCAGTATGTTGTACTCTGCTGCTTTCTTCTAGTACCTGCAAGACTGGTTCCAGGTATGAGTGACATTTTTCTTTATGGTTAGAGTAGGACTTAGGCCAACAAAAAGTAGCTGCAACAAAAGATGGTTTGTGAGTTGTTAGTGATTTCTTACTCCTTAAATTACCTTTATTTATTGATTAGTGAGCACACTCTAAATATGGACCAGAGCATACATCTACTCAAGGACTGTTTGTTCACTGTTGTCTTGGTGTCTCCAGTGCCTGGCTCAATGCATTGGATATTGTAGACAATTAATACATTTTTGATGAGTTTAATGCAATGTTTTATCTTCTGTACTAAACTGTAGACTACTTGAGGTTAGGGACTTTATCCAATTTCATATTTTTTTTAATTTGTAGGAAGTGCTGATTAGGTACCTGACAACTGTTTGTTCCTAAATTTGGTGAATGTTTGGCTTTTAAAGATTTACAAGAATCATTATAGCAGAAAAATGTGGCTCTAAGTATCTGCAGGCTAAATATTTTCATGGGTCCCTTAATAGGAAAAATAGGATGTCAGATAACATCTCTCTTCTGAACTTGAAGAATTCTGGGTGATTTATAAACCTTTGGTGACTAGAAAGAGTGGAAAACCAGTCACTATTCTTTGTCTTGTAAATTATTGTTGCCTTTTTAAAATATTATTTTACTTGAACAACCTCCATTAAATCATTTCCTGTAAAAAACAAGAAAACAAGAACAAGTAGATTCAGTAAAATGACAGTGTAGACCACAGTCCACATCTGTAGTCCCTGCCTCATCTTCTCTCAAACAATGAGGCTGATCTGGATCTTGGTGAAAGGGTAGGAAGAAACATGCAACTATTTCCATTGGCCTACTTGTTTGTTCGTCAGGGCATCCTATCTTCCTTGCCTTTCCTTGGGTTGTCTCCCATGCCTGAAATACTCTCCCTTCCAACCTCCAACTTATATGCTATGGATTCTTTTAATAGTTACTTCAAGTACCAAAGTCTTGAAGACCTTTCCCTGGCCCAAGACTATTTGTACTATCTTCACTAAGGCTGCCTTCTATATACTTTTTATTTTAAGTTCCTTGAGGGCAAGAGCTATTCCTCCTTCCCCGCCTTTTTTTCTATCTCTTGCACTTAATATAGTGCCAGATGGCCCAGTGGTTAGGATAGGTACAAGACTTGTACTAAAGAATCCCTCCTGAGATACTGGCTCTTTGACCTTTGACAAGTCACTAACCTCTGTTGGCCTCAGTTTTCTCAGCTGTAAAATAGGGATAAGAAGCATCTACCTTGCAGGGTTGTTGAGAAATTCAAATGAGGTAATATTGATTAAGTGCTTAGTATCTGGTACATAGCAGACTCTATATAATTGTTTATTCCCTTTCCCTTCTCTTGTGAGAATTAAATGAGTTAACATGTAAAGTGTTTTCTAAACCTTAAAGCATTATAGAAATGTTAACAATCATTGCTATTATCATTATTATAAGCATACAACAAATATTAGCTGATTTGATTTTGGATTGGTTTATTTATTTAACTTGCTCTTTCAAAACGCATTTATTAAACTTATATTACGTGCAGAGCACCATTCCAGGAGACCCAAAAATAAATGACATAGCTTCTGTCTTTAAGTTAAATTGGTTATTTAGAAGCATTGTCTGCTTAGTTTAATTCAAAATATCCTAAGCTGGGTATTCTCAAATCTTTTTAAACGTGACTTTCTGTCTTATTTTGTTTCTATTATGAATTTGTTTGTAAACTCTTTTTGAATAGTGAGGAAGTAAATTTAAGCCCCAGTTCAATCCCAACCTTCTGAATCTATCCTCCAAATTAGTTTATGGCAAGTAATGAATTTTACTGCATTTACCCCACCTTTTTTTGTTGTTGTTGTTGGTCTGAATATCTTTCAGGTAGCAGGCCTGTGTGTCCATGCTACCTTTAATTTTATCTCACAAACTTTATCAATTCATTCTAGTCTCCTCTTCATTAAACCAGAGATGATCTTCTGTTTTTTTTTGTTTTTTGTTTTTTTTTTTAAAAATAGGTCTATCTTGCTTTAATGTAATGGCTGCAACTCTGGAGCCTGATTCCACTACTCATTGGAATGGCAGATTTGACTTCTCCATTTCTGACATGGGTAGTTTTGCCCCTCTTTAGACAGCCTGGTGGCTTTCCTCTCTTAGAGGCTCACGAAATTGATCTCCAACAGTGGAGCCACCCAACTGGCTTCAGTTCTACTGTTGCTCAGAACTCCTGAACTCTAGCGATCCACCACCAGCCTTAGCTTTCCCCAGCATCAGGGACCATTCCAAGCTCACTCCTTTTTTTTTTTTTTTATTAAATCTAGCATGAGAATACTCATGATTTGTTTTTATTCAGTTTTGCTTTGTAACTTGCCAATGTCTTCATGGTTTCCTAGCACTGGTATTTCTCCTCAGTGCGTTGTAAAACTTGCATTCTAAAGCTCCCGTCTATAGGTGGAGCCGCCTATCTGGTGTTTGAACAAAACTCTTTCACTGATGATTCTATTTTCAGAGTTGTTTTTTTTTTTTTTTTAATAATCTCCCAATTAACTGCTTCAATATGTTTATGAAATTTCTAACCTGATAATACCAACAGGCGTAACATTTGGTGGAGATATTTTGATGTGAGCAGAGCTGGTAGTGGTAATATAGCAATAATTGCTGGCTCATTTACGGAGTATTTAGGTCGTGCAGTGAGCCAGATGAGAACAGCTAATGAGCACAGCTTCTCGCTGTAATTAGTTGAACAGTGGTGGCTCACAGATGATTTACAGTTTGCAAAAATCTGTGTATTTACTGAAGTGCTTATGTATTCTGTAAAGTTGTGACAAAGTAACAACTTGGGGATGTTGTGCTTTCTGCTCCCACATATTCTTAGGAGAGATGAAGCAACAATGCCATCCATGCCCACAGCTCTAGCGGCGAGTGGCACCAAGTGATAGGAGGTTTCAGCCCTTTTCTTTTTTGCTTGTTTCCTCCTGCCATGTTGCATTTGCATTCCCACCCTGTTCCTCCAACATGCCATTTTTAACAACGTGGTAGGTAGAACGAATCATCTCGACAGGTGTTTGGCCACATCTGGTGGAAGATGGGATTTTCTGGGTCTGTTGCAGATATATCTGAGGGAACTAGAGTGAAAAGACCCAAAAAATGCAATAGAAATATCTAGGTAGCAGGAGAAGAAAGTGTGGGGAAGAGGAGAGAGGATTGACTTTGAAGTTAGGAAGGCCTGGGTTTGAATCCTACCTCAAACATTGTTTTGTGACCTTGGGTAAGTCATTTAATTTCTCTTTGAGTTGGTTATCTACAAAATGAAGGCACTTGATTTGATGCGTTTTAAAATCCCTTCCAAGAGGCGGCTCTGTGGTGCAGTGGATAGAGCACTAGCCCTGAAGTCAGGAGGACCTGAGTTCAAATTTGACCTCATACCATGGGCAAGTCACCTAATCCTCTTTGCCTCCAAAAAACTCCATTGAATTAGGTTACTCTTTATGTTTTGTATAATTACACATGAATAAACTATATCAAATTTCTTACCATGTTGAGGGATGGTGGGGGGGAGGGAGGGACAGAGGGAAAGATAGAATTTGGAACTCAAAATGTTTGAACATTGTTTTAACATATAATTGGGGAAAATAAGATATTATATTAAAAACAAAAAATAGTCTCTTACAGCTTTAAATAGATGATCCTATAATTCAAGGTGCCACCTTGATATATAGTGACTGTGTGATCCTGGGCAAGTAAATTAACTTGTTGATGTCCTGTCACCTCTCTAAAACTCTAAGACCATCTGTCATGGTAGAAAGGCCCTCAAAAGGAATTCCCCATGTGGATGTAATAGCATGTTCAGTCAAAAGTTTTGTTTCTCCTTTGCCAGAATGCACTGAGGCTAGAAATACTACCTGAGGATGGTAGAGGACATTAGATAATTGAGATTTGGACTTTAATTTGGTTCAGTTCATCAAATATTAATTAAAAAACTATAGTACATAGCTCACTTGAGAGGTAATGTGGTGTAATGCTTTGGAACAAGCAAAATCTAGGTTCGACTGTTTAAAAAAAAGCTGGCCACTTAATCTCTTTGACCCCAGGATCTTCTTTTAAGATTACAAATTCCAGTCAAATTGCCAATCTGTACCAAAGAAGGAAATTTTTTTTCGTACAACTGGAGGAATTCCCAGGTCTCGAGCCTCCTCCCTCCTAAAAAAATTACCATATTTGTTAGGTTCTGGAGATACAAAAAAGAAGAATTACATCATTCCCAACCTTAAGAAGTTTACAGTTTAGTAGGAGGATGAGTAAATTGTGCATAATTTGGAAAGGATTGCATGCCTTGGAAAACATTCTAATAAACAAGAGATGGAAAACATTTCAATAAAAAAAGAAAAGTTTGAATGTGTTTCTCTGAGTAAGTCAGAAGTGTGACTCTAGTATAGGTGGATGATTTATTGTAACCTTAAGTAGCTCCAGAAAAATGATTCTACCACTTATCCTTCTAGCCTCTCCATTAGTCCTATAATAATTGTCGGTGTTCTGTCTCATACCTTCCATTAATTTCCCTTGTTGCCAGTGAAATAAGTTCCCTTTCCAATTTTTGAAGTGCAGATGGCTGGTTACCTATGCTGAGTAAAGACTATAGAAAAGCCCCAGTAACTCATCCTCTCTACACAAACTAAAATCTAAACTAAAATTATGACACTAATGAAAAGTGGTCTTACATGTAGTTGAAGAAAGACTACTGGAAAGCTTTTTCCTCACCTCTGCCTCTTAGAATAGGGCAGCTAGGTGATGCAATGGATACAGCACCAGTGCAAGAGTCAGGAGTTCAAATCTCACCTCAGACACTTGACACTTGCTAGCTGAGTGACCTTGGGCAAGTCACTTAACCCCAACTGCCTCATCCTGGGTCATCTCCAGTCATCCTGATGAGTATCTGGTCACTGGATTCAGATGGCTCTGGAGGAGAAATGAGGCTGGTGACCTGCACAGCCCTCCCTCATTCAAAAAAACAAAGTCAAGTACAAGTCATGTCATTATTTCTCTGATGGCATGGCCTTCTTCGGCAACAAAGGATGAACACACAACACATAGAATCTCTGGCTAACTTTAAGAAACAGTTCAAGTACCATAGTAGCTTTCTCTGCCCCTGTAGCTACTAGATCCTTCCCTTCTTATGTCTCCTGCCTTCTACTCTGATATCTGGTATATAGCTATCTATGTCTAGGTTGTCTCCCCATTAGAATGTAGGTAGGGAGAAATTTTGTCTTTCTTTATGCCTCCAGGATTTAGCACAATACCTGGTAAAGTAAGTACTTATGAAATATCTATTGATTGATCTTAGTTGAGAAGTTGTCTTCTTTTTAAATGAACCCTTATAAATTACTCACAATTACATGCATTGAAAAATATTGGTTGATGATCATGTATCTTATGGCTACTGATCATGGAAGTCCATGTTGAGGGAACCTACCTTTAAGACTGTCTTAGAAAGATGCTTCCAAAACATATTCATAGTATGTTATTGATAAAATAATAACATTACATTATTTGTTTGAAACTGCCAATTAGCATTTAACAAAAAAAAGAGAACTGGAGACAAAATTAACACTTGGTATTTTAACAAGCATGATTTGTTGACACTTTACAAAATGGTTTCAAATTTGGGAGAAAAACTCTCCAGAGTCAATGCTTTAAAAGCTTTTTTATTTTTAATTTATGAAAAAGTTGTATTTCCATAACACAGTGCAATAAAAAGGTGATTGTGCATGAAGCCGCAAATCTGCTACGTATAACTTGTTATTCTTTTCAAACATACAAGAAAATTTTCAAGCAAATTTCTTCTTTTCTCTTTTTTCCCCCTAAAATCCTCCCCACTCTTGAGATGGCTACCATTAGACACAAATAGATGTGTATATATATATATATATATATATATATATATATATATATATATATATATATATATATATATATATATAGAATAAAATTATCCTATTCACTTCTATTTATCAGTTCTTCCTCTGGAGGCAGATGGCATCTTTCTTCATATGTCCTTTGTAGTTAATTTGAATATTTATAATAGTCAAAATAATTTATTCACCCAAACTCATTCTTAAAACAGTATTGCTATTACTACATATAATGTCATCTTGGTTCTGCTTATTTCACTGGTCATTATTTCAAGCAAGTCTTTCCATGTTTTTCTAAGATCACTGAGTTCATCATTTCTTATAGCACAGTAGCATTACATGACAATCATATATCAAGATGTTGAGCCATCCCCAAATGATGGACATTCCTCCAGTTTCCAGGTATTTGCCACCACAAAGCGAACTGCTATAAACTTTTTAGAATACATAGGTTCTTTTCCTTTCCCCTTAATCATCTTTGGAAATAGATCAAGTAGGGGTATTGTAAGGTCAAAGGGAAGAGGAAGTTTAATAACTCTTTGGACATAATTCCAGCTTGCTCTCCAAAATGTTTGGATGAAATCACAATTCCACCAACAATGAATTAGTGTCCCAATTTTTCCACATCCCCTCCAACATTTGTCACTTGTCAACACCCTTAATATTTCTTTTCCTCTAACTGTAGCAGACTGGGCTTTTTTCCTAGAGAAATAAGAGGAACCAGATATGAGTCATGCTCTTTCTTCCCCCCCCCCTCTCTCTCCTTCTCTTTCTGTCTTTCTCCCCCTCTGTTTTTGTTTTCTAGTTCAGGTTGTCTATATGCCCTTTTCCCATGGTGGCTTACATTGGTTTACATTGATGCCAATCATTCCTTAGGTCGGGAGCACTTTGGGATTTTATTCCCCCAGAGGGCAAGAATTATCTGTTTTCTGTTTGAGCTGTGCCTGTGGACACTGATGAGAATGAATTCAAGGTAATAAAAGTCATTGAAGGTCAAATTGGTACAGAAACTCTGTAAAAATTGGAATGGTATAGCTGTAGGTATAAAGCCTGTTGTCAAAAAGATATGACCATTTTCTACTTATAAGAAACAGTCAAGTGCTCCTTTTTTAGAAAGGCATTTGTTTTGACTGCTCATGTTCTTTTCTCAAAGAAGCTGCCTCCCTGGATGGCACCCTACTTATTTACAAGGGCAGCCTTCCGGCTATAGCAACCCACTGCAAAAAATCAAACACCGAAGTGTTTTGCGTGAAGAAAAAAAAAGAGTATATAGTAAAAGCTGTAGGCAGCTTTGGAACTGAAGTGTCTAAAAGTGAAGTGGGCTGCCTTAGGAGGTAATAAGTATTCCCTCCCTGAAGGTCTCCCAGTAAAGGTTCTACTGCTCTTTCCAAAATTACCAATAATTTCTTGTAGATAGGATTGTCAAATACGTTGTAGAGGGGATTCTTAGGTTTGTTCTGGACTAGATCATCCCCAAAGTCCCTTCTAACTCTGAGATTTGGGAATTCTATGTTTCTTAAAATAGCTAGAGACCTAGCCTAGGACCTACAGCGTGAATTAAGCACAGCACAACAGATATATGTGTACTCTACCCTGATTAGTTGATACTAAACCCTAAAGAAGGATAATTTGATAAGGATAATTTTTTCCCCATGAGAACTAGAAGCATCTGATCTACCACCAAACAGAGAGTATGTTAGGGTAGATACAGCACTGGAATTCCTGGATGAATGTCCTTCCTCAGGCACTTAAAACTTGTGTGACCTGAGGTAAATCATTGAGCCTCTCTGGGTCTCAGTTTCCTTAACTGTAAAAATGAAAGGATGGAACCTGAGCACCTCTAAGGTACCATCTAGTGCTAAATCTATTTCCAGGTTCTTTAATGATGTTGTTTTAGATTTAGACATATTATTATTCTCAGTAACCTCCACGTTACAATGGAAGTGAACAGAGGATGCAACCATGTGAGGGAAACACATTAATTGGTGGCCTCTGGATAAGGGGAAGGGTGACTCACACTTTAAACACTACCTCCAGTCCCTCACAAGGATGGAAGTGAACTACCATGTGACTTGAAGGTAATCTTTTCTCTCTCTGCCACTTGCCTACCCCTGTCTATGCTCTTAAGAGACTAAATGAACAGTATGCATTTTCCATTCTCTTACCATGAATAAAAAATCTAAATATTTAATACATGTAGGACTGTCTTACTACTAAGCACTGAGACTCAACTTGGATTATAAAAGTGTATTTTAAGTACACTGTCCTTCTCAGATTACCTGCGATTTATTCTATCTATACATTGTATGTAACTAACTATTTACATGTTGTAACTCATGTAATGCAAGCCCCTTGATGATGGGAACTGTCTTTGCCTTTCTTTATATCCCCAGCACCTAGTTGTATCTGGCACAAAATAAGTACCCAATTGTAGACTGACTGGCAGATAGACTTTGTCTGCCTGTACTTCCTTACTACCAATTCTTTGGGGTGTATGGGGTACTCGACGAGGACTATCACCTCTGCTGTGAGGGCTTGCTGAGCCATTTTCAGCTATACTCATCAGCATTTGGTGTCCACCTGGTTCTCAACTCTCAGCTGGGCTCCAAAACCCTGCAGCATGTGCAGCAGCAGCCACACCTTGGTAAACCATCTTGGCTAAGCCAGGTTGAGAGTAATTTTTTTACTAAATTTATTTATATTATTTGTAGTTTTCAACATTCATTTCCACAAGATTTTGAGTTCCAAATTTTTTCCCCATCTCTCCCTTCCCCCACCCCAAGACACCATGCATTCTGATTACCTCTTCCCCCAATTTGCCCTCCTTTCTATCACACCCCTCCCTTCCCTTATCACCATCTTCTCTCTTTTTTTGTAGGGCAAGACAGATTTCTGTACACCATTACCTGCATTTCTTATTTCCAGTCATATGCAAAAACAATTCTCAACATTCATTCCTAAAACTTTGAGTTCCAACTTCTCTCACTTCTTCACTCCCCACCCATCCCCACTGAGATGGCAAGCAATTCAATATAGGCTATATATGTGTAGTTTTGCGAAAGACTTCCATAATAGTCATGTTGTATAAGACTAGCTATATTTCCATCCATCCTATCCTGTCCCCCATTGATTATATTCTCTCTTTTGACCTTGTCCCTCCCCAAAAGTGTTTACTTCTAATTACTCCTTCCTCCCATTTGTCTTCCTTTCTATCATTCCCCCACCCACTTGTCCCCTTCTCCTCTACTTTCCTGTAGTGTAAGATAGATTTTCATACCAAATTGAGTGTGCATGTTACTCCCACCTTAAGACAAATGTGATGAGACTAAGCTTCACTTTTCCCCTCTTACCTCCCCCCTTTCCCCTCCATTGAAAAAGCTTTTCCTTGGCTCTTTTATGAGAGATAATTTGCCCCATTCCATTTCTCCCTTTCTCCTCCCAATATATTCCTCTCTCACCTCTTAATTTTGCTTTTTTAAGATATCATCCCTTACTATCCAACTCACCCTGTGCTGTGTGTGTGTGTGTGTGTGTGTGTGTGTGTAATCCCTCCAACTACCTAAATACTGAGAAAAGTCTCAAGAGTTGCAAATGCTATCTTTTCATGTAGGAATGTAAACAGTTCAACTTTAGTAAGTCCCTTATTATTTTTCTTTGCTGTTTACCTTTTCATGTTTCTCTTGATTCTTGTGTTTGAAAGTCAAATTTTCTTTTCAGATTGGTCTTTTCATCAAGAATGCTTGAAAGTCCTCTATTTCACTGAATGACTTTTTTCCCTTGAAGTTTTATACTCAGTTTTGTTGGGTAGGTGATTCTTGATTTTAATCCTAGTTCCTTTGACTTCTGGAATATCATATTCCAAGGCCTTCAGTCCCTTAATGTAGAAGTTGCTAGATCTTGTGTTATACTGATTGTATTTCCAAAATACTCAAATTGTTTCTTTCTTGCTGCATGTAATATTTTCTCCTTTTCCTGGGAACTCTGAAATTTAGCTACAATGTTCCTAGGAGGTTTTTTTAGACCTCTTTCAGGAGGTGATTGGTGAATTTTTTCAATATTTATTTTACCCTCTGGTTGTAGAATATCAGGGCAGTTTTCTTTGATAATTTCATGAAACATGATGTCTAGGCTCTTTTTTTGATTATGGCTTTCAAGTAGTCTCATAATTTTTAAATTGTTTCTCCTGTATCTATTTTCCAGGTCAATTGTTTTTCCAATGCAATCTTTCACATTGTCTTCTATTTTTTCATTCTTTTGCTTTTGTTTTGTCATTTCTTGGTTTCTCATAAAGTCATAATCATAAAGTTTCCATCTGCTCCAATCTAATTTTAAAAAACTATTTTCTTCAGTGAGCTTTAGAACCTCTTTTTCATTTTGGTTAATTCTGCTTTTTAAAGCATTCTTATCCTCATTGACTTTTTGGACTTCTTTTGCCATTTTGCTTAGTCTATTTTTAAAGGTGTTATTTTCTTCAGCATTTTTTGGGTCTCATTTAGCAAGCTATTGACTCTCTTTTCATGATTTTCTTGCATCACTCTCATTTCTCTTCCCAATTTTTCTTCCACTTCTCTTTCTTGGTTTTCAAAATCCTTTTTGAGCTCTTCCATGACCTGAGACCATTGTATATTTTTTTGGAGGTTTTGGATGCAAAAGCCTTGATGTTTATGTCTTCCTCTGATGGTATGATTTGTTCTTCCTCATCTGAAAGGATGGAAGAAAATACCTTTTCACCAAGAAAGTGACCTCCGTAGTCTTATTTTTTGCCCCTTGTTCAGCATTTTCCCAGCCAGTTTCTTGACTTTTGAGTCCTTTGTCAAGTGGAGGGTATACTCTAGGGACCTGTAAGCCCTCAGTTCCTCCAAGGTGACACAATCAAGGGAGAGGATTTTGCTGCTCTCCTGGCCTGTGTTCTGGTCTGGGAGCAAACACAAACTTTTCTGGCCAGGATCTTCTTCAAAGCCTCCACTCGCTCCACCCAAGACCACCACTCAGAACTGAGACTCAGATTGGCCACTCAATTATCCTACAGTCTTTAGACTGAGGGCTCCAAAAGAGGATGTTGCTGCAGCAATGTCTGCTGCCTCCCTGGGGCCGGGGCTAGGGCCAGACTCTACTTCCTTCTCACCCAAGTGAAAAAGCTTTCTTACTGACTTTGAAGCTGTCTTTTGCATTTGTGGGTTGAGAAATCTGGGAACTGCAGTTGTTGCCTGTGATTCTGCACCCTGAACCCTGCTCCAGTCCTGTCCATGCAGCGCAGCCAAGGCTGGGCTGTGCTCTGCTCCAAGCCTGGTATGGTAGACCTTTCCAGTTGGCTTTCCAGGCTATCTTGGCCTGGAAATCTCTTTCACTCTGTCATTTTGTGGCTTCTACTGTTCTATAATTTGTTTAGAGTTATTTTTTACAAATATTTTATGGGCCATGGGGGTAGAGCTAGAGCAGGCCCATCCCTCTACTCCACCATCTTGACTCTGCCCTGGTTGAGGGTAATTGATAGGCCACAAACCTGTCAGTGAGTTAGGAGAGTGTCTATTCCAATCATGTGAAAACTTCTGGTGGAATGAGCAGATGAGAATAATTTGTTCCAGTGATCCTGAAGATAGCTAATGCAGGTGCTGTGGAGCACTTAGAGCTTGGCCAGACATTGAAGATGACAACCAAGGTCATTCATTACATCCTGGGCCATCACCTGATTTTTGTCTTGTTACTGGACTTCAATAACTCTGGAAGAGAAAGTGAGGCCACCGACTTTCTGCATCTTTGCCTCATTTAAATCACATTCACCCACAAGTCAGTACATCACCCTGTGATGTCACTGGTCCTCTTTAAAAACAAAGGACAAATAATAACTGTCAATTCCCAAAATGCTTGCAATCTTTCTACTGATTCTGCTACTCTCCTGTTCTTTACCAGATTACCAACAATTCCTTAATTGTTAAGTATGGTGGCAAGGGCATATACTGGAGTTCTTTGCAATTTTTTATACTGTGGATGATCCCCTTCTTCCCATTTTCCACCTTCCCTTGGTGTTTTCATCAATTTCAGTGACCATGAGGATCATTTCTCTATAGATGTTTCCAAAATCTATCTGCCTCTCCTAACCTACAACCCTGCTGCCTTCATTCTCCTATTATTAGCTGTAATCTGGGGCATCTAGATGGTGCAGTGGATAGAGCACCAGTGCAGGAGTCAGGAGGACCTGAGTTCAAATCTCACCTCAGACACTTGACACTCACTAGCTGTGTGACCTTGGGCAAGTCACTTAACCCCAATTGCCTCATCCTGGGTCATCTCCAGTCATCCTGATGAATATCTGGTCACTGGATTCATATGGCTTTGGAGGAGAAGTGATGTTGGTGACCTGCACAGCCCTCCCTCACTCAGAACAAAGTCAAGTGCAAGTCATGTCATCATTTCTCTGATTCTCTTCAACAATGAAGGACGAACACACACATTAGCTATAATCTCAGCACGTTCATCTAGAAGCTCTGCCAGGCTCTCAGATCTAACACAGTACAGTGATATAGTACAAAGAGCCCAGTTTAACACAAAACTTCCTGCAAACAGCATTTAGATTGTGGTGTTTGTCCTTCATTTTTTTAGAGGACTATGACATCAGTGAAATGATGACATGACTTGCAGTTGGCTTTGATTTGAGTGAAGGAGGGCTGTACAAGGTCAACAGCCTCACTTTCTCCTCCAGAGTCATCTGGATGCATTGACCAGAATTCATCAGGATGACTGGAGAAGGCCCAGGATGCAATGCCCTTTTAGGCTAAAGCCTTTTCAGGTACTCAGAGTGAGGTAATGCCCATTCTGTGAATAGGTACAATATATACATAAGTTACCCTCTCCCTTACCTTTATAAAAAGAAACTAATTATATTAAAATAGTTACCAAAATAGATTTTTTTAAAGCCCACAGACTACAGATTAGGAACCCCTAGATCAGATGGTGCCTTCTAACTATAAAATCTATGATCTTTTCTTAGAAAGGAAACTTTTTTACAAATTTTTCTTTAGAAAGAAGAAAAGTTAAGATATAATGAATTTTCAACATTCAAGATTTATTTCTGTTTCTCTTCCCCCTACTATATTCATTAGGTACCCTCTATTATTAGGGAACCTCATTAGGTTCCCCCTATTCATTAGGTACCTCCATCCATCACATAAAAAGAAATCAAGGTCAAATAATACAGAATCTTATTTATGTTTATTTAAAACAATTTTGCGTTTGAAATAGTTGATTTGTAGATGATTTATAAAATATTTTGGTAAAACCTATAGGGTCACAATAAGCAGCAGATTAATATTATCATACAGGTAAATTTTTAAATAAAACCCCTGTAGTATTACTGATAATACCAGCTCTAACTACCTTAAGCTTCAATGTTACTCAGCCATGCCAATGGAAAGAACAATAATATACTGCAATATAAAGTTTCTGAACTACTTTACACACATTTTTCTCATTTAAACCTTCCAACATCCTTCTGAGATATTTTCCCTCATTGATATTATTCCCCACAAGAAAACTGAAGCTCAGAGAGGTATAGGAACCTACCTATGGTCTCCTAGTAGGTAAGTAAATAGAGGTAGGATCTGAGCCCAGATTTTCCTGATACAAAGCCTGAAAGTATATCTATTCCACCACAGTGTCTCTCAGAATAATAAAAATTATAATTATGATAAAAATTATAGGGTATTCAAATATTAATATTAAATGAAACTTTACCTGTATTAAATATGCCATGATATATCCTCGTTAGCATATAGATTTTCATTTTAATTCAATCACTAAATGGTGATAAGATTATAGATCTATAGAATAGACTTCAGAGTAGAATCTATAGAATGAACTTCAGAGACCATAGTCAAACCATCTCATTTCACAAATGAGGAAATTGAAGATCATGAGCAAGTGACTTGTCCAACATCAGATAGGCAATAAGAATAGTTAAGAATTATTAAATGAATTATTAAATGAGAAAACACAAAAAATATCATGTCTTCTTGAACTAGGTTTAAAAAAATCCCAATCAACTAGGACATATAAGAGAGAATTTATTTTTCCAATGAGAATCAAAGGAAGATGCAAGCTTTAGGGAAAGCTTATATTTAATTCCACATCTGAATTCTTAGTAAACTGATTTCTAAATCTCTGAAGAATGTTCTTTCTTCATATATTCTCTAATATTGCGTATATAAATTTTTCACCAAAAAAGTTGCTCCTATTCATTTAAAATATTTGATTTATTTTTAGTCTGAACTCAAACATCAAATAAAATGAATACTTTCAAATACAAAGTAGAACAAAAAAAGATTGCACATAAAACTATAAATATTATGTACAACTATCTTTCTCTGTTAAGTAAATAATAAAGTCAATATATCACATTCAAAGTTGTCTAGCTTGTCTCTTTTTTCTTTATTTTGCATGTATGTATATGTATGTATATGCCTATGCATTTTACATCATATCTGTACATATATGTGTGTATATGTATATATAAACTTAAGTGACCTTTTTTTTCTTTTAGTGTTATTCTCCCCTTTTGCTGTTCATTGAAAAGACAAAACTATCCTAACAACTCATCATAGTCAAGTAAAATATATTTCTACATTGATTGTTTCTGATAATATGTCCCATTCTGCACCCCTTAGTCTGTCACCTCTCAGTTAGGACTTGAACAATATGCTTACATGTCAGTAATCTGGAATGATTGTTGATTATTACCTTGATCAAAATTCTTAAGTCATTCAAAGTTGTTTTTCTCTACAATGCTGCTCTTCCTGCATGAATTGTTCTACTGCTTCTTCCTGCTTCATACTACACTGGTTCATTCTGCACTAGTCATCCCAGGATTCCCTGAAATCATCTCCTTCATTATGCCTTACAACATAATCATTTTCCATGACACTTATACATGACAATTTGTTCAATCATTCCCAAATTGATGGGTACCCATTCAGTTTCCAGATCTTTATAGTATACATGTAGATTAATTTTTATTCAGTTTCTACAAAGTAATCCTTTTGTATGGCACAGAAGAAATAAATTAACATATGTATGGCATTGAGTAAGTCAATTGGTATAGGTAATATTTTGTTATTTTTTTATTTTATTATTTTGATGTGGCCTGTTAGTAACTTAATCTGTATTATTTAGGTTTGTCTTTATTTCTATAATGCTTTATAGTTGCTTTCATATAGTTCCTTTGTATATCATGGTATCGCATTTTATATCTTCTGTAGTTATTTTAAGTATGACTTTTCTCTCTTCTGCTTGGCTTTATTGGTAACTTACAGAAATGCTGATGATTTATGAGGATTTAGTTTATATCCTGCTATTTTGTTGAAGTTTTTAATTGATTCAATAATTTTAGTTGATTCTTTAGGGTCTTCTAAGTAGACTATCATATTATCTGCAAAAATAAAAATACTTCATTACTTTTTTTGCCTATACTTATTCCTTCAATTTCTTTTTTCTTTTTTTTTATTACTAAAGCTAAAATTTCTAGAACTATGTCATATAATAATGATGGTAATGGATAGTCTTGCTATATTCTGCATCTTAATGAAAATTATGTCTAGATTTTTTTCATTTATATCCAATGTTGACCATCAATTTTAGAGAGAAACTATTTATAATATTAAGGAAAGGTGAATTTATATGCTTTTTTAGTGTTTTTAATAGAAATAGGTATTGAATTTTTATCAAAATGGTGTTTTCCTTCCCTTTATATAATCATGTAATTTTTATTATTTTGTTGTGAATATGGTCTATTAAATGTATAGTTTTCTTTATGTTGAATCATCTCTCAGTTCCTGTTATAAATCCAACTTGATCATAGACTATGGTCTTTTAAATACATTGTTTTAGCCACTTTGTTAATACTTTTGCATCAATATTCATTTGAGAGAATGGTGAATAATTTTCTTTCTCTGTTTTGTCTCTCTCTGATTTTGTAATTAATACAATATTTGTATCAAAGGAAGAAATTGGGAAGATTTCTTATTTTCCCATTTTTACACTTTAGGTAATATTGAAATGAGTTGTTCTTTGGATATTTGAAAGAATTTACTTGAAAATCCATCTGATCTTGGAGGGACATACAACTAGGCAAAATCATTTCCTTTATTTCTTCTTCATTTGTTGTGAGTTCTCTTATTTTTGACATAATTTGGTTTTCCTTTCTTAACCATTTATCTATGATACACTTTTCTTTAATAAAAAAAAGTTCTTAGTTTCATTTGCCAATTTAGTAGTTTTTGTGCTTTAGATTTTGTCCATCACTGCTTTGATTTGCAAAATTTTCAATTTGATATTTCATTGGGAATTGTTTGTTGCTTTTTAGGTTTTTTAAAAAAATGTAGTGTCTAATTCAGTGATTTATCCTTTCTTTTGCTGATGAAAGAGTTTAGAGGTATAAATTTTCCTCTAAGGACTACTTTGGTTGCTTCCCCAAAGTTTCCATATCTTATCACATTATTGTAATTTTATCTGGTTAATTAATCTATTATTTCCTTGATTACTTTCTATGATCTAATAAGTTTTAGTATTGAATTATTTAGTCTTTAAGTGATTTTTGTGCCTTTTCTTTATTGAATATAATTTTATTTCTTTGTCCTCAGTAAAAGATTTATTTAATATTTCTGGGTCAGTTTTCAAAACTGTGAGATTTTTATGTCTTAATACATGGTCAGTTTGTGTAAAAGTTACATACACAACTGAAAATAATGCACATTGCTTTCTGTTCCTATTCAGTATTTGCCAGAGATCATATCTAACTCTTCTAAAATTTTATTCAGGTCCTTAACTTTGTTTTGTTAGGTTGTTTATGCCTAAATAAGGTATATCAGGGTCCTCCACTATTATAGTTTTATGAACCCCCAACATTTAATAATATGAGGCAAAAAGTAGAGACATACAGTCACTAAAATTCTTAACCACTGCTGTAGAGGAGATCAAGGATTTTCTTTGAGTGGTAGATCCCTCTAGATGCTTCTTCTGTTCGCAGATAACTTTGTCTGGTTGCACTAAGCCCCAGAATATTGCAGAATGACTCCCACAGTAAAAGCATACTTTTTTAATATCTTAAGATTTAATATAGATATAGATATAAGAATAAAAAATAAAATCTTTCTTAATCACAGAGGAAATAAATGACATTTGCTTTTGGAATGTGAATATATTCTAGTGTTCAAAAAAAAAGGGTGAAGAACACTAAAAATATTCATTGCTTCTTCCTAAGATGCATTTAACACAAATGAAAAGGATAAAAACAAAAGAGAGAATAAAGGGAAAGGAAATGCCTGTCCTAAAGGTGAAGTCTTTAAAATAGTGGGTTAAACTGTGAGGAAGTACAAGAAATGATTGTAAAAGTTTAAATGAAATCTGTTTTACATACTACTTTTAGTAATTGGAACAGTTAAGATTGTGATGGACTACATGTCTTTTAGACATAATCAAGAGCGTTGGGCTAAAAAAATTAGAAAATCAAATTAGGTTTATTACTTGTAATGATAAATGTGAGTGATCCAAAGAAAAATAACAGACTGGGGGCAGATAACTACTTACAGAAAAGATGACAGATTTAAACTTGGTACCCAAAATAATTTGCGATACATTTTTTATAAGGCAATGTGATAATAAAATGAAAAATAAATTGAAGCACACCAGGAATTCTGAAAAGACCTTCATAAAATATTGTAAGGCATAATAGACAGACATAGAAATATGAAGTACATGATGACTATGACCTTTATATGTCACCAAGAACACTAGATAAAAAGGAAAAATGAAAAATCTTGATGAGAACTCACAGAAAATGACTGAACCTTTTAATGATATTTCATGTATGGAAATGTAAAAAATTACCAAACAAATTTAGTTGCTTCAACGTTTAGTTGCCTTTTTTAAAGAGTAGCTCGATGGCAAAGTGGATATAGCACTGATCTTAGAATCCAAAAAACCTCAGTTAAAATACAGCCTCAGATACTAGCTGTTTGATCCTGGGCAAGTCACTTAACCCTGTTTGCCTCAGTTTCCTCATCTGCAAAAAATGAGAAGAAGGAATTGACAAACCTCTCTAGTATCGTTGCCTAGAAAACCATAAATGGAGTCACAAAGAATTGGACATGACTGAAATGAATGAATAACAACAAATGGTTTTTAAAAATAAATCATTTTTAAAAGTTTGTGTTATTTCGCAGTCTTTTTTAGCCAAAACACTATACACATTTTCCTTTTTTCCTTTTGCTCCAAGTCCTAAGAATATAGATAGATCTATATTTCCTGTATATATGTATATATACATGTAGTATGTGTGTATAAACATGTCTCTCTGGGTATATAGACAACTATCTCTATAGTTCCTTTCCCTCCTATAATTCACTGATCACAGAAGGATCTTAAAGAAGTGAAAATATTAGCATATGCGTATGTTTTTAAATCTTATATGAAAGCATATTAGAGAATCCTAGCAAAACCTTATTCTGTACAAAGAGGGTTTCTTATAGGTGCTGGTATTAAGGAAGTTATCTGAAATACTTCACATCCACTACTTGAGTGATCTTACCAATGACAACAAGAAATGGATTATTTGTCTGTGTTTGATAAAGAGTGATCAGTAACATGTTATTTGGGCTGAATGAATTTGCTCTCTCCCTCGGGTTAGCTGTTGCTTGGTCTGGGCTATAGGAGAAGAGCCTATTTATAGACTCAGAATCTTGGATTTCTAGCATATTAAAAGTGTTAATTTGGACTTAATTATTGAACAGACAATCAAAAAGGTGCCAGTTTTGCTTTTATTGACTCAGAGTTTACAGATGAAATAAATAATGCAGTGCAAGTCTTCGAGAAGGAGATTTTCTTTCACTTTTTGCCAAAAGAGAAGCAAAAGAACCAGCAGTTCTGAGGCAAGTAGTACGATGTTCAGTGAATTTTCCTTCAGTTTCCTGGGCACACAGACCATCTGGCATTAAGAGGAAGTCAGAGCCCAATGTGCCCTTTGTTAGGCAAGGGATTGCCACTGTGAGGAATAATTCCTCCTTTAATTATTCACCTATCTGGGAAAAGAACAAAATAAAGGTTCTCCTTTCTCTGAGGAAAGTGACAAATGATCCTGAAGACTCAGTTCTAATCATTCTTGGCAAGCCAGGTCTTGGTCAACTTTGGTCCTTCTAGATTCAGGCTGTACACAAAGTACCTATTGACTTCTGGGGGATTTCTAAGCAGCAGATCACAACAAAACCATTTCCAAAAAACTAATTCTCTGTCTTGATTCTCAACTACTCCTTCAAGTGCTGGCAAAAGAAGAAAGGAAAGAAAGAAATCTTCATGATGAGACTTGACAAAGTCCACCATCTTTTTTTTTTTTTTACACATTGCTTGGTAACTGGACTCTCCAAAGAGGGATTTGTGGGACATGACATCATTTAGTCAGTCACGAATATCTAGAAATTAAAAAGCAAATTCTAACCCTCACCCTTGAAACAAAGGTTTAATCCAGGAGTGGGGAACCTGTGGCCTCGAGGCCACATGTGACCCTCTAGGTCACGTGTGGCCCTCTCACTGAATCCAAACTTCACAGAACAAATCCCCTTAAAAAATAGATATTTAAAATATTTATAAGTATAAATATAAAAATAAAATATTTTAAAAAATAAAATAAAACTTGGACTCAATCAAAAGGCCACACTCAAGGACCTGGAAGGCCTCAAACTTTGATCTTTGCCTCCTGAGCACATTGAGAATGAAAAAAAAAGTGTTTAAGCTCCTAAAGCTTAAAGGAATAAATATGTAGTGAGTAGACTGGCTTTTTATGTGATAACCTCATCTTAATTCAGACTAAACGGCCAACTAAACTACGTATATTGTGATCTAAGAAAAAACTTGTATGAATATTTTATACATTTGCCTGACTAATATTTTGGTTGGTGATGAAGACAAAAAGGGAACTTTTATTTATACGTGGCACCAAATAGCACATTTCTCTTTCCCAAATCCACAAAGATTCTTGTAATTCATGGGAAATACTTAGACTTCAAAATCTGATAATTTCCAATGTTTTTACTCAAATGATTTCATGTTGCCTTGTTTCAGCATTTACCAAAAGTTTAGAGCAATCTTTGTGGGTGGAATAACCAGCCGATTGTAACCTCTTCCAGGACTATTTCATTTATGTTTTTGTGTCTCCAGGGCTTAGCATTGTAGCTTGTGGATATTTACTAAATGTTTGCTGAATGAACAACCATACAAATCAATGAATATCTATACTTAGTAAAATCTCAGCACAAATAAACAGTAAGAATGGGAATATTTTAGTACGAAGGTAGTGGGGGAAGGGCTTACGTAGCAAACCAGAACAGAAGAAAATTGTCATGGAACTGAAGAATCTGTACAAGACGAGTTGCATCTTTTTGATGAGACCATCCAAAACTAGACCTCCTGAATACCTGCTCTAACATTAATACTCTTAATAGATGATAGTTAATGTAATAATCTTCGGCAACTGAATAGTGTGTGACCTGAATCTCACACTGGGTCATTTAAAAAAAGAAAAAATAAATGCATAAATGTTTCCAAATGAAGTTAATATGATTACGGTGAAGACTCAATTCATGTTAACCAGCAAAATACAGAGCCAAGGTAAGAGTTATTCTATTTAGCAATCTGCCTCATTGGTTCCACCCCATGGAAATGGTCCCAGAAAATCAGCTCCTGCCTCTGGCCTTAAAAGTTCAAGTAGAATCAATATTTATATATTTTTGTGGATCTGTGAAATAGTTGATTTGGGTGCTCCCTCCAGTGATGCTGATCACCCCACATACATTCCCACCTTTCTATCCCTTGTGTCTCTTGTCCATATCCTTCTGCATGTGTTCACTCTTCGTTGCCGAAGAAGACCATGCCATCAGAGAAATGATGACATGACTTGCACTTGATTTTGTTTTGAGTGAGGGAGGGCTGTACAGGTCACCAGCCTCACTTCTCCTCCACAGCCATCTGAATCCAGCAACCAGATATTCATCAAGATGACTGGAAATGACCCAGGATGAGGCAGTTGGGGTTAAGTGACTTGCCCAAGGTCACATAGATAAATCTTCCATAGGAGGCAATGTGACATGCTGGGAACCTTTCTTTAGATCTCATGATTTTGTATATATGCTAATGGAACATGCAGGCTATCTATTGGTTCTCCTTTGTGCTCACAATATAACCTGCCCATCTCTTTTCCAGTAACATGTCTCTGATGTCATCTGTTATTTCTGAAGTCTCTCTTTGGGCAGTCAGTGAGGAAGTGTAAGTTAAATCTCAGGAAACTGATTTCAGGTTCTCTTTTGACCTTCCTCTTTTTGGCTGGTTCACTCCTTTTCTCACAAACACAACAAAGAGGAGTTTATCTTTAGGATAAACCTATCATAAAAAAAAAATTGACAGCAAATAAAAAAAGACTTAAGGGTAAGTGATGACAGTCTGTCAAGCAGGAAAGAAAGAGGCAAGGGGATAAATTCACCTGGGCCCAGTGTGGCACAAATTCTACTGCCATATCATTTCTTAAACTGGTTACTGAGACAGAAAAGGCTTCAGTTCTTCATGATTGTATTCAGTGGAGTCCTAGTGATTTTTTTTCACCATTGACTCATCCCTGGTGCCCTTCTCCCCACACCCTCATCCTGTCCCTCTTTTCTCTTAGGTGAGAACAAAAACTCCCCGAGATCCTCTGTCTAGTAAGGATTTTGCCTCCCATAATCCTTCAGTTCTTCCTTCCAATTGATAAAAACTGTATTTCCCATCAGGCCCCCATGGAATAAGGGCCTACACACTGCTTCTCCTGCACATTCTGCCTTAATAATGTGATGGTGCTTTTAATGACCCCAAGGTTCCTGAAACAAATATCAACTTTAATAAATGTACTTAGTGCCAGCTAGCACAGTGAGAAAGTGTGGCACTTTCTTAACACTGGTCCTTTCATCATTTCAGCTCGGTGTTGAGTACATAGTGTTCAATACAGTTTTATTGAAATGAACCATCAAAGAGCATTCATCAAGTTCTTGATTATGGGCTATGCTGCATATAAGAGGGACTATACAAAGAAAACTACATAGGCATAATCCCTGCCCTCAAAGAACTTTCTCCTATGTTCCCCATTCCAGTAATCTCTTATTCCAAGTCATTCTCTCCATCCCACTATCTGCCCTCACAAGCCATTTCTTCATACAAGTAAGTTTTATGTACCTCTCAGCACCCTGTAGGTTATTCCTAATAGTTAAACAACAACTATAATTACAAAGCATAATTGAGGAGTAATTTTCCAGGCTACAGGTGCACAGTTTACTGGAAAGGTATTTGCCTACAAACAAGTTAGTTTAAAGCTTTGCCATCTCATGTTAGTATCATAATGGGGCCAACTACCTGTCAATACCATGTATCTTCTCAGTTGTGGATTTAGAGCAAAAGCTGCCTCTGGTATTTTACTGGCTGCAAGAAATATTCTTGAGCCTCCAGATTCTCCTGGCACATAAGTTACACGTAAGAACTTTTGAGAAGTTCTTGAACTCCGGAGATAGGAAACTTAGGTATCATTTATATCACAGTAATAAGAATTATTTAATGGTCCTCTTTCTGGACAAAAAAAAAAAATCGTACTTTCTCAATGACCTAACCAATTCCTAGGGAGTCTCTTGGTAGAGCTGTATTGTTAGGAAAGATAGGGCCTACTATCTCTGGCTTGCCACTTGCTAGATAGTTGTATGTTTTTGGGTACATGACTTAACCTCTCTGGGCTTCCATTTCTGCAGTCCTTCCTCTTCCATCGTTCATTGTATTGTATTGGAAAGTGAACAGTAGTGCCTTTCTTTCCTGAAGGCTAAGGGTTATAGCAGAAGACCTATTGAAATCCATTCTAGCTTTCAGAAGCGCAATTCTAAAGTATTAGGCCCTAAGACAAAAACATCAGGATGGTGTTATATGTGCCAATATCACATATTTTCCCCCTTCACACTCAACTCTCACTGATCCTTAGATGGCTGGCTGGGCGAATATCTTTCCTGCTCGCAGAGGAGAGTGCATTAATGCAGCATTTCCACAGTTTTCCCAACCATTGTTTATAATTGTCAAAATGTGTAGCACTTAATACTCATTAGCTTTTGTATCAGAGACATTTGCAGCCTCTTCAGATTTTACAGTGAGAAGCAGACGGAGCGGGGGGGAGGGGGGGGTCTCTGGTTTTGAGGAAATATCTGGTTTGTGAATGGAGAACCTACAAATGTACCTACAATAAAATGGAAGTATTTTTATGTAGCTTAAAGATGGCCCATGTATCTCAGGTGTTGGTTAATGAAATGTTTCAAGATCTAAGAAAACCATGTCTTTTCTTTATATCGCCCAACAGCTTTGAGATCAGTGGATAGGGCACTGGGCCTGGCATCAGGAAGACATGAGTTCAAATTCTACTTGAGACATCAGCTAGCTATGTGATCTTTGGCAGGTCCATTTGGCCTCATTTTCCTTATCTGGAAAACAAGAAGGCTGTACTCAATAACTCCTAAGGTGTTTTTCAGCTCTAAATCTATAACACTAGGAGAAAATAAAATCCCATGCTCAGGTTCATGACATTCCATTCCTATATCTTAGATACATATTGACTTTGCTATGTTTTGGAGGCCAAGGAATCATTCCACTCCACGAAGATTTTTAAGCAATCCCGTCCACTTTCTAGGATGGCCATAAAGAAACCCTCTTTATATTTTGAATGTATAATGACAGCAATAAGAGACGGTTATTCCAAGATGAACTAGCTAGGCAGCACTTTCTAAGTAGCTAGAGATTCAGAGTCTTAAGTGGGGGATTTTGATTTATTATTTTTTTTAAGCAACAATAATCTGGCACGATTTTGCAAGGCAGATTTTATGCCTGGACTTGCTGATTAATTTGCGTAATGATTTCACAAGTGTTCCACAGTAGGCTTCTCTGGTATATATTAATACAGTAGACTTAAAGTCACATACGCACAACAAAACAAATCATAAATAATGAGACACTAAAAACCAACTGTCACTGAGGTAGCAATTACTGGTGTCTCTTCTTTGCTTCAGCGACTCTTTCCTTTTACCCTGAGACATACAAACAGAACAAACAATTAGCGAAATAATTGATGATCAGTACCTTCAAAGCTTGTGGTGACCTGGTTTATGCTTTATAAGTCTAATAATGAGAACCTCTCTTACTTGGTGATTAGTGAGCTGCCTGGTGTTCTCCAGTGGAGCTGGGGAGGTACATCTGTATCAGACAAAAGGTTTTTATCTGCCCTTTACGGTTAGTTGGTCCCTAATGAACTGAGCTTTTGTCCCTTGCTGTTTTTAGATTCCAATTAAATTTGTTTATGGAATAGACAAATAATTAAATATGTACTCTGTTTTCCAGTACTTAATATTGCCTTCCGATGGGGTTGTGTTACAGTCGGTGGCAATTAACATATACAATAATGTTTTTAATCACTTAAGTAATAAAACACATGCAAAATGTGCCCATGTTTTCTTAATCTTCTTTGGGCTTGTCAACCCATTCTTTTAACTTGGATTGGGTGCTCTAATTACCCTCCTCTGAGCTTCAGTAATTCATCTTTTTTTTCTTTTCTCTGAGAAATAACATTAGTTATCACTTTTATGCTTGAGGAAGTCAAAGAATGGCTGTTCATCCTGGAGCCTTCAGAGCCCCAAAGGAATGCATTAAGGTTATGACAAACTGATCTTGTGTTGTTCACAGCAAGAGGCATTAAACAGATAAATAGCATGTCATGTTAGCAACTTGTGCTAAAGAAATGTTTCTTTCCTCTTTTGTTGGGTTTTCTATCCGGCTTCTGGATTAGATCCTCGTGAAAATATCTGTATGAGCCATTTTATTAGCATGAAGGCATCTGGAAGTTGTTTTTTTCTTTTTTGAAGGAAACCATTCAGCTATTGAAACATCATCAAATAAAGTCCAAAGGTCTGAAAGCACCAGAACCAGGAGACCAGTCATTGCTTCTCGGTTCTACATGTTGATTTTCAGTGTTAGCTATTCAAGAAGCATTACTTTTTGTGAAAGAAGGAAATAAGCATTTATTATGCTCCAGGCAGAGTGCTAAGGACGTTACAAACATTATATCATTTGATCCTCACAACAACACAGTGAAGTGGAAGTTATTATTACTACCATTTGACAGCTGGCAAAAGTGAGGCAGACAGAGGTTAAGTGACTTACCCAGGCTTACACATTTTGTAGGTGTCTGATGCCATATTTGAACCCTTGATTCCAGGTCCAATTCTATATCCATTGCACCATCTTAAGTGGTTCAACAAGCATTTATTAAACACCATTACTATGCTAGGCTCTTAGGGTACAAAGAAAAAATAAAATAGTCCTTGCCCTCAAGGATCTTACATTATGTTGAGGGAATGCAACATGTTCACAGATAAATATAGGGTATATACATAATTTTTCAAAGGGATTTCAGTGGGGTACTAACAACTGGGGGAATCAAGAAAAGCCAAGGAATATCTGAAATCCAGGCATGTGTCTACATTATTGTTGTGATCTACCACTCTAAAAGTCTTTCTTAATCTTCTGTAAGCTTAGATTTTCTCCATAGGTTTTCCTGTATATAGCTTGTTTATACTTTGCTGTCTGTATGTTTTTTCCTCCATGAGAATATGAACTCTTTGAGGACAGAGAGACCGTTTTACCTTCTTTGTAACCCTAGTACTTAGCACAGTACCTGGCACATAGTAGGTGCTTAATAAATGCTTATTGACAAAAGAACAGCAAAAAGACCAATTCATTTGGACTGTAGAGTGCTATTACTCATTATTATGAGTAAAATGGTTGGAAAGGTAGGTTGGAGCCAGGTTATGAAAGGTTTTAAATCAAATCAGAATTTTTCAATCCTCAAGACAATAAGGAAGTCATTGGAGCTTATTGAATAAGTGAATGACTCAGTCAGATTTGGAGGTTAGAAAAAAGCTATGACAGCTGCATGAGAAGGGATTAGGAAAGGGAGAGACTTTAGCCAGAGAAAACAATTGAGAAGAAAATGCAGTTGTCCAAGTAAGAGGTAAGGACATGAACTAAGGGAAAGTGAGGAGAGAGAAGGGAATGAATAAGAGAGATGTTAGAAGCAGCAGAGAAGGAGCCAGTGGGTAAGGAGAGGTCAAAAATTAGGGAGAGGGGTAATGATCTAGGAGGCACTCTGCCATTGTAGAAAGGAGGGGATGGGATCAAGGGAATAAATAGAGAGGCTAGCCTTGGGAAGGAGGAGTGCTACCTCTTCATGAGAAACTAGAAAAAAGCAAAAAGTGAATGAGGCAATGCCAAGGAGAGGTAGTTTACAACAGAATTGACTCCTGTGAGGTATGAGTGGAGGTTCTCTCCTAAGAAGGAGTGGGTTGGGGGGTAAGGGGTTATGTATGTGACTTGAGAAAAGGAGATACATTTCTTTCAAACAGTTAAGAAGCTGATGAGAGTGCCATGGTAAGCATCCACTTGAGAGTAGGTCACATAAATTGAACCTAATCATCATAGCTGTGTGACTTCCTTCAGTGCCATTCTGGGTCATTAAGCAAGAGCAGAGAAGGCTTTTGGTGACAATAATCCAGAGCTGGTGTTCAGAATGGGATGAGGAGTAAAGGGCCAGTGGGGAAATGGTATAAGAGAAGGTACATTAGGACAGGCATCTAATGTCTTCTGGCAAGAGGCAGTTTCCCAGGAGATAGATGGGGCATGAGAAGAAGTATATGAAAGGCAGTTTGTTAACAACAGAACAAGAGTTCTGGAGGACACAATAAAAGGGGAGGATAGAGTAAGATAGGGATTTGGGAAGAATGGACTGACACGAATGGGTTTGAGGGAATAGGGAGTGGTAACAAGGGAACAGACCTACCTAGACAGTCTACTATTTTGAATCACAGGGATTTGACAAGAACTGTAGAACAGAATACCATCATGCTCTTCCCAGTAGCAATGGTTGTATTGCTCTGAATATTATTCCCTGACATTAAAAGGTAGGATGTGCATGGGCTGTCACAGGGTAGACAGCAAAGTTGCCTACAATGGCTTCGTCCTGGTCTAGAGGTCAAAGGCTAGATGCTGAATGGGATGAGGTTCCCATTTTGGGGCCTGGCTGATTACAAAGGGTTGAGATATGGTTGATTTATTCACCTTGTAGCTTTCTCATCCCTTCATCCTTGCAGATTCCTCCCACTGGTGAGTTCTTGGGGTCTCCATTTTGGTAAGGTATCCAGGTCAACCATCCCCTATTCCTCTCCTGGAATGTTCCCTTGTATCTTCTTCCATACCTTATTTTTCAGTTCTCTTTTATGTGGTCTTCTCTCATTAGAACATAAGGGTGTGTACTTTCTTTCTTTTTACTTATATTCATTTCCCCAGCATTTAATACAATACCTGATACATATTAAATATTTAACAAATGTTTGTTGACCAGCTAATTGACCCTTCAATCAATAGCCAGGCCCACTTCAAAACTAAGCTGATTAACAGCCCTAGGGTTGGGAGTGGGGATATGGTCTTTCGAGGATCCTGGGGGTGAGAGCTAAGTGGCAGAAAGCCAGATGGCTAGATGCCTACATTGGCTAGTCTCATGCTGCTCAGAAACTGGAGGCTGGAGTCACATTAATGTGAACCTTCATTCCATTTTTACATGCTTTAATGATGCTTAGAGTATGGGCATGGTTTACCACTGGTATGGGGAGAATGGTATTTGGTTATATTTTTAATTTAGTGGATGTTACTATTGACAGTAAAATAGTTGTGTCATCAGTCATTTCCTTAACTTCAGAGAGAATTTATAGCCTCTATTTTCTCCTAGAAGTTTTGGGAGATGTCTGACCGTAGCCAATATTCTCCATTCTTTCCACTTGTTTTCATAGAACCACACAATTTTTGAGTTGGAAGGGATCAGGATTATTCAGTGAAAGCCTGTCAGTCAGTCAACAACAATGTATTAAATGATTACTATATGTCGGGCATTCACAATGCAAATATAAGCAGAAATAAGGTCCCTGCCCTCAAGAAGTTTACATTCTTACTAGGAAGACACCATAAGAAGGGAAACTGAAAATGAGGGTGGAGAAGAGAAGAAGGTATTCAAGCTTAGGGATTATGATGGAGAAATCTAGATTGAATCCTGGTGAGAAATTAAGAGATAACTGGCCTGGGTTTCCTCTTTAAATGGAGATTTTGGAAAGAACCACGCAATCAAAGAGTGACTACAAAAGGAGAATATGTGAATTCCAGGGATGAAATGATCTTCTAGCATGAAGAGGTTTTGGGGGGCATGGTGTAGCAGTCTGGAGAGGAGGATAGCCTGATGAGAAATGAAGCCAGACCTTTAAAGAACCCCTACTATCCCATACCCAACAAATGGTCATCCGGACATCTAATAATGCCACATGAGACTGGTCATGGTGCTTTTGGACAATTTTAATTGTTAGAGAGCTACATTTGTCGTCCCCCCCCCAAAATATGAAGCCTCTTTGAAATTTTTACTAATTATAGAACATTCTTATTGATCGATTTTTCCATTCTCTTTCATGGAACTCATCTGAAGCTTAGGAATAGGTCCTGATTCCCAGGTCAGCATGAAAGAGAAACTGGCGCAATACCATCACAAAGAGAGGTCTTAGAGTATATTTGTGAAAAGATGAGCTAACCATCTGGGGTGTTGCATTTTAACTAAGCTTTGCAGTAATGTTTCTTTGTAGTACACAAACTGTTTCCTACCCATGCACTGCTATTTGGGAGGGAAACAACATGTACTACCTCTTTTATACCCAGCAGTCATCCATCTTTATTTTATCTCTTTTGTAACTCAAAGCCTAGACAGCTAAATGGAGAAGTCCATAGGCATTTTAAAAATCTGTGATTTGAACTCCTTTTCTCTGGCTGCTGATCCTCAGAGCAGTTTCAATTCTTATTTGAATGATCACTCCCAAATTTTAACTCCTGTCACATCCCTGACCATTAATCTATTGACTTTAAATGCTCACAACATGTCCAGTACAGGAAAACTTCAAAGAATTTGTATGGAATTGGGTCATAAAGTTCTTTGCCATCACCATGACACCGTTGGTTGCCATGCAAACCAACTTGGAGAAGACCTGGCTACTTCAGCCGTGTTTCTTTTGTTCTGTATTCCTTCACTTGCTCTATATTCTTCTTCAAACATGAAGGACAAATACAATTCCTGCCAATGGAAAAATTGCTAGTCTTCTGACATTTCTATTCACTTATATCTCAGAGTTTACACAGGATTAATAGCACTCAACCTATTAGAACAATTAATTGAAATAAGTCGCGTTTTGGGGAATAAGGATAGAGAAAATAAGCTCTCTATCCCCCTCACACATTCAAACACACACACACACACACACACACACACACACACATATACACCACTGGCAAACTTTTCTCTAACTCTTGCCATACTCTTTAAAGGATGTACATGTTCACAAAAGGCACTGATCATCTTCAGAACAAACTAAACACTAAAACAGGAAAAAGATGAATTATGAATGAGGGTAATGGCAATGAAAAAATTTAAAAGATAATACCTTTACTTATACCCTTAACTTTGAACTCCTCAACCATTCCCAACTGCCACCGTTTAATTTTAGTATCTCTGTAACTGTCAAGTCCTTCCCTGCTGCCTAAAAGTAAGCTTACATCTCCCATATTGAAAAAGTTTTCGCTTGATAGATGCTGCCATTCCCCATAGCAGTCCTATGTGTCTCCCAATTGATAGAAAAAGTTCTCTATACCTACTGCCTCAATTTCCTCTTTTCTCACTCATTTGTCCCTTGGAATAAGCTTCCATCCTCATCACTCAAATGAAACTGCTGTCTCCAATATTAGCACTGATCACTTAATTTCCAACTCTAGTGGCCTTTTTCTGTCTTCAAACTTCTTGACTTCTCCATAGCCTCTGACATTGCTGAGTAATCCCTCTTCCTGGATACTTTCTCCTTTCTGAGTTTTTTCTTTCTTGGATCTCTTCTATTTTTTTTGCCGTATCATTATCCAAATCCTACACTCCTAACTGAAGATGTTCCTAGAACTCTGACCTAGGTATGTCTGTGTGTCTCTGTCTGTTTCTATCACTCTGTTTCTGTCCCTCTGTTTCTATGTCTTTTGTCTCTTTCTCTCTTTGTCTCTTTGTCTTTCTGTTTCTGATTTTATGTCTCATGCATCAGCTGACTCTTAGATGTACACATCCTCCTCTAGTTTATTCCTAGAGCTCTAGTTCTACATGGAAATAGCTGGACATCTCTAGTGGAACAGCTCATTAAACATCTCCTCAAGCTGAACATGTTGTCAACACAATTCATGATTTCCTAAACCTTCACAGCATCCTAACTTTCCTAACTTTCCCATTTCTGTTGAGAACACCATAATCCTTCCAGTCACCAAATTTTTTGCAACCTGACAGTCACCTTTGGGCACCTACATGGTGCCGTGGATAGAGTACCGGTCCTGGAGTCAGAAAGACCTGAATTCAAATCTGGCCTTAAACACTTACTACCTTGTGTGACTCTGGACAAGTCACTTGACCCAGTTTGCCATCTGTAAAATGAACTAGAGAGGGAAATGCAAATCACTCTAGTATTTTTGCCAAGAAAACCCCAAATGGAGTCATAAAGAGTTGGACACTATTGAAATGACTGGACAACAACAGAGTCATCTTTGACTCTTTACTTCCTCTCATCCTTCTATTCACCAAGTTGACAGTTCTTACCACTTCTACAGTTTCATTTACATTCATCCCTGTCTTTCTATTCACATAGTCACCACTGTAGGCCCTCCCCACCTTGCTTGAACTATTTCTATAGCCTTCTAGTTGGTCTCTGTGCATCCCATTTCTTCCACATCTAGTCCATCCTCCACACAGCTGCCAAAGTGAGATTCCTGGAGCCCAGATCTGATCTTCTTGGTCAAGGAGGGTTGGTGGTTCTCTATTGCCTCTAGAACAAAAGACAAGGTCCATTGTTTGACTTTTAGAGCTCTTCAACTTCATCCTACCTTTCCAAGCTTATTGCACCTTTCCTGTATATTCTCTAAGTTCCTGCCAGACTGTACTACTCACTTTCCTCACTCACAATACTCCATCCCAGTCTGTTGTCCATGCACAAAATGTACTCTCTCTTCAATTTTACCTTTTAGAACCCTTCGGTCACTTCCACATGACCTGGACTCAAAGCTTTTCACCATTGTCCTCCACATCCTCTCCTACTTACCTCCCTTCAATTACTCTTCATCATTTAACAAATAAGACTCCATTTAATGCCTTCTACAGTCTTACTGTAACAAATCTGTTCATTCTTGCTTCATGCTATTCCCCTGCACTTTCATCTTTAATCCAAAACAAAGTACTCTTCTTTTCTTCTTATCCCAACATCTCTCAACTCTGCCTTTTCTCACTCTGTTCTCCAAGCTTATACTGGACTTCTACCATATCATTTTCAATTGCTGGAATCCCTTTAAGGTATAGTTCAGATGACAAATCTTGATGAAGACTCTTGATACTTCTTACCCTCTTTACCTCAAGGAACTAACCCATCCTTCCTTAAATTTCTTATAGTAATTGAACTGGACCTCTCTTTTGTACTAAACAGGATGTCACAGGATCACAGATTTATAAGTGGAAGAGGATTCAGAGGCCATCTAGTCTGTCTCTCTTGTTTTACAGATGTGGAAACTGAGGCCTAGGGAATTTAAGTCAGAGGTGGGGAACCTGCAGCCATATGTGGCCTCAGCCCTGAGTTAAGTGACTTTCCCAAGGTTTCAGAGTTAGTAAGTGACAGGGACAGTTATTGCTGTACTCATTCTCTGTCACTTCACCAATTAGATTGTAAACCATATGAGAACATGAAGTGTGACCTTTATATTTTTGTATCCCCAACAATTAGCACAGCTCTGATACATAGTAAGTGTTTAATCAATATTTTCTGGCTTTCATTGACTATACCATGGTATGAAATTCATGGGTAGGTAGCTTTAGAAGTCTTATTTTTTTCAAGTATTGGCATCCCACAATCCCCAAAGAGTAGGCCACTTGGATTTTGGCACTCAGTTCCAAGATTTCTCCTGTCTATATGCACATTTAGTGCACAGACGGTAAGTGAGAACTAGACTCTGGGTAACCAACACATTAGCATGTGTGAAAATAACTCAATTAACACAGGTACAATGTGAACATAGCCATTAATTCCACTGGAAACAATAGCTCCTAGTGCTAGGACCAATGAAGGATCTTGCAGATGGTGTTAAGCCAATAATTTTTTCAAAGCCACAATGCTGCAGCTGTAGAGCTGGCAAAATGAGATAACTTTGGAGAAAATAAGTCAGATTTGATAGGAAGACCGACACTTGACCACATGAGTATCTCAGCTTACTGGGAAGTGTTCCAAAATCTATCCATCTCATCCAGCGTGACAGCCATCAAAAAAAAAAAAAGCTACACTTCACATCTCTGCATCAAGCCATGTCTCTGTCACACTAGGTCTGACAGAATAAATATATGACATCTCCCAATGACACCTCTGAATGTCTCTCAATTAAAAAAAAGTATATATGTCTTTAAAAAGTAGTAAAAGAAACAGACGTAGTATCCAGCCTGGCTTAAAATTATATTTTTTAATGGACAAAGCTATCCTAAATGTAGAAAAAGATTATGGTAGCATTAATTTTTAATAAATAATTGGACCCCTCAGAATTCTGTCTACAATAGTATAGGTTACCATATATGAGGACCCAAGTATTACCTATTGATTAAAACTGCATAGACTGGATATAACAGGGATCTCAGAAACAAAAAATTTAGAGCTACAAGGAACACAAGAGATTGTTCAGTCTAGCCTTCTAATTCTACATATGAGGAAATTGAGGCTAAAGAGATTAAGAGATTTTTTTTTTGTTTTTTTTCTTGGCTCTGCCACTAACTAGCTATGTGACCTTGGGCTTCATCTCTGTTAACTTCATCTCCATGAACCTCAGTTAGGTCAGCTGAAAAATGAAAGGTATGGACTATATGAACCTTAAGGTCACTGTCAATTCTTGAATTCTGTGATTTTGTCCTAATTATCTGATGTTTCAAAGGCTACTGCAACCTCTCAACTTTGATCATGTAAAATTTCCTTAGGAATGAGTGCTAGCAAGCAGTCTTTTATGTGTCTTGAATTTCCCCACCTCTGTACCTTCATTCATTCTTTTTCTTCTTCCAGGGATACTCAGATCATAATTCTACTTATCCTTGCAGTCAAATTCAAATGTCAACTTTTTCATTAATTCAATTCAGTTCTGTTCATTTCAACACACATTTGCAGGGCATTGTACATTGTCCTAGACACAAAAAGGGAATAGACTAATTAGACAGCTTCACTTTCAAGGGGTTTATGATCTAATAGGCACTTTTTAGATTGTGCTTAGGTTCTAAGATTAAGTGATTTAGAACAAACACCAATAGTACAATTTAATACCACAACAATGAATTAGGGTATTCTTTATAATTTTATTGACCATTCTAATCATTTGAGAGTTTGGTGGGAGGAGAAGCTTTCTATTATAGATAATGCTGCATTTCAGTTAATCATTAATTTATTCAACAAGAGAATCTAATCATTGGCTAGGTTTAAAGTGGGAAAGAGGTGTCACAAGATATGAATGAGCAGGTCTAATTCTCAAGGGACATATGCTACAGTAAGGGAAAGATAACAAGTACACAGATCAGTATAAAACATAACAGGATGTGGTAAATGCCATGAAGAAAATTGTACAAAGTTTAAAGGAATGAGAGATAATTACTAGTTGAGAGGATCAGGAAAATCATCTTGAAGGATGTGATATATGACTTGGTCTTTGAAGGATGAATAGAATTTTTATAGGTGAGAATAGAAAGAGGAGGAGACAGAAAAGGTCCAATGTGGAATGGAAAAAAAAGAGGAGGCAATAAAGTATCATTTACAAACAGGGAACAGATGGAACTAATCTACTCTGGATAAAGCACAGGGGGAGATAAATGAAGGAGAAAAGGATGTAAAGATAGCTTGGAATTAGGCTACAGTGTATCATGAATGCCAGAATACAGTTTGAATTTTATTTAGTAGACAATGGAGAGCCATGGATGATTTTTGATCAGGGATGGCCATGATTCTAAATTAAGAATATTAATTTGGCAACATTGTGTTGAATGCAGCAGAGGCAGAGAAAACAGTTTGAAAGTTATTATAATAGAGTAGATGAGAGATGATTAGAACCTGAAATAGGGTCATGACAGAAAAAATGGAAAGGAGGTCAATAATGGGAGGAAAATTGTCAAAGTAGAATTGACAGAGGACAAGGGGGAAGGGAATAAGTTGAGTCAGAAATGGTGCTGAGATTTTGACCTCAAATCGCTGGAAAGATGTCAATGTCTAACAGAAACAGAAATCAGGAGAAAGAGCTTCTTGGTATGGATTGGGTAGAAGGGAGGAAAGGAGTACTAGGAAGCAGGGTGGAAGTGATTTTGAAGTATTAAGTTGTGATGTATTTAGTTTTCCAAGGATGTTCAATTTTCACATTGAAGCCTTGATATCTGGAGGCTCAGTCAATATTGCCACACTGGTAACTATAATAAAAAGTTAGCTAACTCATGTATCTAATAAAGGTATATCTTTTTTTGAGGGGAGAGAGGGGAAGCAATTAAGGTTAAGTGATTTGTCCAAGGTCGCACATTTGGTACGTATCTGAGGCCAGCTTTGAACTCAGGTTCACTGACTCCAGGGCCAGTGCTTTATTCACTGCACCATCTAACTTCCCCCAGGTATATCTTTTAATAATAGAATCATAGGTAGAATTCAAATTCATTATGGAAGTAGTAGTAGGGCAAGTTTGGGAACTAGACGTGATTTCTTTGTTATAGGAAACTCCCTCTATCAATACAGATCTATAGCTGATCTGTAACTTAAAGGCTTAGTTGTTCAGAGGTTCAATAACTTCTCCAGTGTCACACAGTCAGTCTCTGTATCAAAGACAGGGGTTTCTAAAGTCTGCAAGTCAGATCTTGCTGACTTTCATTGCTAGTTCTCTAAGCAGTACCCCATGCTACCTCTCAGGAAAACGAAACAACTGTGGAGTATAAAAGGCAGTTACTTTGTCAGAAGACATGAGTAAAAGCCCCAGCTCTTCCATTTTCTTTGCTATGGAACTATGAGCAAATCACCTAACCTCTTCAAATGTCAGTTACCTGATCTGTGAAATATTTGCACTATTTATCTCAGAGTTGTTTTGAGAAAAACACTTCAAAAATAGTATAAAATTACTTTGCTAATGTGTCTTTTCTATCCCAAAGTCATTAATTGCTAAATATGTGTTTTTAGGACAATGAAATGAACCTACCCTCAGGTTATATGCTTTGATGTCTCATCTTGGCATGAGAGTAATCCTGGGTTCTCAAAAGGAATGTCAGCTTACTGTAAGTTCTGGAAGTTTCTACCAGCATAAAAAATTTCTTTTTCAATCCCAATGAGTGACTGCATTTCTTTGTACATATTTTGTATAGATATCAGCTTAGTAAAATTAGGAGAGAATCCTCACCCACCCTAACTCATTTACTTAACACCTCTTGTCTGAACTATTACAGTAATTTCCAAGTCTCTGCCCATATATCCTTGAGCCATATGTCAAAAGGGATTGTACTAAAATGTAGTTTTACAACTTGCCACTCCCCTATTCAATAAACTTCACTGGTTCCCAGTCACCTCTAGGAAAAATGATAAACTGCTTGGTTTGGTATTCCTTTCACACACTCTATAGTCCAGCCATAATGGTCTTTTAACTGTTTCTCAAATGCTTTAACTCTCATCTCTGTGCATTTGCACTGGCTGTCCTCCATGTCTAGAATATCCTCCTTTCTCACTCTTAGAATCTCTAGTTTCCTTCAAGATTCAAGAACTACTTTATACCCAAGGTCCTTTGCTGATCTCTGCAGCTGCAGTACATTCCTCCAGAGTTCAGCTAGTAAGTCTGAGGACAAATTTGAACTCAAGTCTTCCTGACTCCAGGTGTGTTCGTCCTTCATTGCCAAAGAAGACCATGCCATCACAGAAATGATGACATGACTTGCACTTGACTTTGTTTTTGAGTGAGAGAGGGCTGTGCAGGTCACCAGCCTCACTTCTCCTCCAGAGCCATCTGAATCCAGTGACCAGATACTCATCAGGATGACTGGAGATGACCCAGGATGAGGCAATTGGAATTAAGTGACTTGCCCAAGGTCACACAGCTAGAGAGTGTCAAATGTCTGAGGTGATATTTGAACTCAGGTCCTCCTGACTGCTGCACTGGTATTCTATCCACTGCACCACCTAGCTGCCCCTGACTCCAGGTTCTACCTACATAGCTGCCTCAATACTTTTTGACTGATCGTTTGATAACCAGAAAGTTGGTTGATCATTAGGTGATACATTTTTTTGGTCAAAGTAATTCATGTAGATTGTGTATTGAGGTCTGGAGGGCCTGTCTCTGCATCAAAGAAGTATATAGCCATTCTGATGAATTCATGGATTCTTGAAGACAGAAGTATGTACTTCCATATTTTATATAGTCACAAATATATCAGTATGCCAAGGACATATAGAGGTAGACCACTTATGTAGTAAAAACTAGGGATTCCATGTGGACAGCCCACATAGAACATTAGTAATATCAATACCTCCCAAGGGTGAAAATTCTCTCCCTTGAGGAAGATTGTAATCTATCTTTAATTTATAGTCTTAGAAAGTTGCCTGAGGCTCTGGGAGGTCAAGTGATGGGATTTGAACCCAAGTTTCCCTGATTCCTGGACCTGAATACTTTCCTCTTGGTTTCAGTGGCAATAGTAGTCCCCTAAAATATTAAAAGAACAAAGGGAAGTCCTCCAAATTGTAGCATGAGTCTTCCATTGTATATTTATAAAAATACATGTAGATAAAAATTGTACTGAATGAAAAGGCATGAGGGTAGTGATCTGCACTGGTGAAAGAAATGACCTTATAGATAGAATCAT
This sequence comes from Notamacropus eugenii, assembly GCF_028372415.1. NCBI lineage: Eukaryota > Metazoa > Chordata > Mammalia > Diprotodontia > Macropodidae > Notamacropus > Notamacropus eugenii. The sequence continues at coordinate 46,549,875 of NC_092878.1, read as the reverse complement.
GGATGCACCAAATTTTGAAGCATAAACCTTTTTACATCCTGATCACCTTGTATATTTCATGGCATTTCATGAGCACTCAATCAATGCATGTTTATTGCTGGTGAAAAACTGTTCATGGCAGTTGATATCTTCTGCTGCACAATCTATTATTTCTTACTAGCTTAGTGCAATGAAAAATTTGGGCTTTTCACCTTAACCATCTTGGAAATGCTGAAGTAGTTTTGAGATTTAAACTTCCTGAGTTGGAAAGGGTGCTTTACCAAAATGCCAGTCAGAATTAATTCAAAAGATATTCATTGTCGTTCCCCAAGGTCTTAAGTTATTGGCATGTTGTTTCTCATTGACATATTTTGATGGAAGGTAGCATTTTAACTAAGGTGGGGAGGGCATGATTTGGGATAATTCAAGCAATAAGTCACCAGGGACTATATTTATAGTAGTTCTAACACTCTGCTTTTACAGAGATGATCTAATGTTGTAATTCCCACCCATTTAAAAAGTTTCAACACCCTAGCTTTGCTTTGATCATGAAATCTTTCACCTTCCTAAAATGACTCTGTAGCTTGTATCTCATCTAAGATAGAACAAAATTTAAAATTGGATTTGTTTTAATAACTGTGGAAGGAAATTTGTTAAAACCCTTGATATACTTGGGTATATGCACTGAGGCTGTAAAAATAATGACATCAACCAAAAGAAAATAAATCCAGTCGTAGCCCTTCTACACAACACTTGACTAAAAAACTTATCTCTTTTTGAAAAAACTTCAGATATTCTAATTATAAAAATCACATTAACAATGCTTGTTATCCTCTATCTACCTCAAATGTCAAGAAGACAAAATCATAGATAAGAGAAAGTTATTGCTAAAGGGGAGCTTGGATAATATCTGATCTGATCTTCTCATTTTATAAATGAGGAAAATGAAGCCCTTGGAGGTGAAGGGACTTACAGTTGCATAACTAATTATCAGCAGAACTAGACATAGAACTCAGGTGAGCTCTAATACTCAGGTGAATGACTTCAACATATGAATTGTTTTTCTTGAGGTGGGGTGGATTTGAACCTGTAATTTCCGTGGTGAAGGGAAGCAATTCCATTGATGCATGCAAATCAGCAATTCATCTTGGAGAACTGCAGGCAGTATTGCGTCACTTGCCCATGGGCATACTGCAAATATCCATCAAAGGCTGAACTTGAACTCAGGTCTTTCTGACTCCAAAACCAGTCCTCTGTCTGCTAATGCAATAGCATCTCTTAGGAGCTATAACAGTAAGAGAAAAAAAAAGATTTAGCACACTGTTTCCTTTAAAGAACTCAAAACTGTATATTGCCAATAATCGACAGACAGCTTTATATATCTTATGGAGAGGCCCCATGGCATAGTAGATAGTGTACTGACCTTGGAGTCTGGAAGATATGGGTTGAAATTCCAGCCTTATAGAATTATCTGAGTCCCAGTTAAGTCACTTCATCTCTGTTCCCAAGCTTCCTCATCTGTAAAATGAGAGAGTTGGACTCAATAACCTTTAAAATCCCTTTCATCTCCAAATCTACGATCTCATCATTATCTGGCTTATTGATGTTACTAGTTTCCTTTTTACTTTAGTACATACATTAGTGTTTTTCTGGTTATTTTTCAAGGTGTACTGACTAAGGCTATCTTCTATTAAGCTCTTATTGAGAGACTTTCTCAAAAGATAGTGAAGAAAGATTTGCTAATTCATCATTACTGGGAAGTATTTAGGGGACAGCTAGGGGACACAGAGTATAGAGTGCTGGGAATGGAGTCAGGAAGACTCATCCTCCTGAGTTCTAATCTGGCCTCGCACACTAGCTGTGTGACCCTGGGCAAGTTATTTAACCCTGTTGGCTCAGTTTACTCATCTGTACAATCAGCTGGAGAAGGAAATGATAATTCGCTCCACTATTTTTGCCAAGAAAATTCCAAATGGGGTCATAAAGAGTTGGATGCGACTGAAACGACTGAACAGAAACATTTAGGACAAACCTATTTGAATATGGAATACTGCTTCTTGTCATTGAAGGACCAGAAATCTGGTCTGATTTCTAGGGATCAAAAGAACAGCTATAAAGGGTGTATGGGTAACTGAGTAGTGTGGAACTTATTTAATGCTTCAAAGAATTGGGATTATATCCCAGTGCGTACATCGTCTATTGAGCAACCTCATCACAGTTTGTAAAAGTCTTTGCGAGTTGCTGCGCCCACAAATTTAGCATCCTGTAGCCAACCAGTGGATGAAAGAATTTCTCAGAACTTAGAGTGATTCCTAGACAATAGACCTACAACCTGTCATCACTCCCATAACTGAAAGCTTGACAGGACCTGTCCAAGACTTCACTCCATTGGCCTAGCATTTGGGAAACATAGGTCACTTTCAGGGCACAATGAGGTATTAGATCATTCAACAAGTATGTCACCAAAAACAGATGGCATATTAACATTATATGTAAACAAGAGGTTAAAGCATATGCTAAGAAAAGTGAATGAAAGAGTGGGTGTTTCATTCTTAGAATAAATGGGACTAGAAAAAATATTCAATGTGCCTTTGAATTAGAAAAGGTTTCATTGAAGATTCAGAATTTCAAGAGCAGTTTAGAGAAAGGAGGGACAGCTAGGTGGTGCAATGGATAGAGCACTGGACCTGGAGTTAGGAAGACCTGAGTTGAAAAGTGACCTCAGACACTAGCTGTGTGACCCTGGGAAAGTTACTTAACCTCTGTTTGCTTAAGAAGGAGAAGACTAGAGAAGGAAATGATGAAACACTGCAGCCAGAATCATTGCCAAGAAAACCCCAAATGGGTCACAAAGAGCCAGATAGAACTGAATGACAAGAACAATAAATTAGAAGAGGGGACAAGGTTTGGCATGCTGTGGGAGAGGGGCAGTTGTACTCTGAGTATAAGTTTTAGAATGGGAGATGTGGAGGTGAAATGAAATGAAAGAATGAATATTATGCAAGTAACTGTGGAAAATGACTGTAGAGAAAGAGAACATAAGAAGGCTCTGAGTATGATTTTATTGTTTTCAGACTAATCTCTTCAGGAAATATTTTTATTAATCCAAGACCTCAGTAAGAGTGACCAGATACCAAACTACACAAAAGCTTTAGTGGAGTAACATGATTCTGAATAGATAAGTCTGGATTTCCCTTTGAATTCTCTTACTTGAAATAAACATATACCTGTCATCCTGCAATGCAAATGTGCCAACTCTTTGGTGTGAGGTTCTGTTTCTTTAAAATGTATTTTTCTAGAAGAAGAAATATTTAAAAAAAAGAAAATCTTCTTAATCTGTTAAATAATAATTTGTCCTCCTAAAGACAAAGCAGGAACTCTGGTCTCCTTTGTATGAATGGTTTGACTTGTTCTGGGCCAGAGGCAAAGATGTCAGTTTCTGAAAATCAAGTAACCTTCCAAGCACCAGTATAGGATCACAGGATTTTGAGCAGGAAGAAAACAGAAAGATCATCCAATATAACTTGTTTTCCAAATGAGAAAATGGAGACCCAGAGAGTTTAGGTAACTTGCCCAGCACACTGAGTAATAGCAGAACTGGTATTCAAATCTGACTTACCAACTTTAAATCCAATGCTCTTTCCATCATGCTACCAGTTTTCTTCTTTCCCAGTGGTCAATGACCACAATGGCTGTGTGGAATTAGGGAATGGGAATAGGAGATTTGAGGAAGAGAGAGAGAGGGAACTTTTTAAATTTTTCTTTTCTTTTTTTTTTATTTTTCTTTTTTATTTTTATTATTTTTTAATGTTTAACATTCACTGCCATACAATTGAGATTTTATCCCCTCCCACACCTACCCCCTACTACCCCCCTCCCTCCCCACGACTGCATACAATTCTGTATAGGTTCTACATATACTTTCCCATTGAGTGTATTTTCACTATAGTCATGCTATGTAGTCAGACTAAAATAAATGAAAGAAATCATGTAACAAATCAAAACATGATACACAAACACATACACATACACAAACATGATCTGCTACATTTTGTGAATGACTTCCATATTTCTTTCTCTGAGTGTGGAAGGCATTTTGCCTTGAGAACCACCTTTGGGATTTTTTTTTTTTTTATAAGAAGTTTTTGCGTTATTACAAAATTCCAGGTCTACCAGAAAAAACTCTCACACACTGTGGTCGTTGCTGTGCATAAAGTTCTCCTGGTTCTGCTCCTTTCACTCAGCATCAGGTCATATAAGTCCTTCCAGGCCTCTCTGAAGTCTTCTTGTTCATCATTTCTTATGGCACAATAGTACTCCATTACATTCATATACCATAATTTATTGAGCCATTCCCCAATTGATATATCCCCTTGACTTCCAGTTTTTGGCAACTACATAGAGTGCTGCTATAAATATTTTTGTACATGTGGGACCCTTTCCCATTTTTATGATCTCTTGGGGATATAGTCCTAGTAGCGATATTGCTGGGTCAAAGGGTATGCACATTTTTGTAGCCCTTTGGGCATAGTTCCAAATTGCTCTCCAGAATGGTTGGATGCTCTCACAGCTCCACCAACAATGAATTAGTGTTCCAACTCTCCCACATCCTCTCCAGCATTTATCATTTTCTTGTTCTGTCATGTTTGCCAATCTTATAGGTGTGATGTGGTACCTCAGAGTTGTTTTGATTTGCATCTCTCTAACCAATAGTGATTTAGAGCATTTTTTCATATGATTATAGATAGCTTTAATTTCTTCCTCTGAAAATTGCCTGTTCATATCCTTTGACCATTTATCAATTGGGGAATGACTTGTATGATTATACATATGAGTCAGTTCTCTATATATTCTAGAAATGAGGCCTTTATCCCCGAGCTTAGCTGTAAAAATTCTTTCCCAATTTACTACATCCCTCCGGATTTTGGTTGCATTGGGTTTGGTTGTGCAAAAACTTCTCAGTTTAATGTAATCAAAGTTATCCATTTTGCATTTCATAATGCTTTCTATCTCTCCTTTAGTAAAGAATTCTTCGCTTCTCCATAGATCTGATAAATACACTATTCCTTGCTTCTCCAGTTTATTCATGGTATCAATCTTTATACCTAAATCATGTACCCATTTGGACTTTATTCTTGTGTACGGTGTCAGGTATGGGTCTATGTCTAATTTCCGCCACCTGTTATCCAGTTTTCCCAGCAATTTTTGTCAAACAATGAGTTCTTATCCCAGAAGCTGGGGTCCTTGGGTTTATCAAACAGAAGGTTGCTGTATTCCTTGCCTACTGCATCTTGAGTGCCAAGTCTATTCCACTTGTCTACCTCTCTGTTTCTTAGCCAATACCAAGTGGTTTTGATAATTGCTGCTTTATAGTACAGTTTGAGGTCTGGTAGCACTAGGCCACCTTCCCAAGCATTTATTTCATTAGTCCCTTTGATATTCTGGACCTTTTGTTTTTCCAAATGAATTTTGATATTATTTTATCCAGCTCTAGAAAATAATTGTCTGATAGTTTAATTGGTATGGCACTAAATAAGTATATTAATTTAGGTAGAATTGTCATTTTTATTATATTAGCACGGCCTACCCATGAGCAACTAATGTTTTTCCACTTACTTAAATCTGACTTTATTTGTGCAAAAAGTGTCTTGTAATTGTGTTCATATAATCCCTGGGTTTGTTTTGGCAGATAGACTCCTAAGTATTTTATACTGTCTACCCTAGCTTTAAATGGGATTTCTCTTTCTATCTCTTGCTGTTGGACTTTGTTGCTAATATATAGGAACGCAGAAGATTTGTGTGGGTTTATTTTGTACCCTGCAACTTTGCCAAAGTTGTTTATTAATTCAAGTAATTTTTTTACTTGAATCTCTGGGATTCTCTAGGTAAATCATCATATCATCTGCAAAGAGTGATAACTTAGTTTCTTCTTTGGCTATTCTTATTCCTTGAATATCTTTATCTTGTCTAATTGCTACAGCTGACATTTCTAGTACCATATTGAATAATAGTGGTGATAATGGACAACCTTGTTTCACCCCTGATCTTACTGGGAATGCATCTAGCTTATCCCCATTGCATATAATGCTTGCTGAAGGTTTTAGATAGATACTGCTTATTATTTTAAGGAAAGTTCCCTTTATTCCTATGTTCTCCAGTGTTTTTAGTAGGAATGGGTGTTGTATTTTGTCAAAACCTTTTTCTGCATCTATTGAGATAATCATGTGGTTTTTGTTAGCTTTGTTGTTGATGTGATCGATAATGCTAATAGTTTTCCTAATATTGAACCAGCCCTGTAATCCTGGTATGAATTCTACCTGATCATAATGTATTAATCTCATGATAAGATGCTGTATTCGTTTTGCTAAAATCTTATTTAAAATTTTTGCATCTATATTCATTAGGGAAATTGGTTTATAATTTTCTTTCTCTGTTTTGTCTCTTCCTGGTTTGGGTATCAAAACCATATTTGTATCATAGAAAGAATTTGGGAGGACTCCTTCTTCCCCAATTTTCAAAAATAGTCTATATAGTATTGGAATTAACTGTTCTTTAAATGTTTGATAGAATTCACTTGTGAATCCATCTGGCCCTGGAGATTTTTTCCTAGGGAGTTCATTGATGGCTTGTTCAATTTCTTTTTCTGAGATGGGGCTGTTTAAGTATTCAACTTCCTCTTCTGTTAATTTGGGCTATTTGTATTTTTTAAAATATTCATCCATCTCATTTAGATTATCGAATTTGTGGGCATAAAGTTGGGCAAAGTAGTTTCTAATTATTGTTTTAATTTCCTGCTCATTGGAGGTGAGTTCACCCTTTTCATTTTTAATATTAGTAATTTGATTTTCTTCTTTCTTTTTTTTAATCAGATTGACCAAAGGTTTATCAATTTTATTAGTATTTTCATAAAACCAACTTGGTTTTATTTATTAATTCAATAGTTTTCTTAATTTCAATTTTATTAATCTCTCCTTTGGTTTTCAGTATTTCTAATTTGGTATTTACTTGGGGATTTTCAATTTGTTCTTTTTCTAGCTTTTTCAACTGCAAGCCTAAGTCATTGATCTCCTCTTTCTCTATTTTATTTATGTAAGCATTCAAAGATATAAAACTTCCCCTAATAACTGCTTTTGCAGTATCCCATAAGTTTTGGTATGTTGTCTCACTATTGTCATTCTCTTCAATGAAATTGTTGATTGTTTCTATGATTTCTTCTTTAACCCAACCCTTCTTTAGAAGTAGATTATTTAGTTTCCAATTGATTTTTGGTTTCTCTTTCCATGGCCTTTTATTACATGTAATTTTTAATGCATTATGATCTGAAAAGGATGCATTGATTATCTCTACCTTTCTGCACTGGATTGTGAGATTTTTATGTCCTAGTACATGGTCAATTTTTGTAAATGTTCCATGTACCGCTGAGAAAAAGGTATATTCCTTTCTATTCCCATTTAATTTTCTCCAAAGATCTATCATATCTACCTTATCCAGAGTTTTATTTACCTCCTTAACCTCTTTCTTGTTTATTTTGAGGTTAGATTTATTGAGTTCAGAGAGGGGGAGGTTGAGGTCCCCCACTAATATAGTTTTGCTATCAATTTCTTCCTTCAACTCCCCCAACCTCTCCTCTAAGAATTTGGATGCTATACCACTTGGAGCATACATGTTTAGTAATGATATTGCTTCATTGTCTATGGTGCCTTTTAGCAGGATATAGTTTCCATCCTTATCCCTTTTGATTAGATCTATTTCTGCTTTTGCTTTGTCTGAGATTAGGATTGCTACTCCTGCCTTTCTTACATGAGCTGAAGCACAATATATTCTGCTCCATCCTTTGACCTTTATCCTATGTGTATCCCCCCGTTTCAAATGTGTTTCTTGTAAGCAGCATATTGTTGGATTATGGCTTTTAATCCATTCTGCTATCCGTCTCCATTTTATGGGAGAGTTCATTCCATTCACATTCACAGTTATGATTACAATCTGTGTATTTCCCTCCAACCTCTTTCCCACCATTTGTGCTTTTAGCTCTCCCGTCCCCCTTCCCCTCCTCAATAGTATTCACTTTTCTCCCCCTCCTCCTGCAACCTTCCCCTCCTTCTTTTAGCTCCCCTCCCTTTTACTCCCCTTTACTCTAATTGCTTCTTTCCTCCCTTTTAGCCACCCTCCCCTTTCTTCCCCCCTCCCTTCCTACTACCTATAGAGCTAGTTAGGATTATCTACTTAAGATTATTGTTCCCTCCTTTAAACAAATCAGATGAGAGTACCTCTCAAACAATGCTCATCTCCCTCCCCTCCTTCCCTCTACTATAGTTTTGTACTTCTTCCTGTGATATAATTTGCCATTTTCTGCTTCCCCCTTTTCACACCTCCTATTACAATCCCTTCTTATACTTAAATCATATTTTTGACATGACATCATTTACTTTATACCCGTTCCCTCTACATATATCCCTTTTATCATAATAGCTGAACAGTTCTCAAGATTAACAGGTATCATCTTCCCTTATAGGGAGGTAAACAGTTTGCCCTAATTGAGTAGCAAGTTTTTGTTTTTGTTTTTTCCCCTCTGTTTACCTTTTTATGATTCTCTGGAGACCTGCATTTGAAGATCAAATTGTCTATTGAGTTCTGGTGTTTTGGTCAGGAAGCTCTGGAAATGCCTTATTTCATTGAATGACTTTCTCCTTGCCTGAAATGTTATGCTGAACTTTGCTGGGTAGTTGATCCTTGGTTGAAGTCCCAACTCCTTTGCCTTACGGAATATTGGGTTCCAATTCTTTCGATCTTTTAATGTAGAAGCTGCAAGGTCCTGTGTGATCCTGACTGTATGTCCTTGATATTTGAATTGTTTCTTTCTGGCTGCTTGTAGTATTTTCTTCTTCACTTGATAGCTCTGGAATTTGGCAACGATATTTCTTGGGGTTTTGAGTTTGGGATCCCTTTCGGGAAGGGAACGGTGGATTCTTTCGATGACTATTTTGCCCTCTGGGTCTAGTACTTCTGGGCAGTTTTCCTTGATGATTTCCTGGAAGATATTGTCCAGACTCTTTTCTTCATCATGGGTTTCTGGCAGGCCAATAATTCTTAAATTTTCTCTCCTGGATCTATTTTCCAGGTCAATTGTTTTTCCAATTAAATATTTTACATTTTCTTCTATCTTTTCATTCTTTAGATTTTGTTTGACTGATTCTTGTTGCCTCATTGAGTCATTAGTTTCTACTTGCCCAATTCTAATCTTCATCGTATTGTGTTCTTCAGTTAACTTTTGCATCTCCTTTTCCATCTGACCAATTTTTCCCTTTAAGGAGCTATTTTCTCCATTTAATTTTTGTACTTCTTTTTCCATTCGACCAATTTTCCCAGTTAGGTTTTGTGTTTCCTTTTCCATTTGATCAATTTTCCCAATTAGGTTTTGGGTTTCCTTTTCTGTTTGGTTAACTTTTCCTTTTAGGGAATTATTCTCTCCAGTTAATTTTTGAACTTCCTTTTCCATTTGTTCAATTTTCCTTTTCAGAGTGATGTTCTCATCAGTGAATTCTTTTTTTATAATTTTAAAATCATTGGCCAGTTTTTCTTTTATTTCTTTCTTCAGCTGTTCCAGGTAATCTAGTTGAGCTTGCAAGAAATTCATAGTCCCTTCTGAGGTTTCAGATGGAAGTACAGTCTCAGCTCTGACCTCTTTGGTATTTGTGTTTTGGTCCTTATCCCCATAGAAAGATTCTATGGTTTTTTCACTTTTCGTCTGCTTTTTCCGATTCATGATGTTGGCTAAGTGTTGTAGCTTCTGGTTCTTTCAGTCAGAAGGTACAGATCTTTGTGTTGAGCTGATGTATGTCGAGGCTAAAAGCAAGTTTTTGTTTTTTGTTTCCCAGATCAACCCTGGGGTTAGCTTGTTAGGTGTGTGGGAGGGGTGGTCTGGTCTCAGGAGATCTCCTCAGCTGACCTGAGGCAAAGGCAAGGTCAGGGGATGGTGATCCCAGCTTCCCTATTGTCTTCCCTTTTCCCCTGAAGGGCTGGGGCACGCCTAGATGCTAATGCATGTTCCCGCCCCTCCTGGGGCTCCTCTCCCGGTGCTGAGGCTTGCCTGGGTCTCAGTGCGAATTTTCTCTGCCCTGGGTCGTCTGTCCTTCCAGATCGCCTCTGACACAGTAGGAAGAATCCCCCTTTGCTATTTTTCTAGCCTCTGGTGTTATGAGACTATTTGCCCCCTTCTGCTGTTCCCGCTGATCCAGGATTTATCTGGGGAAATATTTTATGGTTCTTTCATGGTCATCAGCGGGGAGGAGAGAGCATTTACTGATCACTCCGCCATCCTGGCTCCCGGAAGTTCAAGTAGGTGACTTACCGAAGTTTAGTCTTCAGGCTGAAAGTTTCAAGGGCTGCTGCGCTGATATCTGGTGCTCAGCGGCTCTCACCGGCTCGGTTTGGCTTATATCCTGCTCCGCTGGTTTCGCCCACCACTCTCAGGCTTCTCAGGTCCCTTCTGCCCTGCTGCGCTGACCGCGCTGCTGCGCTGTGCCCTGGGGGCTTACCCCCGCGGAACAGATCCTTCCCGTGGACCTTCCAGTCTAACCTGGGCTCCGAATCTGTCAAAGTCTGTCACCCACTGGATTCCACACCTCCAAAGTTTGGTCACATTCTCCTTTCAGAGATATCCAGAGGAGCTTGTCCAGGAGCTTAGGTGAGTCGTTGCTTTCACTCCGCCATCTTGGCTCCGCCCCCTCTAAATTTTTCTTGATAGGTAACAAATAACTGTCCTGGACTGAAGGGAAAAAATTCAACTTCTTCGGTGGCCACATCAGGGACAAGATATGTTTTCAGTGTCCTAAATTCCAAGCAGGAACTTAGAGCACATTTTCTAATAGAAAGACTGCTATTAATAGTAGCCTAAGCCATCTCACAAAGGTATTCAGCATTCACCACAGTTAAAATAGTACAGTTAAGTTTTATCTATTATTTATTATTTTCAAATATGTTTTTCATGACATCTTTTTTTACATCATCATAGTTATCTCCAGCATCCATCCTCTTCCTAGAGAGCCATCCCATAAAACAAATAGTATTTTTCAAAGACAAAAACATAAAGAAAAAGAAGAAAAAAATCAGTACAAGTTACCTATATATTTGAAAAAATCCAAAAACCTGTGGACCTCCCATTTCCATGAAAGGGTGGGTTGGGGTGCCCTTTCATGTTTCTTTAAAAACTTATTTCAATGGTAAAACTTGCTCTAACTTCTAAAAGCACCTACAAATAAACTCTTTTTTCCTTTATCACAATCTTCCTTTAGTAGCATCTCTTTGGAGGACCTGTAATGATTACTTTTCCAACTAACTATATGGTATGCCAAACTTCTTTTCTTTTTGGAAGGGGGATGGCAAGGCAATCAGAGGTAAGTGACTTGCCCAAGGTCACATAGGTAATATGTGTCAAGTGTCTGAGGCTGAATTTGAACATAGATCCTCTTGACTCTAGGGTCTGCCCCACCTAGCTACCCCCTGACATTTTTCTTTAAAAATTCTCTGAGTGTCCTGATTTCTGTTCTCACTGAATATAACATCAAGGAAGGGACCTCAAAGGCCAACTAATACATTCCCAAATGAGGGAAATTGGGCTATGAGATCTAAGTTAAGTGACTTGTTCAGGGTCACAGATATCCCCAAGATGTGCACCTGTCTCTAACTCCAGAGTCACTGTTCTTTCCATCAAAACTTGTTGCCTCCCAAATGCATGTGTGTTCACTCAGTCATAGTGATTAAGTTAAAAAGTATTCACAGTCCATAGAAGATTCACAACAGGTAGTACATTCTACACTGGTCTAGAATTGGATTATTCAACTTGCTATATATTATTAATATTTCCTATATCTTATGTCATGGCTTGATCCACCTTTGCTTTCATCATTGTAGGCACCCCCTTCAATGTTTTTTATAATCCATCTTCACCTTCTTGTATATGTTTTGCACAGTGGTCCACCCAACATATTGGGGGCTTTCTTCTAGGTCTCTTCATATTAAAGGCCTTGGTATTAAGCTGTCCATTGGTCATCTCTCACTCTTATTACCTGATGGCCCCACCATTTTTGTGAACATACTTCTCCAAAGACATCCTTTGTACCCCTTGTGCAATTATTGATTGGCAATGTTGGCCTACAATCAAGAAGACTCATCTTCCTGAATTCAAATCCAGTGTGTGACACTGGATAAGGCACTTAATCTGTTTGCCTCAGTTCCTCATCTGTAAGAATTAGCTAGAGAAAGAAATGGCAAATTACTCCAGTGTCTCTACCAAAAAAATCTGTCACAAAGAGTCAAACATGGCCGAAAAACAACTGAAAACCAATGTTGGTAGGTTAAAGCCTACAGTGACCTTTGGGCAACTCTTAGCTCTAATTCTTCACATCCTAGGGGCTGAACTTATGATTTCACTGATGGAGAGAGGGAAGTCTCAAGTGATGAATCACCCCCTACCAGATTAACACCCTCTGAGCAATTTAGCGACCCAGAGGGTTGTTTACAGCATTGAGAAATAAAATGACTTGCCCAGGATCACATAGTCAGTATGTGATAGAGGCAGAATATGAATCCAAGTCTTTACAATTCTGAAACCAGCTCTCTAGCCACTTTGTCACAATGCCTGTCCATTAGAAGAATATTGATGTTTGAAAAAAAGATAGGCTTTTGAGAAACAAAAAAATAATATACCAGTATAAATGAAAAGAACATTATAGGAAAGTCAAACTCTGAGTAACTGGAATAGTCAGTCTTGGCCTTGGAATAAAACATACATATATTCTTCCTCCCAGTAGAAAGGTGGGGGACTTACACGGGCAGAATGGTGTTTGCATTGTCAGACATAGTAGTTCTTGATTAACATTTTTTTTCTTTTTTTAAGAGAAGCCTACTTTTGGGGGATAATCAAAGGGAAATATGTAGACACAAATGCAAGATAAAAATAGATATTTTTTTCTTAAAAGGGACCTTTGTTTCAGACAAGAAGCTTGGATTCATTAAAAATGCCACATAATTTCTCAAAGATAATACAGCCAACTCTCATTGCCATGGTCAAATCTGGCCTCCTGACTCATGGTCCATGGGGAGTACTATAAGAAATGTACTAATGAAGCAGCGTCAGGCACAAGGTTGCAGGCCTGTGGCCCATAACATTCCTAAATATGGCCAGAACCAGATTAAAATGTAATTAGGAATTATTTGACAAAATAAGTAAAAATATAATAGAACATAGATAATGTTAATGCATAGTTTTCCAAGTCAGTTTACATCAGTAGGGATTCTTATGTATGTTTTAATAAACCCATTTCTATTTGAATTTGCTACCAGTGGAGAAATAAGACTGATTCAGTCTTTCTCTAGAGGTAACATCTCTCTCTCTTTCTTTTTTTCCCCAAGTTTTAGAAATGAGTACTACTTATTTCCAAAAGATAATTCATTAAAAATAAGCACCACATTTGCCATCTTGGAAACAGTTACTTCACCATTAATAAACGCAAAATCGTGAATCTTTTTGATCTAAATACATCCTTTCCATTAGAAGACTGTCCCATAGCACGATTTGGTATTGTTCTCAGCATACCATTCAGAGGAAAGAGATAAATTTTGAAGAGATGAAGAAAGAGGGTTGAAGAGAAAACATCAACCAGGAATTGTTAGAAATATTTCTTGAAAATTTTATCAAAAACAAATAAAAAGAATTCTTTATATAGTGACATTATGTTAACATAATGTTAACAATAGGCAGCATTTAATAGCACTGTAAGTTTTGTGATCTCTTTGTGGGACCTGTAGTAATTACTTTTCCAACAAACTGTAACAGTATACCAGCCTCATTTTTTTAAGCTGATTTGAGTCACAGAAACCCTGTGAGGTAAGTGCAATTATTATCATCCCCCATTTGCAGATGAGGAAACGGAGGCATAGAGAAGTTAAATCACTCTTCCAGGATGACACAGCTAGTAAATGTCTGAGACAAGATCTGAACTCAGATCTTCTTGGCTCCAGGTCTCTTGATCTAACCACTGTACCACATCGCTCAGAGACAAAGCAGGCTCTGAGGCCTTCCAAAAATCATTTATATAATGACATCTTCTTTAGGATGTATTGTTTAAAGTAATCATTCTTGTACAAATTTGGTCCATAGCAAGAATGGTATTTTCCTAATAATTTCTGATAATAAGAGAATGGTTAAATAAATTGTCGTTTAAAAAGCAGAAGAGGAAAAGTGGAATACACACGGACTATGATCATATAGGAGAAGCTTGTGAAAATTAAATGACCAAGAGTCCTGTTGAGGATAGGAATGGAGTGACTGAAAAATTGAAATGAATTCATCTAATTCGGAAATGAAATTAATTGAATTAACTACAAATAATTACTAAGCAAGTTCAATTGTTTATTCAATGTTAAGCTTTTAATAAAGCATTTCATTAAAATGAGAAAGCATAACTATTTGTCTTTTATTGATATCATTCTTTCCTGTCTCATACCTTTTCACACCTTGTATGTTATTTTTAAGTGAGAGGCTTTTATTGACCTTAAAAACACATAAAGGAATTGGGGGAGAAGGAAAGGAAAATGAAAGCCAATATTGGGGGTAGATTTGTGTCCATTTAGATTGTAAGTGATATAGATAATAACCTAGATGTTCTAGAAATTTTTCAAATCTTCCTGAAGAAAGTATTTTATGTAGTACAAATTACAGGTATATTATATGTTACATATTATATTTTGTATAAAGCTGCTACAAAGCATTGTATAGATTTTTTAAAATTAAAAATCATAATGTTTAGTAACAAACCTTTCCCTAAACTTATTTTTCTTCTGTCAAATATTTTCCTTGTAATTTTCCTCACTTGGATATAATCTTTTAAGTTCTTTCATGATGGCCAAGTAATTCTTTTCTATAAACTTCTTGAATACATGAAAAACTCTCTACAACTTTCATTTGTGAGATTATCATGTCATATACTTTAACTTCACCACGCAGGTTTTATTTGTTTTTCCTCCCCAGTCCATTAATATGCAAATTTCCTGCCTCCTAAAAGTTCATCTTCTAAGACCCTAGACCATGACACTATGAGATAGTTACAGATTTTGTGATGTCTTCACCTTAAGAAATTGCAGGTGTGGAAACTCCCTCCACCAACTCAAGTTCATACCTTACCTATGACAAATACTAGAGAGCTTTCTGAGATACCTAGAGCTTAAATAACTTTTGGGGTCATATAGGTAGTAGGTGCCAAAGGTAAGATTTGACCCCATAGCTTCCTAGCTCTGACTCTAGACCCATGCCCACTACTCCATACTGGCTCTCAGAATAGCAATATGGGTCACTTGTTTGTTGAATATTTTATCTTTTAAGTTGGCAGCCTTGGTAGTCTATTGCAAAGTGTAGCTCCCTTACTAGGTCCAACCCATAGCAGGTGATTAAAAAAAAAAGAAAAAACAAACTTGTAATATGAAGCATTAGCTGAAAATTGACAGGTTGGTTTTTGAAAACATTATTGTGGCTATGGACCAAGTTTATAAAAGAGTGATTACTTTTAACCAATACTGAGGGACTTCTTAAAACAAGATGTCATTATATAAATGATCTTTGGAGGGCCTCAGAGATCATGAGAAAAACTACCAAATAGCTTATTAGGAGACAGACAAAAGCTCTGCTGAGATAAATGTGATAGGCTTAAAAAAGGCACATCTACCCAAAAGCTGAGATCTGGACAGTCCACATACACAAATTCAGCTCCAACATCAGGATGGCAAACACTTTGAAATTCATTAGCGTGGAATATTTACTCAAAGATCTTAAAATTTTATCAGTTGTCAATAGTGGCACTTGCCAACATTCATGTATTTATTGATGTGTAAAATTAAGACTAAGATGAAACTCTGTAACAAAATTAATACAGCACTCACTTAAAAAGATGCCATTTCTTAGAAGTACCTCTAGTTTAACCACAATGGTGATCCTCAAAAGCTGAATATAGCCACAACATAGGAAAATTTGGTGCCAGATTCCATCCATCAGCACTTCATAACTTAAGAATTTTAATCCTTCTCTCCATTTCAGAAATGACCACTCTCCTATGTTAAAAAAAAATGGGTAGGCAGAGTGAAGCTCAAACAAAAGTAGTGATGAAAAAAGATTACAACGCATTATACATGGGGGGCTGTGTTAGTGCAAAACATGTTAGTTTCAAAAACACTATGTTTTGAGAACAGCTGGTGTGGGCTGAACATGGAAACAACTGTTGTAAAACAAATGTTAAGGAATTGCTGTAAACAAGACTCCATTTATTTACACTGTATTTCCTCTCTCTCTCTCTCTCTCTCTCTCTCTCTCTCTCTCTCTCTCTCTCTCTCTCTCTCTCTCTCTCTCTCTCTCTCTCTCCTTCCCTCTGTCCCTCTCTCTCTCTCTCCCTCTCCCTCTCTCTCTCTCTCTCCCTCTCTCCCTCTCTCCCTCTCTCCCTCTCTCCCTCTCCCTCTCCCTCTCCCTCTCCCTCTCCCTCTCCCTCTCTCTCTCCATCTCTCTCTCTGTCTCTCTGTCTCTCTCTGTCTCTCTTTGTAAGTGTGTTTGTATAGACAGAAGATGCCATATTTTTTCTACCATGACTGTTTCTACTTTCTTCCTTTGGCTCTTTATTCTCAGAACCATCAAAGTGATGAGATAATATTATGGCCAAAATACAGGTGGTTTGTAAAAACCACACATGTTATTTTACCAATGAATTTGACTGCCAGACATCCCTCAGGCCCTCTCTGAACTTTTTGGTACTCAGTAAGGATTCCCACAATGCAATGTGGATTGGCAATCAGGAGACCTCACTTCACTTAGGACCAACCTCATTTCACACATGACCTAAGAAATCTGGAGTCTAGGTCCAGAAAAACAAGAAGGAGTTTGTGGAGAAAAATCCACATGGGCATTTGCCCAGATCTCAACTTTTCTCCTCAGAACTGCGCTATGTCAATTTCCAGCCACATAAGAACAACATCAAGAATTTAACACCCTCTTGTCCTCTATTCAAGGTCTACTTCCAGCCCACTCTTGCTCAGCTGTTCGGTACAAACAGAGCTCAAAATATCAATGTCATTTGCTAATGATGTTGTGCTCTTACCCTCCAAAATGAACATGATCATCTGCTTAACTAGAATTAACTAGAATTAAAAAATTGATTAAAAAAAAACATACCTCAGAAAACATCTCATGTAGTTATTCCTTAGAATGGAAGCTTTCAGAGGGCAAGGATAGTGTTGAATGCTCTTTAGGTTACTTTGAATACTCTGAGCATTCAGGTAATGCAGTTGTCTCCCAAGCAACAGTAGTTGTTTTCTGTTTGTTTGTTTGCTTTTTATCACAAACCTTTAATTCCTCCATAAGAGTTCTAATAAAATGCTATTGATTGGCTGACTGATGTATTTCCCTACCTCACAAGGTACTATGGTTTGTTCAGTTGCGCCAGATGAAAAGTATCTTCTTTGGATATAACCTTTTCAAGCATAATCCAAGGAAGATTGTATGTAAGGTGAATTTTAATATAAGTAAGGTGGATTTTAGCTTGGTAAAGTGAATTTTTGTTTTTATTTCTTGGAGTTAAGTTTCCCAAGATCCATAGCCATCACAATCTCTTGTTCCAGGTATTAGATATGAATTCCCACGTTTATGGTTCGAAACATTTCTATCATCGTTGCGTAGCATTATATATTGATAAATAATATAAATACCCACTGTGGCTGTTCAGTGAGTTATAGGGATGAAGTGATATAAACTTGTGAGGCTATTACTGGAAATATGCCTTCTTTGTCTGAGGTCCTATAAAGCAGGTGATCATTGGTCAGTGAATGGGGAACCTTAGGGTTGAATGCACAAATGCTTGATTAGCCTCCATCAAGGCTTGGGGGGAATCCGCATTTGCCTCAACTGACCCCCATTGAGACTTGAGGGGATTTAGAGGAAGCACAAGTTGTGCCTGTCTCGATTGACCCTATCGAGATATAGGGGTACTTGTGACCCCTTCTTGCTGGACCCTGAAAGAAGGGAGATTAGGGAATGCTGTAGGACTTTGTGGTCCCATTATCAGCAATCTTCTTCTGAGAAAACTGGACTAGAATAAAATAAGATTATTAACCCCTTCTTAGTATCTTTCCTATCTGACCAAATAGTGAACCTGTGCGAGCAGCCCTCAAGTGTGCTGAGTTTATCTCTCTTACTGAGACCAATCAAGAATGGAGATACTTTCTTCTATTTTTAGGTATCTCAGGATAGTTCCAAATACTATGAGTCTGAAATAGCCTGGAAAGTTTTGGTCTTTCTTCCCACCTGAATGAATTTCCTATGGATAGAGCATTTGACTACTGCTCTTAATTGTGAGCTACTAAATATCTTCCAATATCTCCCAAAAGCAGAGCATTACTCCAGTGTTTCCTTGTGAACCTTTCTTGTGTAATATCCCTTCAAGTGCTTCTGAAGTCCTGAGGTCCTATTCACTGGCCTAAATGCATAGTAAGAGTTAGGGATTTTTCTGGTGAATTGGGTAAGAAACAAGTAGTGATCAATATAAAACCAGTAGATGAATAGGATGAGACATAGAAATGTTGATCAGTGTAAGACCAGCCCACACTTGTCCACAGTTTTGTACCTTTGCTAAGAAAGTAATAGCTAGGCTATATACTCTGTTGGTCAAGAGTCCACTCTGCAAAATGAATACCTCCTAGACAAGAAAGAAACAGAAGGAGCATTGTGGAGTTTCTGTGACTCCAGAAGGGTCTCTCAGATGATTCAGGTAATATATATTCTGTCTATGGTAAGGGAGCAAATGGGTCTTGGAAGACTTGGCTACATCTAACTCAATTCTATACTTAGTGTTGAGAGATTAAAAGTTATGGTACAAATAGGTGAATTAAAGTTAATACTGACCATCACTCATACATTTGTTTTAATAGTGCTTTATTATTTGGATTAAATATTTAACTATGCATAGAAATTTAAATAATTAAGAGATACATCAATGAGTGGTATAAAAGGGAGGAGTTTTTCTTGTAGGATGGGGGCTGGAGCCATTGGATCCAACTGCATAAACCATCATACCTTAGATCAATGAGACAAATAATGCTTTCCACAAACTTGTGAAGCTAAGGGGAGAGAACGGTAGTACATTCTATCAAGTCACAGTTAAATGGATGATTACCTGAGAGGGATCTCAAATAAAGGAGATATTTGTCTACCTTTCCATATTAGGAAAGACAAGCATAAGGGCTGCAATCATTAACATTAAGAAAGGAAGTTGTAGTTGAAGTGAGCTGGCCTAGATTCAACCAATTCCGCACTTCTTGAGAAGATCACTCAGGAGAAGTGAGGCTGGTGACCTGCACAGCCCTCCCTCACTCAAAATACAGTCAAGTACAAGTCATGTCATTACTTCTCTGATGGCATGGTCTTCTTCGGCAATGAAGGATGAACACACACTCTCCATTCAATTGGTAGGAACAAGAAGTTATCACTTAGGAATATCAGTAGAAAAAAGTATCAGTTAGGAAGAAGTAAATACACTTATATTCCTGGGGATACTTCAGTTCCAACCCTAGGAAAGCAAGGAGTCCTAAAGGAAGAAGAAATGAGTATTTCAGTGAGGCTTTTCTCTCTGAGTCCAGAAGAAATTATGTCCACAAACAGCTGAGAACTTTGACATTTCATATAATATTCTCAAAATAATCTAAGGCCCTATCAAAATAGGGCTTCTCACCCACTTGGTTGGTGAAAGCTATACCCTGATCTCTGTGAAATATGACCCTGATTCTTAATTCCTTGTCTACCATCCCATTAGCATTATTTTTTTGCCTAAAATCAACTAGAGAAACAACGTGGTTTTTGGGAGAGCAGAATAGACTTATAACCAGGAAGATATAGGTTTAAATCTTGTTTATGATGCTTACTAGTTATTCAACAATGGGCAACCACTTAACCCACCTAAACCACAATTTCTTCATCTATAAAATAGAGATTAGGGCAGTTAAGTGGTTCAGTGGATAGAGTGCCAGGTCTGAAGTCAGAAAGACTCATTGTCCTGAGTTAAAATCTAGCCTTAGATTTCCTAGCTGTATGACCCTGGGCAAGTCATTTAACCTTGTTTGCCTTAATTTTGTCATCTGTCAAATGAGCTGGAGAAGGAAATGGCAAACTAATGCAGTATCTTTGCCAAGAAAACCCCAAATAGGATCACAAAGAGTTGTTAACAACAGCAACAACAAAAATAGAGCATTTACCTCACGATGGTATGATAGAGTAGATAAAGGGATCATCTGTAAGACAAAAAGTCCTAGGTTCAAGACCTTTCTTGTTTCTGTTGACTATTTCTTATTTATCCTGTATGTAGCTTGTTTCTTCATGGTAGCTGTATGTTGTCTCACCATTAGACTATGAGCTCCTTGAGAACTGGGGCTGTCTTTTGCCTTTCTTTGTATCCCTAGGACTTAACATAGTGCCTGCCACATAGAAGTCACTTAATACGTGTTTACTGACAGATGAACTGACTGATATACTCATGTAACCTTAGGCAAGTCATTTCTCTTACAAAAAAAAAGTTTTCTAGCTATATAAAGATAGATAATGATGAAGACAACTAGTTTTCTCTATACTTGAGTCAAATTCTCTCTGAAAGTACCTACCTCACACTGTTGTTTTGAAGTTAAAATGACTTGATATATTTAACTGCCACCTGATTGACTATGCTTGCCCTTATGACTCACAGAGTGTTCATCCACGCTCTAAGTTATCAGGGACAATGGAAATGTTCCCTTAAAAAGAATGGAAATGAAATTCAATCAAGATGGGGAAAAGGATTTGAAATAGCAGAAAGGAAAAGTGACCTTGTTAGGGAGTTGGAGAGTAGAAGAGAGTCACAGAGGAGGAAGAAAAGGAAGAGGAAGTTTCCAACTTAAAAAACAAAAGAAACTCTCCCTGTTGAAGAATATCTCCTTTTTCATCAAGGAACACAAAATAGACCTGCCAATCAATTTTGCAAATCTATCTATCTAAATCTATATCTATCTATCTATCTATCTATCTATCTATCTATCTATCTATCTATCTATCTATCTATCATCTATCTATCTATCTATCAAATGGCTATCTATCTATCTATCTATCTATCTATCTATCTGTCTGTCTGTCTATCAAATGGCTACTATGTGATAGGCACAAAGGCAAAACCAAAACAGTACCTATGCTCCATGAGCTAACACAGGCATTACTGAAAAGTGGTGGAATGAAACACATGACTGAAATATGACTCCAGATTGGTATACATTATTCCAAAAAAACAGAATAGTGAAAATGGGAAAGGGGCACCATTATATATTAAGATAGTATTTTCATATAATGAAATACAAAATCAAAAATTATTTACATTTTTTCTGTCACCTATTTCATATATATACACACACACGTGTGTATGTATATATGTATATGTCAAACATTTTGCCACTATGTATAATCACATGAGGAAATCTAAGAACCAAAGGAAGGAAAAATAAAGGTGAGCATTTGGGTAAAGATGAGTGGAGGGAGAAATAGAAGTGATCATGTCACTGAAGTATACAGAAAGAGGAAAATGAGAAAAGACTTTAGGCAATAGATCGCTAAGTCTGGCAGTTGATTGATATAGTAGGAATAAAGAATTTCATTTATTGAAACAACTATTGGAGTTTTGTCTCCATTAAAAGCAAGATGGCTAATAACTTCTGTATTTGCCTTAAAGACAATTTCATCCTTCAAAAGGTATAGGAACTAACAAAGAGAAATTCTATTTTGGATCTGATTCTCTTTAAAAGGGAGGAACTGGTTGAAGAAGTGGAAAAGATATACTTTAGGGAGAAGTTACCACTCCCTCCTAGAGTTTGTGGTAGAGGAGAGGAAAGCCAGGTATAACGTGACTTGTACCCTAGTTTTTTGAAGGAGTTTCAGAGGAAAAATAGTTGGGATTCTGTTGACTAAAGTTCTACAAGGGAAGTTAAACCAAAAAGGATGAAACACTCTAAACAACGAACTTCTAAAGACCGAAGAAGGAAATGGTTGTATGAAAAAACTAAAGTGGATATACAGGGAATCCACCAGGTAACAGACTTTTGAAATAAATATAAATACTATGGAAAAAAGGGCAAAAAATGAGGAATAGAGAAGCAGGACTTGGTACTAGAAGATTAGCAGGAGTTAGCACATTATGAATGTGCTAACAAAAAAAGACTCTCCCTCTCTTTCTCTGTGTGTGTGTGTGTGTTTCTTATAATACTGGAGGAAGGTAGAAGGTAAAAGCCCTTAATTATAAGGATGACTAGATGCATAGATAAAACTAGGAATTCCAGCACTTAGGTAAAGAGAAGGTTATGGGAATCTTGAAGGTCTATACTCTTGTGCATAGTTGAGATAGACAAGAAATAGAGGTCATGGTAGTTGAGAAACTTGAGCAACAAAGAGGTCCAGGTGCTCAAAGGAAGTCTCAACATAGAGAAAACTATGAGTCAGGTTATGAACCTATTAAGTAGGGGGGGGGGGGGACAAACACTTAGCTCAAAGTTGACAATAACAGTGATCAAGACTGGAGAGAGAACTGAAAAGTGGGAGAGATTGTTTCTCTGTGATAATGACAGAGGGAAGGTGTAAAAGTGGTAATAAGGAGCAAAAAGTATGCCAGATCCTTTTCTTTTTTTTAACTTTAAAAACAATACTTATTTATATTTAGTTTTTAACGTTCACTTTTATAAGATTTTGAGTTTTAAATTTCCCCCTGCCCTTTACTCCCATATCCCCAAGACAGCATGCAGTCTGGTATAAACTATACATGAATGATAATACTAAACATATTTCCACATTAGTCATGTTGTGAAAGAAGAATCAATGCAAAAGGGAAAAAAACATGAAAAAGAAAATACAAAAGACAACAAAAAAGAGAGAAAATAGGAAGCTTCGATCTGCATTCAGACTTCTTTTTCTGGATGTGTATAATATTTTCTATCATCAGTCTTTTGGAATTTTCTTAGATCACCACATTGCTTAGAAGAGCTAAGTCTGTCATTGAACAATGTTGCTGTTACTGTGTACAGTGTTCTCCTGGTTCTGCTTACTTCATTCAGCATCAGTTCATGCAAATCTTTCCAGGTTTTTCTGAAGTCTACCTGCTCACCATTTCTTATGGAATAATAATATTCCATTACATTCAGATATGACAACTTGTTCAGCCATTCCCCAATTGATGGGCATGCCCTCAGTTTCCAATTCTTTGCCAAGAATAAAAGACCTGCTATAAATATTTTTGTATATGTGGGTCCTTTTCCCTTTTTTATGATCTCTGGTTTACAGACTTAGTAGTGGTATTGCTGGATCAAAGGATACGCACAGTTTGGTTGCCCTTTAGGCACAGTTCCAAATTCCTCTCCAGAATGATTGGATCAGTTCACAACTCCACCAACAATGCACCAGTGTTCTAATTATCCCACATCCTCTCCAACTTTTATAATTTTCCTATTTTGTCATGTTAGCCAATCTGATAGGTGTGGTATGGTACCTCAGAGTTATTTTAATTTAAATTTCTCTAATCAATAGGGATTTAGAGCATTTTTTCATATGATTATAGATAGCTTTTATTTCTTCATCTGAAAACTGGCTGTTCATATCCTTTGACCACTTACCAAAAGGGGAATGACTTTTATTTGACTCAGTTTTCTCTATATCTTAGAAATGAGGCCTTTATCAGAGACACTGGCTATAAAAATTGTTTCCCAGCTTTCTGCTTCCCTCCTAATCTTGATTGCATTGACTTTGTTTGTGCAAAACTTTTTAATTTAAAGTAATAAAAATTATCCATTTTGCATTTCATAATGTTCTCTACCTCTTATTTGGCTATAAATTCTTCCCTTCTCCATAGATCTGATGGACAAGTATTCCTTAGTCTCCTAATTTGTTTATAGTTTTACTCTTTATGTCTAAATCTTGTACCCATTTTGACCTTATCTTGGTATACAGTGTAAATGTTGGTGTATGCCTAGTTTCTTCTAGGTATGTTTCTTAACTCTGTATCAGGAGATGTGAAACAGCAGACAGACTTGGAGAGAACACCAAGAAATATGTAATCTCAAGAAGAAACCTGTGTTTCAATAAATGCCAGATACTTGGAAAGACTGTGAGAAGACTATTTAGGATGTGTGGAACTTGTTATCCATAGAAAATTATTGTATCAAAATATCTCAAACTACATCACAAAATAGTAGTTATCAGTAGCCAAAATGCCCTTACTTGACTTTACTTGCCAAATAATAACTTAACAATAGCATAATTTCTTTACTTGCCTTAATGATAATTTCATCCTTCAAAAGATTGAGGAACTAACAAAGGTAATTTTTTTCTATTTGGGGCCTGATTCTGTCTAAAAGGGAAGAAGAAACTGGTTGATAGAGTAGAAATGATGGGAACTAAAGTGCTAATTAAAAAATAAAGCAGTGGAACAATGGAACAGATTAGGTAAATAAGACCGTGAATCAACCATTCCAAGTAGAACAGAGATTAAAGAATTCAAAGATTCCGGGTACTTCACTGAGTGCTTATAGCTTGACAAAATTCTGATGGAAAAGCTGGAAAGAAGTCTGGCAGAAACTAGATTTTGACCCACATCTCACACTATATATCAAGAATCAGCAAACTGTGACCTGAGGATCAAATATGGCCTACCACCAGTTTTTCAGTAGGTCTATGAGTTAAGAATGGTTTTTATATTTCAAGCCTTTCTTAGCTTATGGACCCATACAAAAATTGGTAGTGGGCTAGATTTGACACTTTGATCATAGTTTGCTGATCTCTGCCTTATGCCACAATAAGATTCAAATTGTTACAATATGACCTAGATATAATACATTATTTTACAATCAAATTGTATGAACAGAGAAAATTATTTCCTTCAAAACTATGAACTGGGGAAAGATTCTTGACTAAATTTGTTATTATAAGAGTTGAAATGGATAATTTGATTATTTTATTTTTTTTGAAAGATAATTTCCATTAAATGGTATTGTAGACATTATAAAATATTTGGGAGATTACCAGCCAAAATAAACCCGGGAACTATATGAACACAATTATAAAACACTTTTCACACAAATAAAGTCAGATCTAAATAATTGAAAAAACCTCAGTTGCTTGTGGGTAAGTGGAGCTAATATAATAAAAATAATAATTCTACCTAAAATAATTTACTTATTCAGTGCCATATCAATCAAACTCCCCCAAAATTATTTAATAGATGTACAAAAAATAACACAATTCATCTGGAAGTACAAAAGGTCCAGAATATCAAGCTAGTTAATGAAAAGAAATGCTAGAGAAGGTGGCCTAGCCATATCAGATCTTAAATTGCATTATAAAGCAGCAATCATCAAAACTACTTGGCACTGGCTAAGAAACAGAGGGATGGATCAGTGGAAGAGGTTAGGCACACAAAACATAGTAGTCAATGACTACAGTGATGTCCTATTTGATAAACCCGAAGACCCCAACTTCTGGGATAAGATCTCATTATTTGACAAAAACTACTAGGAAAACTGGAAAATAGTATGGCAGAAATTGGGCATAGATCAACATCTTACACCATATACCAAAATAAAGTCCAAATGGATACATGATTTAAATATAATGGCTGATACAAAAAGAAAATTAGGAGAGCAAGGAATAGTTTATCTGTCAGATTTATGGAGGACGTAGGAATTTATGTCCAAACAAGAGATAGAGAACATTTTGAAATGCAAAATAGATAATTTTGATTAGATTAAATTGAAAAGTTTTTGCACAAAGCCAATGCAACCAAGATTAGAAGGGAAGCAGAAAACCAGGAAAGAATTTTTACAACCAGTATCTCTGATAAAGGCCTCATTTCTAAAATACATAGAGAAGTGAGTCAAATTTATAATACAAGTAATTCCCCAGTTGATCAATAGTCAAAGGATATGAACAGGCAGTTTTCAGAGGAAGAAATTAAAGCTATTTATAGTCATGTGAAAAAATGCTCTAAATCACTACTGATGAGAGAAATGCAAATTAAAACAGTTCTGAAGCACACTTATCAGATTGGCTAACATAACAAAACAGGAAAATGATAAATGTTGGAAAAGATGTGGGAAAATTGGAACACTAATTCATTGTTGGTAGAGTTGTGAACTAATCCAACCATTCTGGAGGACAATTTGGTAGCCAAAGGGCTATAAAACTGTGCATACCCTTTGACCCAGCAATACAGCTTCTAGGGTTATATCCCAAAGAGATCATAAAACTGGGTAAAGGACCCACATGTACAAAAAATTTATAGCAGCTCTTTTTGTGGTGGCCAAGAACTGGAAATCAAGGGTATGACCATCAATGGGGGAATGTCTGAACAAGTTGTGGTATATGAGTGTAATGGAATACTATAATGATGAACTAGTGGACTTCAGAAAAACATGGGAAGGCTTACATGAACTGATGCTGAATGGAGTGAGCAGAACCAAGAGAACACTGTACATGGTAACAGACACAGTGTACAATGACTGACTTTGATAGACTTAGCTCTTCTCAGCAATGCAAGGACCTAAAATAATTACAAAAGACTCATGATGAAAAATACCATCCACATCCAGAGAAAGAACTATGGAGTCTGAATACAAATGAAAGCATACTATTTGTTCACTTTTTTGTTTTGTTTTATTTTGCTTTTTCTTTCTCATAATTCTTCCCATTCATTCTCATTCTTCTATACAACATAACTATGGGGAAAATATGTTTAATGGGAATGTATATTTAGAGCCTATATCAGATTTCTTGCTGTGTTGGGGAGGGGGAAAAGGAGGGAGGTGGAGAAAATTTAAAACTTTTGGAAGTGAATGTTGAAAACCAAAAATAATTGTTATTTTTAATGTTTATTTATTTTTGGTTTTTCAACATTCACCTCCACAAAATTTTGAGTTCTAAATTTTCTCCCCATCTCTCCCCTCCCCCCACCCCATAACTGATTACCCCTTGCATTCTGATTACCCCTTCCCTCAATATGTCCTCCAATCTATCACACCCCTCCCTTCCCTTATCCTCATCTTCTCTCTTTTCTTGTAGGACAAGGTAGATTTCTATACCCTGTTACCTGTATTTCTCATTTCCCAGTTACATGCAAAAACAGTTCTCAACATTCGTTCCTAAAACTTTGAATTCCAACTTCTCTCCCTTCCTATCTCCCCACCCATCCCCACTGAGAAGGCGAGCAACTCAATATAGGCTATATATGTGTAGTTATGCAAAAGACTTCCATAATAGTCATGTTGTGTAAGACTAACTATATTTCCTTCCTTCCTATCCTGCCCCCCCCCACATTGATTCTATTCCCTCTTTTAACTTTGTCCCTCCCCAAATGTGTTTGCTTCTAATTACTCCCTCCTCCCATTTGCCCTGCCTTCTCCTATTTGCCCTGCCTTCTCTCATCCCCCTCACCCCACTTGTCCCCTTCTCCCCTACTTTTCTGTAGTGTAAGATAGATTTTCATATCAAATTGAGTGAGCATGTTATTCCCTCCTTAAGCCAAATGTGAACAGAGTAAGCTTCACTTTTTCCCTCTCACCTTCTCCATTTTCTCCTCCATTGAAAAGCTTTTTCCTGCCTCTTTTAAGAGAGATAATTTGTCCCATTCCATTTCTCCCTTTCTCCTCCCAATATTTTCCTCTCTCATCTCGTAATTTTATTTTTTTAGATATCATTCCTTCTTGTTCAACTCACCCAAATATATTTCTTGTTTACCTTTTCATGCTTCACTTGATTCTTGTGTTTGAAAGTCAAATTTTCTGTTCAGCTCTGGTCTTTTCATCCAGAATGCTTGAAAGTCTTCTATTTCATTGAATGACCATTTTTCCCCCTGAAATATTACACTTAGTTTTGCTGGGTGGTTTTAATCCTAGTTCCTTTGACTTCTGGAATATCATATTCCAAGCCCTTTGATCCCTTGTGTTATGCTGATTGTGTTTCCACAGTACTCAAATTGTTTCTTTCTAGCTGCTTGCAATATTGTCTCCTTGACCTGGAAACTCTGGAATTTGGCTACAATATGGGTCTCTTTTAGGAGGTGATTGGTGGATTCTTTCAATATTATTTTGCCCTCTGGTTCTAGAATCTCATGGCAGTTTTCCTTGATAATTTCATGAAACAGGATGTCTAGACTCTTTTTATGATCATGGCTTTCAGGTAGTCCCATAATTTTTAAATTGTCTCTCCTGGATCTATTTTCTAGGTCAGTTGTTTTTCCAATGAGATATTTCACATTATCTTCTAGTTTTTCAGTCTTTTGGTTTTGTTTTGTAACTTCTTGGTTTCTCATAAAGTCATTAGCTTCTATCTGTTCCATTCTCATTTTTAAAGAACTATTTTGTTCAGTGAGCTTTTGAACCTCCTTTTCCATTTGATTAATTCTGCTTATTAAAGCATTCTACTCATTGACTTTTTGGACCTTTTTTTGCCAACTGAGTTATCCTATTTTTAAAGGTGTTATTTTTTTCAGTATTTTTTTGGGTTTCCTTTAGCAAGTTGTTGACTCACTTTTCATGATTTTCTTGTGTCACTCTCATTTCTCTTGCCAATTTTTCCTCTACCTCTCTTACTTGATTTTCAAAATCCTTTTTGAGCTCCTCCATGGCCTGGGAGCATTCCATATTTGTTTTGGAGGTTTTGGAAGCCTTGACTTCCTCTGATGGTATGCATTTTTCTTCCTCATCTGAAAGGATGGAAGAAAATACCTGCTCACCAAGAAAGCAACCTTCTATAGTCTTATTTTTTTCCCTTTTTGGGGGCATTTTCCCAGCTAGTTACTTGATTTTCCAGTGCTTTGTCAAGAGGAGGGTGTTCTCTGGGGACTTGTAAGTTCTCAGTTCCTCCAAAATTGCACCATCAAGGGAGAGGAGTTTACTCCTCTCCTGGCCTGTACACTGGTCTGGGAGTAACCAAAAACTTTTCTCCCCAGAATCGGTGAGTAGTAGAATTCCTTCTCCACAACCTCCTCCAGCTCCACCACAACAGTGATCCTCCTCCCCCCAGGGCTGTGATCAGGGCTGAGATTCAGATTAGCTGCTCAATTCCCCCAGGGGCTTTAGGTGGAGAGCTCCCAAAATGGACAGTACTGCTGCTGCAGTGGCTACTGTCAGTGGTCCAGACCACGTTTCCTTCTTCTGGGTGAAGGAGCTTTCTCACTGACCTTTGAAGCTGTCTTTAGCATTTGTGGGTTGAGCAATCTGGGAACTGCTGCTGCTGGTGGTGCCCTGAAGCCTGTTCAGGATCCTGTCCCTGCCACCCTGCAGAGCCCATGCTGGGCTGCGCCCTGTTCCACGCCTGGTGTGATAGACCTTTCCTGTTGGCCTTCCAGGCTGTCTTGGTCTGGAAATCTCTTTCACTCTGTCATTTTGTGACTTCTGCTGCTCTAGAATTTGTCTAGAGTCATTTTCTACAGGTATTTTATGAGTTATGTGGGGGAGCTTCTACACGTCTGTCTTTCTACTCTGCTATCTTGACTGCACCCTGAATAATTTGATCATGTGAGATTAAAAAGAACGGCCTTGCAGTTAACTGGGGAAAATTCTTTACCAAATTTCCCTAATAAAGGCCCAGTATCCAATATGTATAGGGAACTAATATAAATATATAAGAACAAAGGCTATTCCTCAACAGATAAATGGTCAAAGACATAAATGAGTAGTTCTCAAAAGAAGAAAGTTAAGCTATCAACAACCTTCAAATAATTAATATAAAATAAATGAAAATTTAGTAAATCTGCATCACCCCAAATACACTAGCAGAATGAACAAAAATTGAAAAATGATAGTTGTTGGAAGACCTTTGCTAAGACAAATTAATGAACTATTGATGGAGCTTTTTAATTGTTCTAAAGGTGTTGATGCTATACCTAAAAAGCCACTAAATTGTGTATATGTGATACCATAGATGAGTCTGTAACCCACAGAGATCAAGGAAAGAAAGTACCTTTTTGATTGTACTAAGGTTTCTAGGCAGCATTTTTGTTGCAGCAAAGAAATGGAAACAAAGAAGGTTTTCATTAAGTAGGGAATACCTGAAGAAATTATGATATATGAATGTAATCCACTGATTCCAAATATTTTTTTCCCTTAAATCCCTCTTAAGAACAATGACAGGGATCCAAAATGGAGTATGGGCTGGGACCCAGTTGAATCTCCAAACAATTTAAAAATAATACCTCAAATAACATTTTGGAGTACTAGAGCTCACGAAAGATCAAAGAGACACATTTTTCCACTCCAAGTATAATTTAGGAGATCAGGAGGGGAGATCTGTACTCCAGGGTGGGCATAAGTCAGTAACTGTGGAAGACATGTCTACTCTGATCTATACAGTGATCCAATACAGTTCCAAAAGACTCATGATGAAAAATTGCTATCTACCTCCAGAGAAAGAACTGATGAATTCTGAGTGAAAATTGAAGTATAATTTCATTGTAAGGCAGTGAGGATTCCTGTGAAGGAGACCTTATGGGGGCAAGTAGAAGGAGAGTTGATAATAATGACAATCAACAAAACAAAACAAACTATACAGAAGATAGGAGAAGGAGGTTCAGAAGAGGACACACAGCTGTGCTGAAATATGATAAAATATGCTTTTAAAAACAAAACTGTATTAATAGAGATTCACAATGTCAGATATAACCACCTTTTCTATTCTTCGTGTGAAGAAATGTTCATTTTGTTGAGTTTGTCAAGTTTGTAATTTTTTAAAAAGAACATTTTAGTTAAAATAAGTAAGCAATTTTTTTAAAATAAAAGAGAGCAGTAGAGCACACTGTGGAAAAAGAGTGCAGATATAGATTGACTTGAAAAGACAAGGGCTGATTTGAATGGGGATGCAATTGTGGGGAAAAGTATGAGAAAGGAATTTCTCATGCTAGGGAAAGATGGGTGGGCTTGGAAGAAACAGACTTCCATAAATTCTGCTAAATATGATTTCATTCTCTCTCCCTGGACCCACTTAATCCCCCAGCTCTGTCAGTGGCCAGAAAAATCAGTGAGACCCAAAGCATAGGAATGATGTTCCCTAGATGGTAGCAGAGATGAATCTTCTCTTTTGTCCTGTAGGGCCAGATAACTTTCTATGCCCCATTACCTGTATTTCTTATTTCCTAGTAGCAAGAACAGTACTCAACAGTTGTTCCTAAAACTTTGAGTTCCAACTTCTCTTCATCCCTCCCTCCCCACCCATTCCCTTTGGGAAGGCAAGCAATTAAATATAGGCCATATCTGTGTAGTTTTGCAAATGACTTATATAATAGTCTTGTTGTGTAAGACTAACTATATTTCCCTCCATCCTATCCTGCCCCCCATTGCTTCTATTCTCTCTTTTGATCCTGTCCCTCCCCAAGAATGTTGACTTCTAATTGCTCCCTCCTCCCATTGCCCTCCCTTACATCATCCCCCCCACCCTGCTTATCCCCTTCTCCCCCACTTTCCTGTATTGTAAGATAAGTTTTCATACCAAAATGCATGTGCATTTTATTCCTTCCTTTAGTGGAATGTGATGAGAGTAAACTTCATGTTTTTCTCTCACCTCCCCTCTTTTTCCCTCCACTAAAAAGTCTTTTGCTTGCCTCTTTTATGAGAGAAAATTTGCCCCATTCCATTTCTCCCTTTCTCCTCCCAATATATTTCTCTCTCACCGCTTACTTTCATTTTTTTAAGATATGATCCCATCCTATTCAATTCACTCTGTGCTCTCTGTCTCTGTGTGTGTGCATGTATGTGTGTGAGTGTGTGTGTGTGTGTGTGTGTGTGTGTGTGTAATCCCACCCACTACCCAGATACTGAAAAGTTTCAAGAGTTACAAATATTGTCTTTCCATGTAGGAATGTAAACAGTTCGACTTTAGTAAGTCCCTTATGACTTCTCTGCTGTTTACCTTTTCATGCTTCTCTTCATTCTTGTGTTTGAAAGTCAAATTTTCTTTTCAGCATTCATCAAGAATGCTTGAAAGTCCTCTATTTCATTGAAAGACCATTTTTTCCCCTGAAGTATTATACTCAGTTTTGCTGGGTAGGTAATTCTTGGTTTTAGTCCTAGTTCCTTTGAGTTCTGAAATATCCTATTCCACGCCCTTTGATCCCTTAATGTAGAAGCTACTAGATCTTGTGTTATCCTGATTGTATTTCCACAATGCTTGAATTGTTTCTTTCTAGCTGCTTGCAATATTTTCTCCTTGACCAGGGAACTCTGGAATTTGGCCACAATGTTCCTAGGAGTTTCTGTTTTTGGATCTCTTTCAGGTGGTGATCTGTGGATTCCTTGAATACTTATTTTGCTCTCTGGTTCTAGAATCTCAGGGCAGTTTTCCTTGATAATTTCATGAAAGATGATGTCTAGGCTCTTTTTTTTATCATGGCTTTCAGGTAGTCCCATCATTTTTAAATTGTCTCTCCTGGATCTATTTTCCAGGTCAGCTGTCTTTCCAATGAGATATTTCACATTATCTTCGATTTTTTCATTCTTTTGGTTTTGTTTTGTGATTTCTTGGTTTCTCATAAAATCATTATCCTCCATCTGTTCCATTTTAATTTTGAAAGAACTATTTTCTTCAGTGAGCTTTTGAACCTTCTTTTCAATTTGGCTAATTCTGCTTTTTAAATCATTCTTCCCCTCTCTGGCTTTTTGAACCTCTTTTGCCAATTGAGTTAGCCTATTTTTCAAGGTATTACTTTCTTCAGCATTTTTTTGGGTCTCCTTTTAGCAAGGTGTTGACCTGCTTTTCATGCTTTTCTTGCATTTCTCTCCTTTCTCTTCTCAGTTTTTCCTCCATCTCTCTAACTTGATTTTCAAAATCCTTTTTGAGCTCTTCCATGACCTGAGCCCATGGAATATTTATTTTCGATGTGTGGAATACAGAAGCCTTGACTTCTGTGTCTTTCCCTGATGGTAAGCATTGTTCTTCTTCATCAGAAAGGAAGGGAGGAGATATCTGTTCACCAAGAAAGTAGCCCTCTATGGTCTTATTTTTTTCCCCTTTTTCTGGGCATTTTCCCAGCCAGTTACTTGACTTCTGAGTTTCCTCTCCACACCCACCTGGCCTCCAGTTCTGCCCAGCTAGAGCTTGGGGTCTGAGATTCAAATGCTGCTTCCCAGCCTCAGGGCTTTGGGCAGGGCAGGGCTGCTGTTCAGTGTGAGATTAAGTTCAGGTGCTCAGGTGGGGGCAGGGCTGCCCCACGGGCTCAGTTCCCTCAAGGGGTTTATGCAGAGACCTTGAACAATGGATCTGAGCTCCTGCCTGTTTTGGGAGCCCCTGTCTGCTGCAGCCTTTGCTGCTATCTCCCGAGGGGGCCTGAGTTATGGGGACACCCCATTCCCCTCTCCCAGCCAAAACGACCCTCTCACTGACCTATCACACCTCTGGGTGGAGGGACCTGCATGGCTGCTGGAGATTCTGTCCCTGAAGCTTGCTTGGATCTGCTCCCCTCATTGCCTGCCTGGCCAAGGCAGGACTGGGCTCTGCTCCAGGTCTGGTGTGTGACAGACCTTTCATGTCAGTTTTTCAGGTCTCTCTGGAATAGAAATCTCCTCCACTCCATTATTCTATGGCTTCTGCTGCTCCAGAATTTGTTGAGAGTTCTTCTTTACAGGTATTTTATGGGCTGTGGGTTAGGAGCTAGCATATGTGTATCTTTCTGCTCCACCATCTTGGTTCCTCCTGCCCTAGACCTGCACTTTTGAAAAATCACTTTGGCAGTTAAATGAAGGATGGGTTGGAGTGGAGAGAGACTTGTGGCAGAGAAACCAATCAGAAGAGATGATGAGGGTCTGAAATGAAGTGGTAGTTATGTGAGTGGAAAGAAGGGGACATATATGAGACATGTGGAGATAGAGATGATAAGATTTATCAATGGATTGGATATGTAGGGTTAATAGGAGTTAAGGGCTGAAGGTGGCACTGAGATTATAATCCTAGATAACTAGGAGGGTGATAGTATCTTCAACAAAAATATGGAATATTGGAAGAAGGAAGATTTGGAGGAAAGAGAGGTTCTGCTTTGGACATGTTGAATTTAAGGTGCTTGCAAGATTAAGATTTCCAAAGACATCTTGGTGACAAAAAAAAAAAAAAACTAGCTGAGGAAAGAGAGTACGGATGGGCATCCAGACCTGGGAATCATCTTCATGGAGATGATAATTGAAACAATAAGAACCTATGAGATCATTAAATGACAGAGTGCAAAGAGAAGAGGACTCAGGACAGAATCTTAAGGGATACCCACAGTTAGTTGTCATGACATGGATAAAGAACTAGTAAAATGAAGTGAGGAGAAGTCAGAGAAATAAGAGGAGAGCTACGACAGGGAAACTTCATGAAAACAGAGAAACAAGAAAGTCTCAAGAGGAAATGATCATCAGCATTGAATACTGTAGACAGGTCAAGAAGAATTAGGAATGAGGAAAAGCCATTAGGTAGGGCAGTTAAGAGATTGTTGATAACTTTGGAGAGAGCAGTTTCAGATGAATGATGAGGGCAGAAGACAGACTGAAAAAGGGAGAGGAGTAAGGGTTGAGGAAGTACAAATATCATGTACAGATAGATTTTTCAAGGAGTTTAACTGTGAAGGGAAGGAGAGATATAACACTCTCAAGGTTTCTCTTAAGAACTTTGGAATTGATTGTGTGACATGGAAGACACTGCTATAGGACCACTCAGCATGGAATGTCTATATCAGAGAAGATACTTTGCTCATATTGCACAGCAGAATTGAAATACGTCTAAAGAAATGCAAGATGAGCAAATTTGGAGAATCCACCAAAATGTTCACATGGACTCTTTGGGTTTGACCTATGGTAGAACATTCCGAGCTTGAATTGGTCTGATCAGCCACAGTTGGACACACTGACATTGAACTCTAGCAGAGTGATATCATTTTCATCCTCTTTGAGAATAAAGGACAACCAACCAGCTGTGAAGGGAAGGAGAGATATAGAATGATGGCTAGTGGGGATGGTCTGACCAAGTGAGAATTTTTTTTTTTCAGGATAGGGAAACCAAGGTGTGCTTATAGGCAGCAGAGAAGAAATAAAAGGAATTGGAGATTAACAGGGTAATAGTAGGAGCTGTCTCCAAGAGAAGATGAAAGGGAATGGGATTGAGGGAACATTTGGAGGGGTTTGTCTTAACATTGAGAAGGATGACTTTTTCTTCTGTGACTTGAGAGAAGTTGGGATGATAGGGGAAGATGTCTCAGAAAAGAGAAGTGGAAAAGGGGAAGTTCTTGATGAAGAGCTTCATTTTGTTTATTGGTGAAGTATGAGATGAAGTCCTCAGCTGAGAGGGCAAAGAAAGGGAGTATTATGGGGTACTTGAGGAGAGATGAAAGAGTCACCAGCAACTGTGAAGAATGGAATAGTAAATAAATTAGAGTGCAGTGTAATTGCCTTGCTGCAGCATGGCATTCCTTGACATTAGACAGCTGGAATTTGCAGAGGACTTTATGGTTTCTGGATTTCCTTTCACTCCATTCACTAGTACCTGAATACAAGGGAAGGAATTGAATGGTAGGAGTAATCCAGGATTGGTGCTTGCCAAGGTAGGATCAATGATAGGACAAGGAGGCAATGGATTTGGAGATAGAGAAAAGTGCACAGCTGATTGATTAACCAAGATGTTAAGGTGGGGAGAGGAGAGCATAGTTAGTACAATGGTGATGGACGAGGAAAGAAGAGAAGAATTGGCGAAAATGTGGATCGTGGTGGGGACAAAGTATGATAAGTCATGTGGAAATGGACGATGATAAAAGTTAAGATCAGACAAAGGAATTTCAGAGTTTGTGACAATAGAAAGGATACATTTGGAAGTAATGGGAATACCAAAGATATAAATGAATTGTGGTGGTATGGTGCAGGTTATGAGTATTTGGAAGTGAGGAAGCATCAGCATGTACATGAATGTCTCCATGTATGAGGGCAGGAGTTAAAGAAGGGAGAAAACTATAAGATAGGCACTGAATCCATTGAGGAAGGAAGGATAATGTCCTAGCGACTTACAGATAATTGCTACCAGATTCTGGATTAGGTGATAAATTTGAAATGTGTGAACCTAAAAGGAAGGGACATTGCTGAGTAATGACTAAATAGTTTTAAGGAGCAAGAAGAAGAAAGAGGGAATATGACCACTGACCATTAAGTCAGAGTGTGAGAGAAAGTATAGCCAGTAGTGGAAAGGGTAATAACAGAAGCGGAGTCATCAGGAAGAACCATGCTTCCTTTCATGAAAGCCAGAAAATAGGAGTGAAAAAAGGAAGAGTTATAAGATGCAAGGGAGTTTGTTAATCATGAAGCAAAGATTACAGAGGGTGTAGTGGAAGTGGTAGGCAAATCTAGAATGAGGCATTAAGGGGTGATGGTTTGAAGTAGATGGAAGTAAAGCAGTAGTATGGGTTTGGGCAAATGGATGAGAGATGAGGCTTGTACAATGGGAAACAGTACTTCGTAAAATGTAGGGTGATTTGGAAATGTTCCCACTTAGGCAGAGTATTAATTATTATTAAAAGGTCACTTAGGGAGTGGAGCCAAGATGGCGGAGTAGAAAGATGCACATACACATAGCTCCGAACCCACAACCCACAGAACAGCTAGAGGGGACCAACTCATGGTGAATTCTGCACCCAGAGGCCACGGAATATTGGAGCGAGGGAGATTTCTGTTCCGGAGAGACCTGCAAACCTCTCGCGGGGAGTCCTTCGCGCTGTGGACTGGGCGCCGGGACTGGGAGCTGAGTGCAGCCCTGCAGCGGCTGCGACATTGTGAGGAAAAGATCCGAGCGGGCTACGGAGACGGGATATCCTGCGGCCACGCGGGTCCCTCCACCCATAGAGGGACCTGCAAACCTCTCGCAAAAGGTCCGTTGCGCTGCAGACGTGGAGCCCAGCCCAGACCTGCGGCGGCCGGGGCTCTGAGAGGTACAGATCCGAGCAGGCTTCAGGGACGGGATCTCCAGTGGCGGCACAAGCCCCCCCACCCACAGGTGACGAGGGTCGGTGAGAGAGTCTCTTTGGCGGGTTGAGAGGGGAGTGGGGTGCCCCCATGGCTCGGGCCCCCCCAGGAGGTAGAAGCTGAGAGGCAGCTGCAGACAGGGGCTCCCCAAGCGGGCAGGAGCCTGGATCCATT
Organism: Notamacropus eugenii; assembly: GCF_028372415.1. Classification (NCBI taxonomy): domain Eukaryota; kingdom Metazoa; phylum Chordata; class Mammalia; order Diprotodontia; family Macropodidae; genus Notamacropus; species Notamacropus eugenii. The sequence goes on along the minus strand of NC_092878.1, from coordinate 46,512,678 downwards.
GTGGAAGGTCTGTGCATAAACCCCCTGAGGGAACTGAGCCTGAGAGGCGGCCCTGCCCCAACCTGACCATCTGAACTTAATTCTCACACTGAATAGCAGCCCTGCCCCCGCCAAAAGCCCTAAGGCTGGAAGCAGCATTTGAATCTCAGTCCCCAAGGCTGGGAGGATCAGGAGGCGAGGTGGGTGTGAGGAGAATACTCAGAGGTCAAGTCACTGGCTGGGGAGAATGCCCAGAAAAGGGAAAAGAAATAAAACTATTGAAGGGTACTTTCTCAGAGAAAAGACACTTCCTCCCTTCCTTTCCGATGAGGAAGAACAATGCTTACCATCAGGCAAAGACACAGAAATCAAGGATTCTGTGCCCCAGCCCACCCAATGGGCTCAGGCCATGGAAGAGCTCAAAAAGAATTTTGAAAATCAAGTTAGAGAGGTGGAGGAAAAACTGGGAAGAGAAATGAGAGGGATGAAAGAGAAGCATGAAAAGCAGATCAACTCCCTGCTAAAGGAGACCCAAAAAAATGTTGAAGAAATTAACACCTTGAAAACTAGCCTAACTCAATTGGCAAAAGAGGTTCAAAAGGCCAATGAGGAGAAGATTGCTTTCAAAAGCAGAACTAGCCAAATGGAAAAGGAGATTCAAAAGCTCACTGAAGAAAATAGATCCTTCAAAACTGGAATGGCACAGATGGACGCTAAGGACTTTATGAGAAAGACAGATATCACAGAACATAGAGAGAAGATTCGAAAAATGGAAGATAATGTGAAATATCTTATTGGAAAAACAACTGACCTGGAAAATAGAATCAGGAGAGACAATTTAAAAATTATGGGACTACCTGAAAGCCATGATCAAAAGAAGAGCCTAGACATCATCTTCCATGAAATTATCAAGGAAAATTGCCCTGAGATTCTAGAACCAGAGGGCAAAATAAATATTCAAGGAATCCACAGAACACCGCATGAAAGAGATCCAAAAAGAGAAACTCCTAGGAACATTGTGGCCAAATTCCAGAATTCCCAGGTGAAAGAGAAAATATTGCAAGCAGCTAGAAAGAAACAATTCAAGTATTGTGGAAATACAATCAGGATAACACAAGATCTAGCACCCTCTACATTAAGGGATCGAAGGGAATGGAATAGGATATTCCAGAAGTCAAAGGAACTAGGACTAAAACCAAGAATCACCTACCCAGCAAAACTAAGTATAATACTTCAGGAGAAAAAATGGTCTTTCAATGAAATAGAGGATTTTCAAATTTTCTTGATGAAAAGACCAGAGCTGAAAAGAAAATTTGACTTTCAAACACAAGAATGAAGAGAACCATGAAAAGGTGAACAGCAAAGAGAAGTCATAAGGGACTTACTAAAGTTGAACTGTTTACATTCCTACATGGAAAGACAATATTTGTAACTCTTGAAACATTTCAGTATCTGGGTACTGGGTGGGAGTACATACACACACATTCACACACGCACACATACATAGAGGCAGAGTGCACAGAGTGAATTGAAGAGGATGGGATCATATCTTAAAAAAAAAAATGAAATCATACAGTGAGCGAGAAATATTGGGAGGAGAAAGGGAGAAGTTGAATGGGGCAAATTATCTCTCATAAAAGAGGCAAACAAAAGACTTATTAGTGGAGGGATAAAGAGGGGAGGCAAGAGAAAAACATGAAGTCTACTCTCATCACATTCCACTAAAGGAAAGAATAAAATGCACACTCATTTTGATAGGAAAACCTATCTCATAATACAGGAGAGTGGGGGACAGGGCCACAAGCAGGGTGGGGGGAGGATGGAGGGGAGGGCATGGGGAGGAGAATGCAATTCGAGGTCGACACTCATGGGGAGGGAAAGGATCATAAGAGAATAGAAGTAATGGGGGACAGGATAGGATGGAGGGAAATATAGTTAGTCCTATACAACACAACTAGTATGGAAATCATTTGCAAAACTACACAGATTTGGCCTATATTGAATTGCTTGTCTTCCAAGGGGAAGGGGTGGAGAGGGAGGGAGCTAAAGAAGTTGGAATTCAAAGTGTTAGGAGCAAATGTAATGTTCTTACCACTGGGAAATAAGAAATACAGGTTAAGGGGTTAAGAAAGCTATCTGGCCCTACAGGACAAAAGAGAAGACGGAGACAAGGGCAGGGAGGGAGGATAGAGGAGAGAGCAGATTGGTCACAGGGGCAACTAGAATGCTTGGGTTTGGGGGGGGGGAGGGGATAAAAGGGGAGATAATTTGTAACCCAAAATTTTGTGAAAATAAATGTTAAAAGTCAAACAAAAAAAAAAGGTCACTTAGGGGAAGTACAGGAATAGACTGTTCTAGGTCCTCACTTAAGATTCAGTCTTGTGACAGATAGTAATATCGTATCTTTTGGGGCTCTACCTCACAGTAGGTAGAAGCAGGTGTAAGTATGTCATCATAAAGCCTTTGGCATAATGGTCTTCAGACCAGGACCAAAAAGAGAGAGTTCATAATGATCTAGAACTCATGGGTCCATGTTCTAGGACATCTCACTCATTTCAAGTATGGAGGATTCCAAATCAGAGCAACTTAGTTTTATTTGTAGGTTAAGGGACCTGTTTAGATGGTTTTGTGGATTTGCTGCCTCTGAGACTGTAGGTAGAAAGCCATAAATCTGCTAAGAAAGAAGAAGTTTCTTGCTTGGACAAGAGATTCCAGTTATAGGGATTCTGGACAAGAAACAGAGCATAAAGAATGGGATACCAGGTAGGAGGAAGAAGCATGATTTAGGGAGTAAAGAAGTGTTCTGGACAACAAAAAACCCCAAACTTCTCTGTATTACACCACCCAAATACAAGCATAGCTTCTGAATGCATTAGAAGTGATTAAGTAATGCCACCATCAACCATCTCCTCTGTTGCACCAATGAATCATGTCAATAGAATGAAAACTTTATCACTTTGTATACAAAGCTTTGGAAAGAAACACATAGCAGCCATTCATAACATGTACACACTCATCATTTAGTACATACACCATTTGGTTCGGTCCTGAATATGTTGTTTTGACAGATGCTTTCCAGCCTCCTCGCTTTTAAACAACAGTTTTAGTTTGCCGAAATTCTCACTTCATCCTTCTGCACATAAAATAGAATTGTACCAGCTGGTTCAGGTAAGCCAGCCACTTGCGTCCTGCTTCCAGACTCTTGCCTGGCAACAAAACTCAATTTAAAACCAATCTTGTCTGAAAGTTTGAAACACTTGGTTTGGTGGAGCTTTAAAAATTTTTTTGTTTGAAAAATGCTCCTTCATTCTTATTCTGGCCTCAGATCCAACAGACAAGCCAAGTCCCATTCTTTCCAAACTGATCCAACCACAGAAATGCCAAAACCCAAACAATTTTGAGATCTGACAATCTGCTACCCCATTGTACTTGATATTTAGCTCAGGATACTCAGATGAATACATTAAACTAACATGGTTTATCAAAGGACCACTCATTTGGCATGCCTGGGGTTGAGGAGACTCATAAAGGACAGAGCTGCTATCACCTGGGAGGATTATAGCTTGTGGAGAAAGGGGAGTGGAACTTAGAATGAATACACAAAAGCCAGTGCTAGCCATCTGGTTTTCGGAGTATAGTACTGTAGGAATGACCAAGATAAAATGGAATCATTTTGTAGACTGTCTTCCCCAATAGGCATACTTAATCATAAACAAGCATGGTTCAAGAAGATGGGAGAAATGACAACAGTGCCTGTTTTGCTCAGAATGGCAGAAATCTTGGGGTCAGCTCTTGGAAAGGAAGGCTGGTCATGGTTCACACAAACGTTAAGAGAGTTGGCAGATCCAGACTGTTCTTCATGCCTGGAACAATCTCCCCCCTCTCTTTCATTTCTTGGAATCCTCTAAGGTTCAGCTCAAGTGCTATCTCTTTTAAGGGAGTTTCCTTGATTCCCCTATTTGTGAGTGAGTCTCCACCCTCTGACACTATGTATTTTATATATATCTTGTCAGTATGTCCATATGTTACTGTGAGCCTGTTGTATCTCCACAAGAGAAAGAAAGCTCTTTGCAGGCAAGAACTGCCTCACTTTTGCATGTGTATAGCTAACACTTAAAAGTGCCTGCCCATAGTGGGCAATTAATAAAAGTTTGTTGATTGATGTGCCAGGAATTGTTAGGAAGCAAGGTTCTGAGGCCCCTATAAACAAAACACAATAGTCAAATAAGTTTTAAAAATCATAATAGGGAACTGTTCCCCTCCCCCCTTCAGCTCCAACCTGGGTTCATGACAAAGCAGCAGGGTGTGAGTTGACAGGTAGCATACCTGTCAAGGACAATGACAGCTAGCAATTATTTCACTGAGGAGAAAAAAGACCTTTTTTAAAAAGGTTTTCTTTTTTGTTTTTGTTTTTGCTTGCCCGATGTATCTCAATGTAAATAAAGCCCTCAATTCAGGCATTTTGGGTAAATATTTGAGAGATCCTTCCCCTTGGTTCTCACTGGGCTTTTATTTTTTTTTTTTTAACACTTTCTATGATATTTTGGCCTTAAATGTGTGTAAGTTGACTCAGTCAGTCAGGCAGTCAGGCAGTCAGTAAACATTGAAGCAGGAAGTATAAATATTGGTGTTGGATTTGGAGTCAGAGGAACTGGATTTGTATTCCAGCTCTGCTACTTACATTGGGCAAGTCCTTTCACTTCCGTTTTCTCCTCTGAAATGAGAGGGAACTGACCCAGATCACTCTAAATCTTTAATCTACGATATCTGACTAGATGCTCTCCAAGGTTTGTTCCATCTAAAATAACAGGTGTCTCAGCAGTCTTTAGGGCAGTTTTGAGCTTTACTGACTTAAACAATAAAAGTGCCACAAATGTATAAACAACCACATTTGAAAGATAAAAAATTATTTCAGTTTTTAAAATATTGGCAAAATATAAAACTATTGACATATTTCTTGTTAAAACTCTTCTATGTCACTTTTTTCAAGTTTTGAACTTTGTAAAAACTGTAATTAGCTGTTGTTCAATGACTGAAAGATTGCAGTGTACTCTTGACCTTAGAATCAATCAAAAATTGAATTTTTGACACATACATGATGTTTTGAAGTAACTGCACAGGAAAAAGAATCTAATGGAGAAAGATTCATTGTCTGAAGTGGTCATACAAGAGGACCTCTTCTAGATGGCTCTTGGTTTGAGAAAGAGTCCTCCAAAAAATGAGTTATAGGTAGTACACCATCTTGTCAAATTAAATATTAAAAACTCACAAAAATAAATAAATTTAAAATCAAAACAAACTTCCAAATGATATGACATGCTATGTAATTATTTTGATGGGCCTGTATTCTAATCTAATCTAATCAGTGAAGGCCTCTTCGTCCAATGTGAATGATAACATGTTGCCACCTTATCCTTCTGCACAATTCTGTTTAGGTCTACCCATCAATCTTCTACAAATGATCCCTCTTATAACTCTGGGGAATTTGTGTATGTATATGAGTGTGTGTACATGTGTGTATATTGCTGAAGCTACTCTCTTACACACAAACATATTGCCACAGAGAGAGTTGATACTACCATCATATATACATATATGAATATGTTATGATATTAGGTGTCATATATGTATGCATATATGTATACACCAAGAGAGAGTATCCTATCTATTTACATATAGTATGTATATGTATAGTGGATACTATTATAATATCTAGCTGTTGCCTCTCGCTCCCATTTTATGGCTTCCCCACCTCATTTTTTGGTCATGTCTGTCCTCAGTGATATCTTTTATACTATTTCTTATGCATAAACATGGTAATATGCTATCAGCCACTTTTCCTCATTATTCATCTTTCCATTGGCCTTTAACAATATAATTTTTAAAAATCATAATACATATTTTTCTTTATTTCATTAAATGAAAATAACAAACATTTATACTCAAAGAGCCTAAGATTAATGTTATCAAGTGAGTCATGAAGCTCATCAGAGGTAGTTACCAATTTCATGGGAGAGATTCAGCCCAGGGTGTTACAGATTCCATTTAGGTGGTAAGGTCCTAAAAGGAATTCCTGTTTCTATGTGTCATTGTGCTAATTTCATCAAGCCCCTGGAACACTGCAAAGGCTCCTAAATGAGAACCCAAATCTCTCAAAAATAACCCAACCATACATGCAGGAAAAAATCAAATGGATTTGATATAAAGTTGCCTGCATAGAACTAAAGAACTCATCCTAAGTCTGGTAAATTGTATGACCCCCCTTCTTAGAAGGATGTTTAAAAAAGGCATAAAGTAAAATGCATAAGCTTACAAAGGAAGCCAATTATATTGAAATGACAGATTTTTTTTCTCTATCCAAGTTCACAGACTCCTTGAAATTGATCCAAAGACTCATTTGAGATTCAGGTCCCCAGGTTGACAACTCTTGCTACAGAGCGTCTAGATTGTCCACTTCAAGTGGACAGTAAGATAGTCCAGAGCTGAGTAAGAAAAAGGAGCAGGCTGGATAAGGAGTACTGACTGTGAGAAATTGAAATTTATTTTTAAGGAGCCCAAATTTCTCCCTAAAAGTTTAAAGTTTATCTTTTTTTGCATTGACATTATGTTGGTGATGTCTGGCAGTGAGTTGTAGAACTACAACTGCTACTAGCTACTACAGAAGCTAAAGAACTATTGTAGAATATCAACCGATGAAGGGGAGCATGTTACAACACCTTACCAGCCAGGAAATATGCATAGGGCATATAAAATATCATCAGAGAAATATATGGTTGATAAAAAGAATGGACTGGTTCCATATGAGGACACAGGGTAGCTGATAAACAGTCTGTGTACTCCACTGGTATTCTCATGATTTAAACAAAAAAATCAAAGAAGAACTTTTGATGGATCCCCTGAGGCAAACTCATGGCAGTACATGGTCAAGAGTCTTACAAGATCAGCAGTCAGGGATAAGAAAAGCTCTACATCATTGGAAAGAATACTTGTGTTAATGAAATCACATATCCTTTGAAGTATTACACTAACATGATTTTTAAAAAAATTGGGGGAGAGAGAGAAATTCTCAACACTCCCTGAGATATAGGTAGCTAGAGAGTACATTGACATAGTAGAGAATTAGACATGGAATCAGAAAGATGAGTTCAAATCCAGCTTTGGACACTTAGGAGAGGTTTGCCTCAGTTTCTTCATATGGAAAATGGAGATAAGAAAAGACCTACCTCTCTCATGAGAATAAAGTTGTGAGAATAAAATCATAGATTGTATTTCTAGCGTATTTTGTAACCTTAAAGTGATATAAAATTCTAGCTATGGTGATGATGAGGTTGATGAGGATGATGGTGATGAGAATACAGACAACTTAGGCTGTCACAATTCCAGAAATCAAACATAATTTTGGGAAAGTGCACTTTTAAGCCCTGAACATTATACATGCTTTTTTTAGAGCTAAGAGAATAGTTTTATGAAGTTTTCTTTGTGAGTTATCCAGGCATACATATGAATCCTCCTAAAACACCACTGTTGGACGGAGGAACTAAGAAACCTAAAGCCTCTGAAAAAGTTTAAAAGGCTGTTGGAGCCATTTTATAGTAAATACCACATTTTTTGCCATTTTTCTTCTGGATATCTTTTGTATTATGTACTTTTGGGTAACTTCGGTCCTTCATTAGGCACTTTTCTGAAATTGGAGACTGCAAAAAAAAAAATAATAATCCAGGAGCCATCACTCTATTACAGGCCTCAATTTGTCTGATGATTACATAATAGATTTTTTTTATTACTATGAGAGGATGCCTTCTCTTCCCCCCCTCCCCCCCAAAAAAAATTTCCCAGAAGCTCCTCAGCTATTTGGATAAGTTGAAAATTAGCCACAATCACAGAGGAATTCCAGGTGTTTAGAAAAGCTCTTCTTTTGAAAGTGTTTTTATAGCACAGCAGTACTGGAGCTCAGTTAGCACTCCCCTCACTCCCTCCCTGGATGTGAGATGAAGAGTGGCCAGTGGAGACTACATCAGTTAGAATTCCCTAGGCCACAGATTCAAAGGAAGATCCTGGCACAGGCAAAATGAAGTTTATTGGGTACTTGTCACAATGAGTGACATTAGTCTACATAAGTCTGACCAAAGACTTCATAGAAGGATTTGGGGAAAACAATGAACCTCTTAGAAACTCCTCTGCTTTTCAAACACAAACACCACGTATGCCATAAAACTGACATGACTATATCTATGATATGAATGTAAACAATTTTGTAAATATAGATTATAAGGAAAATGTAGTAATTAGCTGGTACCTTATTGTTAATAAGCCACTAGAAGTTCTGTTTTTAAATTGAGATAGGAAGAGAGAAGAGGCAATGGTTGTAATAGTAAAAACAACACATATTATATAAGATTGTTAGAAACAAGGCCAGAAAATGACAACAGGACAACAAATCACTAATTCTCTTTGATTTTTTTCTCACTATGTGCAAAAAACTCCCCAGCTTCACTTACATCCACAAGCCTCTTTTGAAAAGGTCCTGGGAGGCTTGCCAGGTCCATATTGACAGTGACACTGTAGGTAGGCAGCGACCATTCATAGTTTGGTGCAATTAAAATGAGTTTCAGCATGTCCATAGGGGCAACATCCTGGAAACCAGGAAAACTGGCACTATATCAGACAACTCCATTGAAAGGGAGGAACAAACAGACTTCAGGATGATGTACTGAGAAGGGTACTTTTTGTATGGTACCAACTTAGCAGAAAACTTGAAGGCTCCCAAAACACATGAATACAAGAGGTTTAGTCTCCTTTTCAGAAGCCCAAACATTCTCCTACTTTGGGACCGGGAACTAATCCAAAGTAAGGTCTTCAATGCAAAGCCTCTGTTGGATCCTGTAGCCCCAGCAGCTGTGTTGTGGTTCTTTAGTTGGTACAAATAGACTAGGCTATTGCAAGAGAAGGAGGCTGGCAGTTTTGAAGCAGTTCAGTCCTCATGGGCAGTGAGAAAAATGCCTTTGACAAAAAGTAAGAGTGGAAAGTTCACTGTCATAGTGATTTTTACTGACATACATCTTCTGCTAATAGGCAAATCAGAATATTAAATTTCCAGCTATCTTAAGAAATTTGCCAACGTAGTATCATGGGACAGTTTCGATTATCACATTATTTTTTCTAGGTCACCATTAAAAAAAAGGATAAATGATATGACTGTGGCAATGTGAAGGCATTAGTTCTATGAACGTGGTAACCAATCAAAATAAAAGCAATAAGTCCGGGAAGGAAGAGCCAAAAGATTTGTTTTCCCAGAATGAAATCCTCAGAATGACCTCTCTAATCTCAGATCATTTCTCAGACTCTAGAATTACCTTGAAGTTGACTGGGATTCCAGTAGAGGTAGCAATAAGCTGAAACTGTCTACGTTCTCCTTAAATTCTATCTTGATGCTTAACTGAACTGATGCTGATGCTGAGACTGGAGGAGACTTTATCAGATTCTTCTACCAATGGACCACCCAATTAGCAACTACTACCTGATATGTGGTTCTTTTTGGATTAAGGTCTGGGCATGTCAGCTGGAGATGTTGCAGAAATAGACAAGCAACTACTTCATATCAAGATTTGTGAAAAGCATCTGAATAGCTGCAAAAATAGGAGTTAGATTGACTATTCTATTTCTGTTACACTAGCCCTTTGAGGCATCTTTTAAGCAATGAAAAGGGCAAAAAAAGTATTTTAGTTTAAAGGAAAACAGCTCAATCAATTTGATAAAGGATGTAAGATATTATTACAGACATAAGTTAACATTATAATACCTAAAAAGGAGTAGAAAATGAACTTTCGTTTAATAAAAATTGGAAAATATGTGTATGAACAGCTGCCAGATAGTAATTGAGTAGTTTGAATAAAAAATGAACTGCCACATAAATATAAGAACTCAAATCATCTTGTGAACAATGAAAAATAATACCTCATTTAATGCTTCAAAGAGGCAGAGAAACAGTTTTTATTTATTTAAAAAAATAAAATCTATGACTACAAGGACAATTCAGGGTAAGGATCATTAATGACTTCATAAATAGTATATTTCATGTAACTCTTTTATGTCTAAAGAGGTAATAATCTAAAAAGAGAAATTATAAATATTTGAATACTGAGGACTATTGATCTGATGGGAAAATATGGGGAGTTGTAATCTTTTAAGGAAAGGATGAATGACTGGGAGTAAAGAGGCTCTCATTTAAGCCACTGAACATTGAAGAAACAGAATAAGAGAGAAGACCCTGATAAAAAAAATGAGGGGAAGTATTGAAGAACTAGAAGGTAGCCAGAAAGCTTCTCTGCCAGAGCTGTAGCAGCTGGAAGCAATCAGTTGAGAGCAGGCTTCACCAGAATGATTCCTGATTGGTGGGAGAGAGAATTGCTTTCATTAGTAGAGCATCAGTGACAGCTATTGTCCTAGAACTGGGGAGAAGCGAGTCTTCCCATAAGTGCCTATTGCTGTCTGCTTTCACTTCTGGTTTGACCAGCAAAAGGAGAGGAGAAGACAGGTTTCGCTGCTGTTTTGTATCCTGGTGTGCTGGTTAGGTTTGAGTGGCTAAAAGAGCCAACTTAAGCAGTGCTGCTATGAACTTTGTTCTGATTTTACAATAAAGCACCTTGGTAGGGGAGTAACTAACTGATCTGCTATGCATGACCCAAAGACTGATAGGTGAACTCTACAGTTCTGTGGCTTAAAAGGAACTTTAATTCACTTTGAGGTAAATATTTCTGAATTCCTTTTCTAGGGTCATCATAAATTGAAAAGATTTGTAAATGTAGTGAAAAGGGCTTCTAAATATGACAGTCCATTCAAGTAAAGAAAACAAGAAGATCTGACTACCTGAAAAGCAATAAGGACCAACAGAAAAGGGGTGAACAGAGAATTAATTTTGTGTAGTGCAGATATTCCTGAATGGACCAGGGGCACAACAGTCTTCATATCAGAGCTTTGAGATACCACAAGCGTGTGAATTTTCCTTTCTCATATTCTTCGCTGCCCAGTTCCCAAAAGCGTGTACTCACCCTTCTCAATAGATAGCAAACATATTGATGAGACAGTGTGATCCAGGTTTATGTGCAGATTGTGATATATCTTAACATTTAAGCATTTGATTTAATGAATATTTGTGATGTAATTATCCTTTGTCTTATTGCTAAGCAAATAGTTTTTAAAATCTAAAAATGTTATCCTTGTGAGTGGCTGGCATATAAATACCACATGCTATGTTATGTTGTGAACAGCTGGTTGTTTAAATAGAAAACACCTTCATAGAGGCCCACAAGCTATAGAGGTAAGTAGAGGAAGTTTGCTTCTTTTCAACGGGGCCATTCTGAATGAATGGGAATATAACACTGCCGCAGTATTTTCTCTCTCTCTGCAGACCTAGATCTGCCAAGATAAGAAAAGGTTAGAGTAAGCCAGAGAGTGGGTTGGTATTTACTTGTCCTGTTAAATGGGTAATATTGTGTGGCATTGTGGGGGTGCTTATATGAAGGTCCATTTTTCAGATATCAGTGGTGTTATGATGACAAAATTCCAAAATGTATTATTAAAGGGATGGTTAGTGAACATTCAGAATAACTCCCTCTACTTACCACTGTAGCTTTTGGTGTCTATGAAGGTGTTTTCTATTTAAACAATCAGCTTCTCACAATGTTAGCACACCTACATAGTGTGTGATACTTATATACCAGCCACTCACAAGAATGACATTTTTAGATTTTAAAAACCATTTTCTTAGCAATAAGACAAAGGATAATTATATCATAAATACTCATGTATTAATCAAGTACTTAAATATTAAGATATAAACAAGCATGGCTTTATCAAGAACAGGTCAAAATTTTCTTTTCTTTTTTACAAAGTTTTAAAATTGGTAGGTCCGGGGGATAGTGTGTTTATGTTAAAGTATCTGAATAATCGTGGCATTCTGATAGACAAGTTGGAGATACGTAGGCTAAGCATTAGTATGAAAAACGGGTTTTTGAACTGATTTTACGACTAGTAAAGTGTTCTAAAAACTAACTGTTGAATAACAACTTGAAAGGAGAGCGCTAGTGAAGCAGCATATATATCTTCCCTTAGTTCTATAGTATTAAACGCTTTAATCAATGACGTGGATGAAAGGTTATGTGATATGCTTATTATATAGACATACTTTGCACAGTCAGAAGTGGTAGCTAACAAATTGATGGCAGATTTAGGATATAAAAAGAGTTTGTTATGTTGTGCCCTATTTAATAGTAGGGATAAATATAAATTTTTACACTTGCATTTGAAAAAAAATCACAAATTAGAGGAGAGATGGTGAGGCAGATTTAAATTTGAAAAAATCTGGTGGGTTTAGAGGACCATAGGCATAGTGCGAGTTCATAGTGATATGGTATGCAGGGGAAAAAAACTACTGAAATCCTAAGACTACATGGGTTCAATTCTGGTTGCCATCTCTTACGAATGATATTGATAAGCAGAATGGGGCAAGGAGAATGAGGAATGACCTTGCAATTGAGACATATGAGGGCCAGTTCAAAGAGCTGAAGATGTTTAGTTTGGAGAAAATATACTTGGGGCAAGGGAACGCATCTCATACACTTCTCAGTCCCTTGGGATCTTGCTTCACTTTTTATCACTCAACAAATGACTCTCTCCAAGATCACCAAAGTCATTTAATTGCTAAGTCTATTGATTTTTTTCTAAATTCTCATTCTTTTTGATAACAGCATTTGGAACTACTGACCCTATCCTCCTGAATATACTTCAATCCCAAGTTTTCATGAGATTGTTTTATTCATTCATCTTCCACCTACATTTCAAGTCAAGCCAAGATGCATTTATTAAGCACCTGCTACGAGCCAAACACCATATTTGCCCTGAGGATATAAAGAAAGAAAAAAAAAGTTCCTGCTCTCAAAGAATTCACAGTTGACTGATGAAGACAACATTCAGACAACTGTGTACAAAAAAGAGATATACAAGATAAAGTGGAAATAATTAATAGAGGTAAGGAATTTCTTTCTTTTTTTTTTAATTTAACTTTTAACATTCATTTTCACAAAATTTTGGGTTACAAATTTTCTCCCCTTTTATCCCCTCCCCCCCAAACACCAAGCATTCTAATTGCCCCTGTGACCAATCTGCTCGCTCTTCTATCATCCCTCTCTGCCCTTGTCTCCGTCTTCTCTTTTGTCCTGTAGGGCCAGATAGCTTTCTATACCCCTTTACCTGTATTTCTTATTTCCTAGTGGTAAGAACATTACAGTTGATCCTAACACTTTGAGTTCCAACTTCTTTACCTCCCTCCCTCTCCACCCCTTCCCTTTGGAAGGCAAGGAATTCAATATAGGCCAAATCTGTGTAGTTTTGCAAATGACTTCCATAATAGTTGTGTTGTATAAGACTAACTATATTTCCCTCCATCCTATCTTGTCCCCCATTACTTCTATTCTCTTTTGATCCTATCCCTCCCCATGAGTGTCGACCTCGAATTGAATTCTCCTCCCCATGCCCTCCCTTCTGTCATCCCCCCACCCTACTTGTCCCCTTGTCCCCCACTTTCCTGTATTGTGAGATAGGTTTTCCTACCAAAATGAGTGTGCATTTTATTCTTTCCTTTAGTGGAATGTGATGAGAGTAGACTTCATGTTTTTCTCTCACCTCTCCTCTTTATCCCTCCACTAATGAGTCTTTTGTTTGCCTCTTTTATGAGAGATAATTTGCCCTGTTCAATTTCTCCCTTTCTCCTCCCAATATATTTCTCTCTCACTGCTTGATTTCATTTTTTTTTTAAGATATGATCCCATCCTCTTCAATTCACTCTGTGCACTCTGCCTCTATGTATGTGTGCGTGTGTGCATGTGTGTGTATGTACTCCCACCCAGTACCCAGATACTGAAATGTTTCAAGAGTTACAAATATTGTCTTTCCATGTAGGAATGTAAACAGTTCAACTTTAGTAAGTCCCTTATGACCTCTCTTTGCTGTTCACCTTTTCATGGTTCTCTTCATTCTTGTGTTTGAAAGTCAAATTTTCTTTTCAGCTCTGGTCTTTTCATCAAGAATGCTTGAAAATCCTCTATTTCATTGAAAGACCATTTTTTCCCCTGAAGTATTATACTTAGTTTTGCTGGGTAGGTGATTCTTGGTTTTAGTCCTAGTTCCTTTGACTTCTGGAACATCCTATTCCATTCCCTTCGATCCCTTAATGTAGAGGGTGCTAGATCTTGTGTTATCCTGATTGTATTTCCACAATACTTGAATTGTTTCTTTCTAGCTGCTTGCAATATTTTCTCTTTCACCTGGGAATTCTGGAATTTGGCCACAATGTTCCTAGGAGTTTCTCTTTTTGGATCTCTTTCATGCGGTGTTCTGTGGATTCCTTGAATATTTATTTTGCCCTCTGGTTCTAGAATCTCAGGGCAGTTTTCCTTGATAATTTCATGGAAGATGATGTCTAGGCTCTTCTTTTGATCATGGCTTTCAGGTAGTCCCAAAATTTTTACATTGTCTCTCCTGAATCCATTTTCCAGGTCAGTTGTTTTTGCAATGAGATATTTCACATTATCTTCCATTTTTCCATTCTTCTCTCTTTGTTCTGTGATATCATGCTTTCTTGCAAAGTCCTTAGCCTCCATCTGTGCCATTCTAGTTTTGAAAGAACTATTTTCTTCAGTGAGCTTTTGAATCTCCTTTTCCATTTGGCTAATTCTGCTTTTGAAAACATTCTTCTCCTCACTGGCTTTTTGAGCCTCTTTTGCCAATTGAGTTAGGCTAGTTTTCAAGGTGTTAATTTCTTCAACATTTTTTTGGGTCTCCTTTAGCAGGGAGCTGATCTGCTTTTCATGCTTTTCTTTCATCTCTCTCATTTCTCTTCCCAGTTTTTCCTCCACCTCTCTAACTTGATTTTCAAAATTCTTTTTGAGCTCTTCCATGGCCTGAGCCCATTGGGTGGGCTGGGACACAGAAGCCTTGATTTCTGTGTCTTTGCCTGATGGTAAGCATTATTCTTCCTCATCAGAAAGGAAGGGAGGAAATGTCTGTTCTCCAAGAAAGTAGCCTTCAATAGTCTTATTTCTTTTCCCTTTTCTGGGCATTTTCCCAGCCAGTGACTTGACCTCTGAATATTCTCCTCACACCCACCTCGCCTCCTGATCCTCCCAGCCTTGGGGACTGAGATTCAAATGCTGCTTCCAGCCTTAGGGCTTTTGGCGGGGGCAGGGCTGCTATTCAGTATGAGATTATGTTCAGGTGGTCAGGTTGGGGCAGGGCCGCCTCTCAGGCTCAGTTCCCTCAGGGGCTTTATGCACAGACCTTCCACAATGGATTCAGGCTCCTGCCCTGCTTGGGGAGCCCTGGTCGGCAGCCGCCTCTCAGCTTCTACCTCCCGGGGGGGGCCCAAATCATGGGGGCACCCCACTCCCCTCTTGACCTGCCAAAGAGACTCTCTCACCGACCCCCGTCACCTGTGGGCAGAGGGACTTGTGTGGCCACTGGAGATCCCATCCCTGAAGCCTGCTCGGGTCTGTTTCTCTTGGTGCTGTGGCCGCAGCAGGGCTGGGCTGGGCTGGTCTCCGCGTCTGCAGCACGACGGACCTTTTGCGAGAGGTTTGCAGGTCCCTCTGTGGGTGGAGGGACCCGCGTGGCCACTGGAGGTCCCGTCCCCGAAGCCCGCTCGGATCTTTTCCTCTCAGTGCCGCGGCCGCGGCAGGGCTGCCCTCAGCTCCCAGTCCTGGCGCCCAGTCCGCAGCGCGAAGGACCCCCCGTGAGAGGTTTGCAGGTCCCTCCGGAACAGAAATCTCCCTCACTCCAATATTCCATGGCCTCTGGGTGCAGAGTTACTCCCCTGTAGCCGTTCTGTGGGTTGTGGGTTCGAAGCTATGTGTATGTGCGTCTTTCTACTCCGCCATCTTGGCTCCGCCTCCAGGAATTTATTTCAAGGAGGATAAGGAAAGATTTCTTATATAAGCTGGGATTTTTACTAGGACATGAAAGAAGTCAAAGAAGGTAGGAGACATAAATGAAGGAAAGGATTCCAGGAGTGGGAAGCAGCCAATGAAAACTGTCCAATTGGGAGATATCTTATTTCAGGAACACCAAAGAGAACAATGTTATTGGATCAGAGAGGACAAGTAGAATACAAGTAGGCAAGTAAGGTGCAAGAAGGTGTAGGAAGATGGGAAAGATAGGAAGGGCCATTATTAAAAGTCAAATAGAATTTTATATTTTATTCTGGAGGTAATAGGAGGTTAATGGAGTTTTTTGACTGGGGAGGGGGGGCTAGAAAAGTAACATGGTCAGACCTGCATTTTAGGAAATCTTTTTTAGCTTCCTTTGCTACATTGATATTCATGTCCCATTCCCTAAATGCAATCATACCCTAGGTCTCTGTCCCAGGCTATATTATCTCTCTATACGATTTCTTTTAGTAATCTCATGAGGTACCATTCCTGTGCTCACATTTGTACCTGTGCCTGAAATTTCTACTCATCCTTTAGAACACAATTCAAATGCTGCTTTCTCTGCGAAGCCTACTTTAATCCTCCCCCTGCCCTAGTCAATAGAGACCTCCCCACTTGACTTGATATGTGTCTAGTACCTCATCAAAGGAATTATAATATAATGCTATGTGTTATGGTCATCTTTGTTTATGCCATATACCTCTACTAGCTACCTAATTGAAGGTAGTATATCTTACCTAAACTGTATATCACCCTTGTACCTTATACATATATGTGATCTTCAACAATAAGTATTTATTAAGTTCTTACTATGGGACAGTAACTGTGGCACACACTAGGAACAGAAAGATGAAAATTGCAAATTTCCTGCCATCAAGAGTTTACATTCCGATAGATCAATCAATAGAGATATATCTAGGTACATATAGATACATCTATAAAGATATCTAGATAAATGTAGACATCTAATATACCTCTAAATAAATATCTTTTCGATTGATCTGTCTTCTGATTGATCTAATAAGAATGTTAAATCTTGATAGCAGGGACTGTGTGATCTCTGTCTTTCAGAAAGACAGATAGATATAAATATATAGATAGATAATTGATCCATCTAGATCTATCTTTTGATTGCTCTAACTATTGATCACTCTGTTTAGACATCTGTCTTTCTATCTATCCATGACACAAAATATACACAAAGCATTCTTGGATAGAAAGGTAATAGCAACTAGTAGACCAGGAAATTTCTGCTGTGGAAGATCAGTTCACTGAGTGAGTGAACCTCAAATGCTACTGCAGTCAAGGTTTTAACGTATACAAACTGGAGTGCTAGTGTGAACGGTTGCAGGAGATCCTTCCTCAGGAGAGCATCTCACTTCTTTGACCATTTACTGAACGTCACAAATTATATTACTCTCTAGTCATATCATAGATTTACATTTTGCAGCTTCCCTGAGCTTTAGGCTCTTCCAGGGCAAGGAGAATCTGTTTTTACCTCTGAGCTCTAGAGAATGTTCAAAGTATAGTCTGTTTAAAGGATTTGTTGAAATATAATTCTTTTAAAAGAAACATTGTAAGGCTTTTCCTTCTTTGAGATCTTGGTAAAGTCAATTGTAGTGTACTCAATTCCTGTACTGTTCTAGGGGACTAAATTCTTTTGGGGAACGAGGGGAAATCAATCATTAAGTTGCACTTAGCTTCTAGGATTGCCTTTGCCTCGTGAAACAAAACAAAGATTTCTTTTCTAAAACCCCTGGACAAACAGTAACTATTACCCAACAGGATCCAAAAATACTTCTCAAGAAAAGCAAACTACACAAGGAGGGGGAAAATCTGACCCTTAAAAAAAGAAAGATGTTTTCCTCTTCCCCAACATTTGAAAATGTGACAGCACCTTGCCTCCAGCACCTCAGCTGTATAATCAGGACACAGAAGGATTATTAACTAGAGAACTCACATTCTGTTTTCAAACCCACATTCATATCAGTTAGAAAAATAGCATTGCTGAAAGAATATCATACATCTTTCACACCATACTTGGAACACTTTCTGACAGCCAAATCCAAAAATGTACAACACTCTCTAGACGATGTCAACTCCAGCAATTCCACTTTAAGCACAAGCAAAAATCAGTGATCTATTTTTTTTCCCCAAAGGTTCTCCTACCCTACTGTTTCCCAAGTCAAATGTGCCGGAGGGATAAATCAAATCTTACCATAGAATTCAAATGCAGATAATATGAAGAAATGCCATTGTTGCTGCTACACTGATGGAGGTGACAATCTAAAAAGTTTGCCTGACAGCAGAAATGACACTTTTGACATGCTATATATAGAGACAGAAGTGTACAATTTGGAATCTGCAATAGATCGTGACTCAGACTGCTTGTTCTCACACTTTATATTGTTTCTTGGCTCTGCTTTGCATCTCAATGCATATACCAGTTCTGCCAGTAACAGACCTTCTTAGTTGATCATCATTATCACCATGGCACAGAATCAAGCTACCTCATTCACTTTAAGAAAAGCAAGATGTATATCAATATCATGTAAGAATTTAGAGGTATTGTAGAAAATAAGTATTTTCCACCTTCTAGTGACTGAGAAACTGACTTTGTGGAGGATAGCGTTTTCACAAAAATGAAGGAAAGCATTCTTTCTTAACTTCATCCAACTGAATGAATGGTCTTATGAAAAATGTTTTAGAACTTGAAAGAAGAGCACAGACTAATGTTTGGGGCTGGCTAGGGATTACTGGACTGCACCAAAGAGTGGAAACCTCAAACTCAGCTTTTGTCATGGTAAATGTAAAATGTTTTGCAAGATTTAAATTGCTGTGTAAATACCATCACTGTTACCACATTCTTCTCATCATTTTGATAGGGCTCAAATAGAAATGATCAGAAGAGAAAGTATTCACATATTCTGTATGATTCTTTTATATCTGATGTTCTGTGGACTATGCTGCATTTGGATAAAATGACTTGTTTTTTTTGTAATCGAATAAAGCATTGGGATAGAACCTCATCTTCTATAGACTCAATGAAAGCTTCTTCAGAATATCAGATAGACATCTGGGATGATAAGTACATTGATCTTTTCACACACAAGTTTTCATTTCTTCCTCTGGGCTATTACATTTTGAAAGGTTTTTATTCCATAATATAGTCTATAGATTATGGCAACATGTATTAAAAACATTGTTCTTAAAATTTTTATGGATCATTGTCATATCTAACTGGTTGTAGACAATGGTTCCATCTGTTATGATTCTCTGGTCCCAATACTTGTTGAAGTTTACTTGTCAAATTCTCAAAGACATTTTGACGTTTATATTCGCACTATTGGAATTTGTTGTCTGCTAAGTTACGAAGGATAGAGAACTTCTGATGCATTATTCTATATACCCAATCATGTCTTTCTAAGTATCCAGTAGGCACTAAAGTTTTGCATCCTACCATGATATGTCACAGAGTTTCCACTACCTCATTGTATAATTGGCATCAATCAATCAATCCGGATTTTTAACTATAACCTATCTGTAATTTATTTTTAGAATGATTTGATTCTGAATTGCTGTCATAAATCTTATTGTTTCTATATACAAATTCACAACTCATGCATTTGTTTAACTCTTCTTTTTGGCATAATATTGGTTGAGTTTATGTGGATGTTGCCCATGGAACATACCTTGACTTCAGTTTTGGATCTTAGCTGCTTCATAGGCTTCATCCAGGAGCAAACCATTTCTTGTTGTATTTGAAAGAACCAGCGGCTAACACCTATTTCCAGTCATTACTGTTGCTCTGTAAAATTCTTTTCCAAATGTATTTTGGTAAATTTTTAATATGTTGATTATGGGCTCTGAAAACACCTGACAATTCTCTCATTCTTTTCTCGTCAGAAAGTGTTCATTTTTATACAGCTGCTTTGGCATGATGAGCTATTGTGTGTCCTGCTAACTTTGTGCAGGTTTTTGTTCAGATCTAGATCATTCTGTGGCTTTAAATGTGCTGTTCTCTTTATGCTTTGACTTCAGGATATTAGTCACCGTCTTCTGGTACTCAACCTCAGCTTTCTTTTTTGAAAGCTGTATACTCAATACGTTTTCCCTGGAGAAGACAGAGGTATTCTTAAATACTGCCCTTGATGGGTTCAGCTTGACCTCTGAAAAGCTCAGAACTGTTCATTCCTATTCTTTCTTGGCACACATTTAGTATTTTATACTTTATAAGTCCAAATGATATTCTGATTTCACTGGAGAAGTTTTCATGAGATTAAATAACTGTTTAATGGGATTTTTCGGTGGAATCTTAAAACTTGTCATCCATGTATATCAAATGATTAACATGAAATTTTGGTATAATTTTTTTCTCTGACTTGAAAGTCAGATTTTGATTTTATTCAATAGTGACAGTAATAGATGTAGTGCCAGGCAAAACCATATACACAGGCTTGAACTGCTTCCCTGGAAGATGGTATGTTTTACACAAATTGTTCTTGACATTGTTGTGTTGATTGTATGTTTTAAAATAAAAAACAATTTTCCATGTAGACATCAAAGATTTGCAGTACATTACTAAGCCATAAGTGCAGAACTGAGTCAAAAGCTTTAACATCATTGATAAGGGTGATATAAATTTTATGGAATTTCCAAATGTTGAAAAATAAGCAAAGTCCTTGTTTATAATTGGCAAGATCTGTTTCCAGATCAAAGGAGATAAGGCTTGTGAAGTGCTTAGCACAGTGCTGGGACATGATAGGTGCTCAATAAATACTTACTTCCATCCCCTATCACATCCCTGATAGTGTTATGATGTTTAACTCTTACATGATGAGAGAGTCTTTAGTCTATTTATGAATATCTAGCTGGTGGGGTATTGGCATTTCTACTTTGTTCCAATATATCCTGTCTTCTTATGGTGTGATAATAATAATAATTAATATTTCTATAGCACATTGAGGTTTGCAAAGTGCTTTTGCAGGTATCATTTCATTTTATCTTCACAACAACCTTGAAAGGTAGATACTATTATAACACCTATTTTTACAGATGATGAAACTGAGGTTGAGAGAGGTTAAGACTCTTGATTTGCTAATAAAGGTCTGAGACCAAATTGAGCTTAGCTCTTCTTGATTCCAGATCCAGTACTCTTATCCACTGAATCAGTTAAAATATAAAAGAACAACACCCTCTCTATTGTCCTCTACACCAAGCTGAGTGTATGGTTTCAGATAGGACCAGTCTACAACTCTCTGCCATCTCATTTATTTCTTTGATTCATCGAAATCATTATTTCACTATAATCATGGTGTTGATCCAAGTCCTTCTCCGCAACTTATTATTATTATTATTTCCAACTTTTAAAATTTCCATAAGATTTTATTTTTTCTAATTTCATGTAAAGACAAATTTTAAAATTCATTTAAAAGTTTTGAGTTCCAAATTTTCTCCCACCTTCCATATTCTCCCCTCCCTGCTCCCTAAAATGATAAGCAATTTTGATATAGGTTATACGTGTTTATTTGCATCTTTTTGATAGTCCTATAAAAATGCTTTTTTGTTATTATTTTCCATGGACTATTGCAAGGTGAAGAAAATAACTATTGTTGTTATGGGATGGGTTTTTTTTTTTACAATTGAATATAAGCCCATCTTCTGAGTTTTATGATTGATTATTTTAAACTTATCTTTTGTGATAGTGTTCAGACTGAAATCTTCTGGGGACAAGTCATTAACCTATTATTTTTCTGTAGTTAGTGTTCTATGAACTATTGTCATTATTAGTCTCTACTTCTGAAGTTTATGTGGCAGTGAAAATACTGAATCTCTCTCTATGGAAGTAACAGCCCACACATATTCATGTCCTTCACTATGATGCTGAGATCCCTTCAAATAAAACAGGTTTAGTGGATGAACAGCCAACAAAGGAGTCAAAGATGAACTTTATGTGCTTCTCATGTGTACTAGTTCTGAGATCATTAGCAAGTCACTGGACCTCTCAGGTACCAGACAACACTTAAAGACTGTAAGCTATAAAAGAGTTGCTACTCTGCATTGGTAGAGGGAGTTTCCACACCTTTAATAAATAAAATTACAGATCTAGATCTAACTATGGTGTTATATGAATGCAGCTGGTTGGATCTGTCTAGAACGAAATGTAGTTGCTTCTGTTTCATACCGTGGAAGATTCTGTCCCCAAATTCATGCCACAGTGAAGGTGGAAGCATATCTCCTGATATGGTACCCAACACTCATTTAAAACATGAAGTATCCATGGGCAAAGTAGCTGAGAGGCTTCACCTCTGTGGTTCTATGCCAGAAAAGCCCTGATTTTTAAGATATTATCTCTAATCAATCAGTGAGAATTTTTTGTTGTTCAGTCGTTTCGGTTGTGTCTGATTCTTCATGACCCCATTTGAGGTTTTCTTGGCAAAGACACTGGTGTAGTTTGTCATTTCCTTCTCCAGCTCATTTTACAGATAAAGAAACTAAGGCAAACAGTATTAAGTGACTTGCCCCAAGTCACATAGCTGGTAAGTGTCCAGGGTGGATTTGAACTTAGATCTTCATGACTCTAGGCCCAGTACTCTATCCTCTCTGCTACCTAGCTGCCCCAGTGAGCATTTATTACATGTCAATTATGTGCCAGGCACTATGTTAGTTACTAGAATAAAAAGAAAAAAAGAAAAGAAAAAGAAAAAATCCATGTATAGCCTTAAGGGTCACGAGGTTACCAGATTGGGTTCATTGTCTGATAGGAAATTTTGAAGTGTCCAGGTATGTAGTAATTCTATGCTTGGGAGTGTTGCTATGAAACATATGAATTGCTCATGATTATTCCCCTAGTTAGAAAGAGAATACTCTCTAGCAATGGGCTGGTGGTTGGGGTCTTAGGCCTGTGCTAGGAAAGGACACCCTCTGCTATCTGACTCCCAGAACTATCCCATCACCCCCAAGCTTCAAGCAAAGGAATACAAGGAAATGTACGGGATAGGGTCAGTCACAGGTAAGGAAGAATGTTAGATCAATCTGATACAGTCTTTACTAAAATAAAAGAACATGCTTTAGGAAAAGAGTGCCATTTGAACCCAAAAGAAGGTAAAGCAGGGGGATGGGATAAAGACTGCCATCAGTTTTGCTTCCTTTCAGCATTCTAACCCTTTTATTGGATACTAACAATAAAAATATAGTCATATGTTATAGGAATATGTAGACATGTATAGATATAGATATAGATATATAGTCATACCTTTCTTGATGAGTGAAGCAGTAAATAGAGCATTGGGCCTGGAGCCAGGAAGACCTGAGTTCAAATCTGAACTCATACACTTATTAGATGCGTGACCTCAAGCAGGCCACTTAACCCTGTTGACTTCAGTTTCCTCATCTGTAAAATGAGCTGGAAAAGGAAATGACAAACAACTCCCACATCTCTGCCAAGAAAACCCCAAATGGGTCATGAAGCGTCAGACATGACTGAAATGACTAAACAATGACAAGAATTAATATGTAATACATGCATGTGTTGGGGAATCAGTCAGGGGATACGGGCCATAATTGAAAGGTCTTTCAGGTGTTTGTAACCTTATCCCTACATATAATTCTATAGGGTTGGATCTTGTGCAGTAAAGTCCCTTAAAAATATGTGTGCATATATGGTTTTTAATGCAAACATCTTTATCTTTACTTGAAATATTCTATTGTCATAAGACTTTTGCTGCACCTAACATTAAAGGCACCCTGCTTCAGGGAGAAGACATTCTACATTCCTTTAGTGCTTTCCATTGGCTGTATAGCGAGAATAGGATGCATCTATAAAACAACCAGACTAGGACAATTTCTTTCTTCTCTATGGCATCCAGAGGGAGTGACAGTCCTGTTCACACACAGCATGGGCACCATGAACCGAGATGGATATGAAGAAAGGACACCTCTCTCCTTACCGCTTTTAGGCCCTGTGGTCCCAAAGAACAGGCTTAGACTTTTGGTCTGGGCTATTGCATTTCATCAAAGTGTTGAAGTCTTAAGAACCACCATGTCTCTTTTCTACAGAACAAGAGTCAGTTCTTGGAAAATAACTTTTCTCTGAAAACATGTGCTTGTTCTCCAGCATTGTGACTACCTCTGTAACAACTGAAAATGTCAAGAGCAATGGAAAATGTCCTAAGGCCATGGGGATTTCTGGGAAAAGGAGAAAAACAAGCAAAAGAAGGAGGAGGAGAGGGAAAAGAAGAAAGAGCATTATGAAAATGGAAGAAATGACATGGGAGAGATGTAAATGAAGGCTGGGAGAGAAGAACTGGGGGCTGAGAGCAGCAGAAAAGGTACCACTGTATTCCAATAGGGTTATATATACCCAGTGGTGCATAGGTCATTCTGTATGATTTAGGACTTTGATCTTTTATCTCCATGTCCATGCCTCAGACCAACCATTTCCATAGTCAGGAAATTAGTTCTTAATCTAACATCCCACACTGTATGACACATCTATCTACCACCCAGAAATCCACCTCTAACTTCCTTGGGGGTTGTAAACCCCAGATATGCAGAACAATTATGTTTTGAGAAAATCTGGACTAAATCTAAGCTGCCTCTTTACTCTTATTTAGGAAAATTTTAGTTTTCATTGTTCTCATGCATTCATGCATGATTTTTATCAGGCATCATATTAAAATAAATCTCATTCAGTGCTTCTTAAATGAGAAAGGAAACCTAAGATGTCCTATCTTTCTAAGGCATAGTTATGATCTCTTTTAATTAAAAAAAAGCCCTCAAACTTTCAGGGCTTCCTATTTTCTTATGTATCTTATATCTATCTTATAAAGATAAATCCAATTCCCCAGCTTGGCATTCAAGATTCTCCACAATCTGTTTCTAGCATACCTTTCCAGACTCATTTCATATTGCCTTTATTCAAATATTTGACATTCCAATCAAATGGAACAACAGGTGAAATTGATCTGTCACCTAAAAGGTACATCATCTACCAAATATCTTCCCTGTTGACAAGCACGATGATTTCAGATTAATAAGGCATTGTCAGCAGGCACAAGTTCAAATAATATGTCTTGTAGGGGCAACATATAAATCTATTATCACATTAATCTGAGTTAACTGATCAGATCAATGGAGAACAAAACTGGGACAAGAAATGTGACATAGAATTGGGGAAAAAATCCTAGTTACTAGAGGAGGGGGCAAAGTATGAGCAGTGATTGCTTCAGGGATGCTAGCCACAAGAGATCCAGAGAGTTCAACATTCCTGTAAAGGGGAGAAGGGAGAAGATAGAAAGACGGTAAAGGGATTATTGAATAGTTAATTGAATGGAATGGAATGGAACTTAGATAAGTTCATTGAAGAAAAAGTACACCTATTCTACAGTTTCGATCAGGTTCAATTGAGAGCATGAACTCTCTCTGTGATCCTCAGTCAAGTTTCAGACAGTCTTATGCTCTCACATCAAACGCCATTTGATCACTTAGCCATTCAACATTTATTGGGCACCCACAGTAGACCTCTTGACTTTCTCCTCTGTCAAGTGAGGAGGTTGGATCAGTGACCTCCAAGGTCCCATCTAGCTCTAAATCTATGATCTTATGACCCTTTAAGTCAATTAACCTCTCTGGGTCTCAGTTTCCTCATCATTAAAAAAATGATATGGGAGAGATGTAAATGAGGGCTAGGAGAGAAGAACCAGGTACTGAGAGCAACGGAAAAAAATACCAGTCTATTCCAAAAAGGATATATGCCCAGTGGTGCAAATGCCATTCTCTATGATTTAAGACTTTGACCTTTTATCTCCATGTCCATACCTCAGACCAGCCATGAGTCTTTCCAGTTCTACATAACTGTTATCAATACAATCGTGTTTATTTTATTTCACCTAGGCAGCTAGGTAGTACAGTACTTAAGAGTGCTGGCCTTGCTGTCAGAAAGAGCCAAGTTCTGCCTCAGACACTTACCAGCTATGTGATCCCAGGTTAATGACTTGACTTCTCTCAGTCTCAGTTTCTTTATCTGTAAAATGGGAATAATAATAGCATGTATCTCCCAGGATTGTTGTGAGGACCAGACAAAATAACTTCCATGAAACATTTTATAAACCTAAAAATGCTTAATAAATACTGGGTATGACTATTACAGTCATTATCCTTCATTAATAAAAAATTCTTTCATGTTATTCAAATTGCCTTCATTTCTTCCAGTGCTCTGTGAATTCTGCCCAGTACTGGCCCACCTCTTCAGAAGGAGGCTCAGAGGCTGGATTTAAAGTATTTCCAGCACCTTGATTCCTCCTTATAGGAAATCTCTTACTTAAATACTTAAATATTAAATGCTTAAATACTGCTCCAGGTCACCTGTTGCTTTCAGCCTCCCTCAGAAATCCTGATCTGCAAGGATCCTTGGCTCCTCTTCTCTTTGCTCTTTGCTCTTGGGGTATCTGGTGGCGAGGTTCCCAGAAAGTTAGTGATCTCTCCCAGCACCTGCTTGTTTCAAATATGCGAATGAATTTTTCACAGTTGAACTCTGAACGTTTTTTCTTCTGACAGAGTCTTGCTTCACCACACATCTGAAATCTCTCCGAGGCTGTGCATATGTTACTGTTTATCCAACACGGAGCTCGGGCCTCTTTGAACTTCCATATCTTGATAATGTGTCTTGTATTTTAACATCCTCTCACTTCAAAAAATGAAACTGTTTAGAAGCTTTTATACTCTTCAAAGGGTTTTCTCCTATTGCTCTATACCCTCCTTGTAGGCAACTGCCAAGGCACAGTGAGAGCATTTCATGTTGAAGTCTAATGCCTGTCATTCGGTTGGTGAATAGTTACAGACACTTGCTCATCTCCTTTATTTTTTTCAAATTTTATTCATTGAATTATCATTTAGGGCTGGAAGGGACCTTAGGCATCATCTAGTCCAACCTACTAATTTTTACACATGAGTAAACTCAGGCCCAAAGAGGTTTATTGACTTGAGGGATGATAGACTCATTGATTTAGCACTCAACACTTAAAGAACACTGAGTCCAATTGCCTCATTTTTCAGATAATGAAACTGAAACCCATAGAGGTTAAACGGCTTATAAGGTCATGAAATCGTAGATTTAGAGCTAGAAAGGTCCTTGGAGGGGATCAGATCCAATCTTCTCCTTTAAAAGTTGAAGAAAAATGAGGCTCAGAGAAGTTATGACTTATTTAGTGTCATGCAGCTAATAAGTATCCAAGAGAGTATTTAATACAGGCTTTCATATCTCCCAGATCTCTCTTTTTCTCCTCCCAGAGAGTTATCCTTTGAAGCAAAAAAAAAAATGATGTGAGAGAAAAACAACACAAAATGGTTCAGCAAAATTAAGGAACATATTAATGGAATCTTAGTTCATGGAATATTCTACACCCATGATCCCATCCATACTGTGGCAAAGAAAGGGGGATGTGCTTTCTCATTTTTTCCTTAGGGCCAAGTTTGATCATTATAATTATACAGCATTGTGTTTAGTTGGTTTATGGTCATTGTGCTTTCGTCTACACTGTTGTAATCATTGTGCGTCTTGTTTTCCTGATTCTGTTGACTTCATATAAATCTTCCTCATGCTTCTTTATTTACTATTCCGTGATATTCTACCACAATTTGTCTGGTCATTTGCCAGTTGATAGGTATTTGCTTTCTTTCTAGTCCTTTGTATTAAATAAAAGTGTTCCTATAAATATTTTGATGTAGATGGGGCTTTTCAATCTTTGGCCTCCCTGGAACATGTCTTTAATAATAACTAACTAATAAATATTAATTTAATTTAATTTAATTAATATTAATTAAATAATAATAAATAACTAACATTTATAAAGTGCTTACTATGTGCCAGACATCATGCTAAGCACTTTACAGTTATTATCTCATTTAAGCCTCAAAACAGCTCTGGGAGGTAGGTGCTTATTACCTCCATTTACAGATAAGGAAACTGAGGCAAATAGAGATTAAGTGACTTGCCTAAGGCCACATAGATAGCAAGTATCTGTGGTCGTATTTGAACTTGGATCTTCTCAACTGACCTGGTGGACTGGTGCTCCATTCACACTCCATACACCTGTGGACAGGAGGATCTCTGGGTCAAAGCGTATGAACACATTAGTCACTTTTTTAGTGTTTCTTTTCTCTAGATACCACTTATTTCAAAGCCTGTGATACTTTCTCAAGTACCCTATTGTGTACCAGATCTGTTATATATTGGTTCACTTTTGGGCATGGCATCCTAGGTCTTGAGTTGGAAGGGACCTCAGAAACCTAGTTTAGCCCACTCATTCTATAGATGAGGAAACTGAAGTTAACTGACTTGACAAAGATCTCATGAGTATTAAGGGTCAGGGGGAGGATTTGACCCTGAATCCTCTAACTTAAGAGTCATTTTTCTACTGTGTTGTGTTGCCTCTCCTTAAAGGCTTTGCTCTCCAGAAAGATGAAACCCTTCACTGACCTATCCAGATGTTCCCCTTTCCTTTCCATCCTGCCTCTTCCCAAAATGCATCATGAAAGACAGATGAGACATAGCATGGAATAGTAATTGAAATAGTTCGAAATCTTCCTCTAATACATTATGCGACTGAGCAAATCATGTCACATTTTAGTGACACAAGTAATTCTCTCAGAGTGTAAATTACAAAGATTTCAATCTGCCTTGGAAGAGGGAGTTTCCTATACCTATAAAATAACATGTTCACGCCCTATCCTTTATAGCCCATGCAAAAGGAAAGGCTTAAAGGTGAAATGAAATCATGTGGATACAGTTTGGAAAGATTGAGACAAGATGTTGGACTCCTACAATTAATCCTTAGGTATTATAATATGTTACAGGGGTTCAAACTTAGGTGCATATATATTTTGCATGCAAACATACTATGCTTTAGGTTCCAGTTTAAAAAAAAAAGAATTTCTGGCTTAGAGAGACCTGAAAATGACTTTTCTTTGGCTCTTTAACACCTGCTTCACACACCACAAGAATATTCTCCAGGAGAGATTTGGCCTCCTTGCTGTCATGAAACCTTGGTGAGATATTTCTCTGGAGCCCCTCCAAAGCTGAAGGATCCCACATGGCATCCTTTTACACCTCCAGGGAAGAAGGGAGGTATTCAAACTACAACGTTCTCTGGCTGTTTTTTCGTTCGTCTCCAACGTGCCAACATTACTCCGGCATTGGCACCTTATGCTGAGAAAATATTGGCCTTCTCTAATACCATTTTTTTGTTAGACTTTGGGCTAGACATGCCACCTCTCTCTGCCTTGTTTCCTTTTCTGTGGAACAGTCCAATAATACTCTCTCCCATAAAGGCTAATAAAGTGAACAAAGTGCTTTGACATCCAATAACTAAAGAGTTTTCAAAAAAAGCAAAGATTTCCAAAATGAGCCCCCCATACTACCATCTATCCTTTGTGCCTTTAAGGTTATCATCCCACTAATCAACTAGTTTTCTTTCAATAATACTTGGTATTTACAAAACATTATAAAATTCATAATACGCTATATATATATGTCTATCTATGTGTATAGATATATAGATATCAGCTTAACTGTACTTCACAACAACAAGTATATTATCTCATTTTTTTACAGAAGAGAAATTTAAGACTTAGATCCCATGATTCATGGTCACAAGGAGAAGATTTCAAGGTGGAATTCAAGGAGAATTTTTCCTGATTCCAAATCCATCTCTCTATCCCCTATGCCATATACTTTTTCAGTATAACCCATCTACACTAATTGTCTTTGATCTCTTTATAGAAGAAAAATTAGTTCTCTTTAGACTCAGAGATTTGTGCAATAATATATAGTCAAAACTAACTGTTTCAAGGGTCCCATTTTGTTACTAACCCTCAAAAGCTTCTTTTTTTCTTTCACCATTTGTCTTTTCTCTATGACTTCAAAGTGAAGTTGAGATTTAGTAATTAATCAATTTATTCAATGTAGATAGTCTATCAAATAATATATCACTTCCAACAACACTGAAAAATCCATTTTGGGGTTTTAATTGGTTTATCTATCTACACTAGTCAAATTCACTGACTTTCGAGATAGACCAAAAGACGTTTTCTGTGATCTGTATTCCTGAATGAGATACAACAAATGAATCAGCTCTCAAGGATGTCTTGGGCTGATTTAGTTGTCTAGACCAAGCAGATTTTTTTAGATTATTCCCAAATCACTGCCTACAGCCTTTGCAAACTATTTCTCCAATTATGTGATCACTTTCCACATCTGGCCAGTGACATTATTAACCAAATATATAAAAATTTAAAGGCAGCTCTACTTGCCTCAGAAATTCGATGAATCATCTTTTGAACCAAAGCCTTCAGGAAGGTTTACCTGACAATGGACCAAATAACATTTTTCTATATGTTGTATTATTTTTCATGCAGTATAAATTATCTCCAACACTGTGCTGCTTGAAGGTTTATGTTTGAATGGAAAGACAATCAAATTTTTTCCCACAAAAGTATTGGCACATTTTATTAACATTACATGAACCTTTATCATAACCATAGTAAATAGTCAATGATGTCTATCGATACTTTGAGGAAAATGTTCGAATATTAAAACAGACAGACTTAGTGGGGAGCAGGATGAAGAAGATTGAATGAAATAAAGAATTGTCTCCTGTTAGGTTGGTTCCAATATTCTGACTTCTTTAGAATCATTATGCCTTATAATTTATGTAATCAATATTTTTATATGCCAAAATTCCTATAACTACTAAAGCATCTAAAACTAGTAGACTATTATTTAAGAATAATTATCAAATCTTTCTTCTTTACCCTTCTCACTGCCACAGCCCTTATTCAAGGAGTCAAGAAAACTTGAGTTCAAGTATGACTTTAAACACTTACGACTGGGGGTGGAGCCAAGATGTGGAGTAAAAGCAGGGACTTGCTTGAGCTCTCCCTTAAACTCCTCTAAAAATGACCCTAGACTTTTACTACTAAGTCTGTGATCCTGGGCAAGTCACTTAACCTCTGTTTGCCTCATTTTCATAATCTGTAAAATGAGGATAATATCAGTACCGATCTCCCAGAGTGGTTGTGAGGCTCAGGTGAAGTAATAATTGCAATGCTCTTGGCACAATATCAGCACAATACCTGGTATATAATAAGTGTCATATACATGTTATCTCTTACTATAATTTAAAAAAAAAATATTTCTCAAAGAAGAAACTAAGCTATCACATTTTGCAGGCAACATGATGGTATATACTTAGAGAATCCTAGAGAATCAAGTAAAAAACTACTGTCTGTGATAAGGATACAAATAAACTCACATAAATCGTCTGAATTTCTGTAGATTACTAACAAACAGCAGCAAGAGATAGAAAGAGAAATCCCATTTAAAGCTGTGGTAGACACTATGAAATATTTGGGAGTCTACCTGACAAAACAAATCCAGGGACTGTATGAACACAGTTACAAAACACTTTTTGCACAAATAAAGTCAGATCTAAAAAATTGGAAAAAATATTGGTTGCTCATGAGCTAATATAATAAAAATGACACTTCTACCCAAATTAATTTACTTATTCAGTGCCATATCAATCATACTACCAAAAAATATTTTCTAGAGCTAGAAAAAATGATATCAAAATTTATCTGGAAGATAAATCAAAAGATCCAGAATATCAATGAAATTAATAAAAAGAAATGCTAGGCAAAGTGACCTAGCCCTATCAGATCTCAAATTGTATCATAAAGCAGCAATCATCACAATTACTTGGTACTGGTTAAGAAATAGAGGGGTAGATCAGTGAAATAGGTTAGGCACACAAAACATAGTAGTCAATGACTATAGTAGTCTACTGTTTCATAAACCCAAGGACCCTTATTTCTGGGATAAGAACTCACTGTTTGATAAAAACTGCTGGGAAAACTGGAAAATAGTGTGGCAAAAACTGGGCATAGACCAATGCCTGACACCATATACCAGAATAAAGTCCAAATGGATACACAATCTAGGTATAAAAACTGATGCTAAAAACAAAATAGGGGAGCAAGGAGTAGTTTATTTGTCAGATTTATGGAGAGTGGAGGAATTTATGACCAAGCAAGAGATAGGGAACATTATGAAATACAAAATGGATAATTTTGATTACAATAAATTGAAAAGTTTTTGTACAAACAAAGCCAGTGCAACCAAAATTAAGAGGGAAGCAGAAAACTAGGAAAGAATTTTTACAATACTGTCTGTGATAAAGGTCTCATTTCTAAAATATATAGAGAATTGAGTCCAATTTTCAAGAATACAAGTCATTCCCCAATTTATAAATGGTCAAAGAATATGAACAGTTTTCAGAGGAAGAAATTAAAGCTATCTATAGTCATATGAAAAAATGCCCTAAATCGCGATTCATTAGGGAGATGCAAATCCAAACAACTCTAAGGTACCACATGTAACAGCAAGGACCTGGCATACACAGGAGGGCCTGCTGTACAGATTCTTAGATTGCTTTTCTAAAAGGAAAGTAACTTTTGAGGAGTTAACAATCACTTTAATAAAATATATATATCATTCACTTTGTTCAGGGGGGAAAGTCAGCACTCTGAACTTCAGAGAAAATACAAACAGAGAAATAAAGACCAACAGATGGGCCTTCCAACTGTCTGATCATAAGCTACACATACATCACAGATCAACAGACAGATTCAACTCTCTCACCATTGCATAGTTACATACATACATACATAGTTACCAGAGAGAGAAGCACCAACAGCTGGGTTTTTAAAGCTGGGGGGCTCCTTAAAGAAATGTGGAGAAGAAAGGAAAGAGGAGGATAGTATCTGAGGGAGTGGGGCATGACTGGGTGAGGACAAGGACGTTTCTCAGAGGCCTGGGCTCTGGCAAGATATGGCGAAATTTCACACATTTGTATTTTATTACACTTATCTCTGATGTTTCATCATGCTGCCATTTATCTTAGGAATCTGAAGACTATGCCAACAGAACACAAGCTCAGGCTGGATCTACCAGGCTTATAATGCTTCACTATGAAGTGATGGGGATTCCAGAACTATGAGGAAGATGCCCCTTTTGCTTTAAGGACCTGTGATTTCAATAGGGTGAGGAAAGCTCCTGGAATTCCACAACTATGAGGAAGATGCCCCTTTTGCTTTGAGGACCTGTGATTTCAACAAGGTGAGGAAAGACTAGCGGAAAGTCTCTCCACTAGTGGAGATCATCAAATAATCCTAAGTCTTTGGAGGTTACTTCAGATCTATACCTTTCTAGGACTCTGTAAATTCTATCTTCAAGATTTCCTGCAGCTAAAAAATTATTCTTCCTGCAGACAACTTAATGATGAGCTTCTCTGTAATTAGACTGGATTTTTTGTTGTTGATTGCTTACTTTTAAAGTGATGGAGAAAATGTTAATAATGCACATTAAACTTCAAAGTATGTTGTGCAACTGGTTATTAATCTTTTACCAGCACAACCCTGCTTTCAGGTGACAGTTCACTTATCTGTTAAATGTCAGGGACTGGACTCCACGACCTCTAAGGTTACTTCTCACACTAACTCTTTGATCTTATGACACTGTGAATTAAAAAAAGCTGATATTTTTTTTTTTTGCTTAACTGAACACTATTGTACTTAGTTATTTGTATTCAACTTTATAGTTTATTTTCAATGTTTTAGGATAACTTGTTTTGAGGAAAGAACTCTGGCTCCGGAGTAACAGCACTGGGTTATAATCCTGCCTCTGATCTCTCGTATAACCTTGGATAACTTACTTAACCTCCTTATGACTTAAGTGTAAAATGTAGAATGAGGGGATTGGACAAATGACCTCGGAGGTATCTTCTAACTCTAGATTCTGTGATCTGATGTTTCTCCAAAATCCCTGGGACATTAATGGTATTGTTCTTGTTGAGCTATTTCAGTCATGTCTGACTCTCCATGGCCCCATCTGAAGTTTTCTTGGCAAAGATATGGGAGTGGTTTGCTAGTTCCCTCTCCAACTCATTTTACAGATGAGGAACTGAGGTAAACAGGGTTAAGGGACTAGCCCAAAGTCACACAGCTAGTAAATGTCTGAGGCTGTATTTGAATTCAGGAAGATACACACACACACACACACACACACACACATTTGTACATATATATACATAGTATAATTATAGTAATACCCCATTAATAGTATAGATCACCACAGAACATAAGTTTGAGGAAATGTGATTATACTAAGATTTATCAAAATCAAATAAGATGGAAAAATGTTCCATTCATCCTGAAAACTGTTCCAATGTTAAGAGTTTTTTGGGACATTACAAAGAGAGAGACTCTCTGAGGCAGCAATAATAGTGATCACTGAGTCAAAGTCAGCAGACGCTAGTGAGTGTTATGTGTAAGAGAAGATGGGCAAAAGGCAGCAAGGGATGGGACGTGAGGCGTTGGATGATATGCCTTTCCTACACTCACAATGATCTTGAGAGACAGCTCCAGATCTCATGATTCTGTTTATACTTCTATCTTAAAATCAGTTAAATTTCCCTTGGTCACAGAAATGTTCTGAAACTTAATGAAGCTTGAGCTTCATAAGTTACATGACCAATTGTTGAGGTGTTTTGTTACTAACAACAGGAAGACGAGCATACCTAGGAAATTATGATAAGCAGTAATAACCGCAGTGGAAAGTGGAAAGTGATCGTTTAACAAAACAACAACTTTCCTTTGGATTTGAGAAAACAAGAGAGAAACTTCATAGGGAAAGTATTGGCTACAAAAACTGAAGGCAATAGCAATTATTTGTGCATGTTGTCTCTTTTTTGGGGGGTTGGGGAAAGTAGAAAATCAGAGTGCCCAACTTTTCTGAAACTAAGGTGAAAAGAAATTCAGAGTAGGGTTCCATTTAAAAAATGTGGACATCTATCTTGATTTACTTATGACAGAGGTAAGAAAGACATGTTGGTGGATGATGTCCTTAAGAAAGGAGTATGGTCATCCCTTCCATTTTGGGAGCTGCCTAATGGATGCTAAAGAGACAGCAAGGTACCCTACACAGTGCTAGATTTGGAGTAAGAAATCATAGTCAATCCATCAATCAAGAAGTAATTCTTAAGCAGCTAATCAGAGACACATATCGCACTTAAAGGTTTTCTCTCCCTTCCCCCACCCCTCTCAACTTGTCCAAGATCCCACAGCTGGTAAGTGTCTAAGGCCAGATTTGAACTCAAATCCTTCCTGACTCTAGGCTAAATGCTCTATTCATTCCATCACTTAGCTGTCTCACTTTAAAGGTTTTCAAAGTGTGTTACACTGGGGCCTCCTAACTCTTCAAGATAGGCTTGACAGTTATTACCATCCTCATTTTACAGATGAGACAACTGAGACTTTTATCTAATTAATGACTTGTTCATATTCACAAAGATAGTAAGTGCTGGAAGCCATGGAGTCCAACCTGTCATTTAGCAGATGAGACACAGAGAGGTTAAACAATTTGCCTAACTAAGGTCATAGACCTAGAAGGCCCCAAGGCAGGATTTGAACTCTGGCCTTCCTTACACCAAATCCACTGCTCTCTATCCATTAAACCACACTGGGCTGGAGCCTTCTAGACTTTTTGAGCAGGTAAGTGTCATGGTC
The DNA here is from genome assembly GCF_028372415.1 of Notamacropus eugenii. Lineage (NCBI taxonomy): Eukaryota > Metazoa > Chordata > Mammalia > Diprotodontia > Macropodidae > Notamacropus > Notamacropus eugenii. The sequence continues at coordinate 46,477,096 of NC_092878.1, read as the reverse complement.
AGTCTTACATGAAGGATTAGGCAGAGAGTAACCAGAGAGGACTGAGAAAACCAAGAATGAGGCTATTATAATAGTGTAGATTAGGGTGAGTAAAGGCCCAAGCTAGAGTCTAAATCAAGATGAAGGGATAGATATGAAAGATGTGTTTAGGTAGAACTGGCAAGACTTGGTAATTGATTAGATGTGGCTAGTGAGTGATAGGGTAAGGTCAAGGATGTCTAAGGTTCAAAGTCTGAGTGGCTGACAGTATCACAATGCCAAAACACAAATAAGGAAATTAAAAGATTTAGAAGGGGAATGTTTTCTCTTACATGTCTTGGAAACATTGATTGCTCAGTTTGCAGTCAGTTATCTTGGTTACCAATAATAACTCACATTTACATTAGGTATGTAGACCTAGTACATTTCTTTAATAATGTATGAACCAAACTATAAATAAGCATTATTACCCCCATTTTAAAGATAAGGAAATAGCACCTCAAAGAGGATAAGGCTTTTGTCGTTCATTCATTTCAGTTGTGTCTGACTCTTTCTGACCCCATTTAGAATTTTCTTGGCAAAAATAATGGAGTGGTTATGCCATTTCCTTCTCCAGGTCATTTTACAGATGAAAAACTGAGAGAAATAGCTTTAGCGTCTGAGACCAGATTTGAATTCATGAAGAGGAGGCTTCCTGACTCCAGGCTCAGCAATCTGTCTTCTGTGCCACCTAGCTTCCCCATTAAGGATTTTACCAATAGTCATATAACTAATCAGTATCAAAGACTGAAGTGAAACCAAGGAATACTACATGCATTCTTGGTGTCTCTGTGACAATTTAAAAATTTCTCTTCCTTTTGCTTCCATAACATTATATTTCTCTGACTCACCTTTCCCCAGCCCCAACCACTCTTATTTCCTTTCCCAACTCAATTTTCTCCTCCTAACCCCTAATAGTAGTATTATTCAAGATTCAGTCCCCTTTCCTTCCCTTATCTTCCTCTTTTACTTCTCTGTCAGGGGCAGCTAGGTGGTGCAGTGGATAGAGCACCAGTGCAGGAGTCAGGAGGACCTGAGTTCAAATGTCACCTCAGACACTTGACACTCACTAGCTGTGTGACCTTGGGCAAGTCACTTAACCCCAATTGCCTCATCCTGGGTCATCTCCAGTCATCCTCATGAATATCTGGTCACTGGATCCATATAGCTCTGGAGGAGAAGTGAATCTGGTGACCTGCACAGTCCTTCCTCACTCAAAACGATGTCAAGTGCAAGTCATGTCATTATTTAATCTGATGGCATGGTCTTCTTTAGCAACGAATAAAGAACACAGCATCTCCTCTGTCATCTTGCCAACAAGCCAACTACACCCATATTCTGTGAAATGGACCTGCAAACACCATATTATAGAGAAACTAAACAGCTCAGCATTGAAACCCCTGCCCTGGAGTAAATACTGTTCTGATAGTTGAAAACTCATTCTATAGTGAGGTAGCCTCAGATCCAATCCCATGCCACCTAGACCTTTTCCTACCAGTTTACAAATTTATTCCTCTTTCCACTTTTGCTAGGAGAAAAATAGTCAAGTCCATTGTTTTAGGAGAAAGCATGTCAATCCATGCTCTACTCTGTGACTTCCCAGACTAGTATATACCTTGCTGGTCATAATTTCTTATGTTCTGTTATGAACTTATTATGTTGATGCATTGTCTCCTCCTATTATAATATTCCTTGAGGGAAAAGACTATCTTTCTTTTTTATTTGTGCAGCATACCCTCTAGTTACTCAATTCCCACCCTCATTGGCAAGCCACATTGCCAACTACTACTTCCCTTGAGGTCCTATAACCCAAAAGTTTAACACTTGTGCTTGAGGCCCCACCAGTGTGCTCCCCATTAGTTGTCAACTATTTAGATTCCATTAGATTTTAGAAAATGGATTTACTGAGAAGACAGAGCAAAAGAATCTGTATAAAACATTCCTTCCATATGACACTGAAGGGCCCTGGGGAGAGTGACCTCAAGCTCAAAGTACAATGGTAGCCAGGCTTGTAAATAGGGAACATGAATGACAACTCCAAACTTCTGGTTCTAGAGGTCTTCTCACTCTGTAGAATCTTCATGAATTTCAGGGCAGGACATGGTATCAGTGATAGGCAAATTATTCCACTGCTAAACTAGATTGTCTCCTCACAAGGCTCCACAGGCAGTCTAGCTGTAAGTCTTGCTACTTATAGGATGTAGTATCTTGGCTGAAGAGGTAAATCTGCTGTTGGGAAAAGTTAAACAGGTGCTTAGTTTATGTGTTTGGCTCCTCATCAGGCCCAGCCACTACACTGCAGTATCTCTAGACCTTGAAATTCTCCCAAGGTTGCTACCTGGCCATGTCTGATTCAAAATTCCTACTCAGTCATCTGTGCATTCCTATGGTTCCTGCTACTAGCTATGGTCAACTTTGCTAATGATGCTGGTCACCAATGAGACCTCTGATAGAATCTCTAGACCTTGAAAGTTAGTGCCTTGAGTATTTATTTTCCTAATATCAGAGAAACAGAGAAGTGGCCATGTGCTCAGTGATGCCAAGGTCATGCAGAAAAAATGTTCATATCCTTCCTCCACTCAACTCTCTGGATCAAAGCACTCTTGCCCCCTCATAACCACTAAGGAAATGCTGATAGATGGGCAGATTGCCTGTTTTGTGGGTACACTCTGTTCTGGCTCAGTAATGCTTGAGTCATACATTCTTTTGACTCCATGGCCAATTAAAAGACTTTTGTCATCAAATAGCATCAACCCATGAGTCATCATAACCAGGAAATATATCTCCCTAATTTTCCACATGGTCATTTGGACAGAAATCAAAGGCAAGAACATCTGTACGTTTGAAGGACTTAAAACAGGCAGGATATACCTATACATGCTTCAAGGACACGACTTCCATAGACCGGTCTATCTCTATTATATTTGTACCCCAGAACTTAGCACGGTGTCTTTCAAATAGTAAGCACACAATGAATGCTTTTTCAATAAGCATTCAGCAGTCTTGCTTTCAACAAGCCTTTTAAAGTACCTAGCATGTGACACTCCCTGTGCTTCGTGTTGTGAACAAAGATAAAAGCAAAATAGTACCTGTCACCCCAAAATTTACATTCTCATTGGAGGGATATGTCCAAGGTTACACAGATACACAGATACACACACACGCACACACACACAAATAAACATACAGAATATGTGTGAGATCTTTCCAAGATGGCTTTGGGAGAGAGGGCACAAACAGCTGGGAGGATCAGGCGAGGATTAACGAAGAAGATGGTACATGAGCTAAGTTTTGAAGGAAATCAGGAATTCCAAGAGGCAGAGGTGAACAAAGAGTGAATTACAGGTACGGGGAAGAACCAGGACAAAGGGACAGAGAAGGGAGCTACAATCTTTGGTGTGCAGGACAGCAAACAGACCAGTGTAACTGGATTATAGAGTGTGCAGTGTCAAACAAAATATAAGAAAATTGGAAAAGTAGGAAGGGAGGTTGTGAAGATCTTTGAATGCCAAACAGAAAAGTTTATATTAGATTCTAGAGAAAGGAAAGGAAGTCACTGGAGCTTAATGAGTAAGTGGGTGACATCCTCAAAAGTGTGGTTTAGGAAAATGATTTTAGCAGCCATGTAGGAGATGGATTGAAATGAGGAGAAACCCAAGGCAGAGAAAACAATTAAGGAGTTACTGAAATAGTCCAAGGAGGTAATGATAAGAACCTGATTTAGAGTTGGGGCTGAGAAAGTAGAGAAAAGGGGGTTTGTTGAGAGCTGTGGAGAAGGTTTAGCAACTAATTGTATTTATGGCACAAGTAAGAGTGAGGAATCAAGGATGAGAACAAAGATATGAGCCTGAGAGATTGGATGGTGGTGCCCTAGATAGTAACAAGGAACTTTAGAATAGTACCGGATTTAAGGGAAAAGATAAGGAGTTCTGTTTTGGACATATTGAATCTGAGATGTCTATGGAACATCTAGTTTGAATGTCAATTGGCAGTTGATGTGGTACTGGAGAAAGGCTAGGGCTAGAAATAAAATGCTAAGAGGCATCTTCATAGAGATGATAATTGAATGCATGAGAGCTGATGAAATCACCAGGTGAGAGAGTGTAGAGAAAAAAAGATAAAGCCAGGACAGAGTCATGGGGCACATTGACAGTGAGCATGAAGGGATGATGAATAGTGGAGAGATATAGATTATCTAACAGGGATTGTGGACTATTATAAGGGTGTTGTTGTAGGTTTTAAATGGAGACTTGGGACTAGAAAAAGAAGCAATAGGGAAAGATTGGAGGGATGGAAGGAGAAAGGAATAGAGAGACAGAGAGAGAGAGAGAGACAGAGAGAAAGAGAGAGACAGAGAGACAGAGAGAGACAGAGACAGAGAGACAGAGAGAGACAGAGACAGAGAGAGAGAAAGAGAGACAGAGAGAGCCAGAGAGGGAGAGAGAGAGAGAGAGAGAGAGAGAGAGAGAGAGAGAGAGAGAGAGAGAGAGAGAGAGAGAGAGAATGAGAATTACAGGGGGGAATCTGTTGGGGAAGACAAACAGGATATCTTGCCCCTCACTTCATATCCCTCACGTCTCAATTACCTCATCTGTGAAATAAGGGGATTGGATGACCTCTAAGTTCCCTTACAAATCTGAATCCATGATTTTATGATCACCTTAGCTATCCAATCTTAATCATTTTTCAAGGATCAGATCCTGACCACTATCTCTTTCCTCTGAATTGCTATAATATTTACTGCCTGTATTATCCAATTTAGCAACTACAGGATAAGAATACAGGGATGACCTACAGACTGCCTAAATTTTCCACTGAGCTTATTTCAATGTCAAACTTGTTTTCTTACAAGCAAAGCTGCTTCTCCATGAAGCCTGTTCCATAGCTCCAGGGTCTTATGGAACAGCAGCTTGAGCTCAGGATGCTTAGTCTGGGCACCTGCCCTTCTCATACTGTGTACTGCCACCATTTCTAAAGACATTTTTGTGAAAGGTTGTTAATCTTTTGCATATTTTCACATGAACTGTATTACCAACAAAAATGTATTTCTCAGCATCCAGGTTAGCTGGAAAACAAAAACAGCAGTTATTATAATTTCTATTAAGCAAAAAGTTACATTGTTTCCAGGCTGTAAGCCAATTTGCCATTTAGGAAACTTAATCCAGATGCAGCTTCACCAGTTTCCTTTAAAAATAAAAATAAGACCCAAACTATCTTTGTCTGCATAGGATTTAAGGTAGTAACAGTGTACCATTATGGGAGACTTACAGGAGTTAACTTCTCACAGTAGAGACCATATATGTGTATGTGTGTATGCATATATACACATATATGAATATTTGCATGTATCTTGTGTGTGTATATATACATACATATATATACACATATATGTATATATATGTGTATATATATGTATGTATGTATATATATATATATATGGGTGTGGATGTGGGTGTGGGTGTGCATATGAAATGGAATGGGCTGCCGCCGGACTTAGTGATGTCCTCCTCATCGTATGTCTTTAGCAAAGACTGGGTTGATCATTTGTAGGTGGGGGCTGGGGGGTTGTAGTAGGGATTCCTTTAGAGGTAAAAGCTGGATATGATAATCACTGAGTTCTCTTCTCATTTTAAAATTCTTTCATCTCCTGATTCTGACCCTGTGTTACCATAGGTTCAGACTCTCCTGGCTTAGAGTGAATGTCAATAGTCACAGTTTCTCTTTGAAACAACAACCCTGAGACTCCTGCTCCTCCTAGCATGATTTATCGATTTATTTATTTTTTCTTTTCTATTAAAGGGGCCATCCCCCCAACTACTTCCTATTCACTGAATGGGCATTTCCTCACTTTAAGAGAGTGCCTGAAAAGGCTTTAGCCTAAAAGGCCAAGGTCCCCCGCTTTGCATCCTGGACCATCTCCAGTCAGCCTGATGAATATCTGGTCACTGGATCCAGATGACTCAGGAGGAGAAAGTGAGGCTGGTGACCCGCACAGCCCTCCCTCACTCAAAATAAAGTCAAATGCAAGTCATGTCATCATTTCTCTGATGTCATGGTCCTCTTTGAAAACGAAGGATGAACTTAATTGCCATTCTCACTGGCTGTTGTCACAACCTCCACCTTGTTCATCCCTATTACCAATGATTTCCACGAATAAAATTCAGCATTATCATAGAGTGATGGATCATAATTTTAGAGCTTCATTTTACAGATGAGAAAAGTTAAGGCAGAGAACCTAAGTGAATTGCCTAGGGTTACACAGTTAGTAAGTGTCCATGACACTGTTCTAACTCACCCAGATCTTTCTAACTACAGGTTCAGGGCCCTATCCAATGCACCATAGTGCTTCTGACACTAACACTAAATACCAGATTATAATAGCACACATCAGCCCCCAGTAAGCTGGTGGCTCATACACACAATGAAGACCCACAGCTGACATACCCTCCCCCAATCGCTAATGATTTTAAGACATCTGTCTACCAGAATGAAAGTGGGCAGAGGTAGTTTTCATACCTCTTCTCTTCCCAATCCCCATGGAAAATTCAACTGCTCCTTGAGTATATGGTATAAACTTAACTTTTATATGCTTCAGGATTTGATATTCTTACCAGATGGAAAGTCTTCTATCAACCCCAAAGCAGGCAGAAAATACAAGGCCAATCTGCAGGTGTTATAGGCAACCTAACGTTTGTGCCAAACTTATTTGTCATGGCTCCGGAGGGCAGAAGCAGGACCAGTGGGTAGAAGTTGCATTTCACCTTCAACGCAGGTAGGTGATACACTGGATATGCCTGGAGTCAGGAAGACCTGAGTTCAAAATCACCTCAGACACTTAAGAGCTGTGTGCCAAGTCATTTAAACTCTATCTCAGTTTCTTCAACTGTAAAATGGGGATAATAATAGCAAATACATTGTTGTTTTGAAGATCAAATGGAATAATATCTGTAAAGTGCTTAATACAATGTCTAGAAAAATAGAAGCTATTTCTTAAATGTTTATTCTCTCCCCGAATACCTTTTCAGGTCAATGTAAGGAAAAACTTCCTAATACTTATAAATGTTCAAAAGTAGATTGGGCTGCCTCTGGCAGCAACAGGTTCCTTATCATTGAAAGTATTCAAGTAGAGTCTAGATGACCGCTTCTCAGCATGCTATAAAGAGAATTAATTTTTTTTTGAAGCAATCGAAGTTAAGTGACTTGCCCAGGGTCACACAGCTAGTAACTATCTGAAGTCAAATTTAAACTCAGGACCTCCTGACTCCAAGACCAATGTTCTATCCATCATGCCACCTAGAAGAATTAATTTGTAAGAAGAAACTGGCCTAAATTTCTACATTTCTTTATGGGTTCTCTGATAAGACCAAGTTGGTGAATGCCTCTATTTGGTATTATTATGCAGTTATGTAGCTGAATGGTTCTTAATCCAGAGATGAATCCCAGTGTAGCCACTGGAAGAATTAGAACCAACGGGGGTGGAAGTTACAGAAAGGCAGATTGAAATCTTTGAGAAAGCAATGTATCTTCTTTCACACTATTATCCCTTATTCCTTGGTCACATCCTACTGAATATTAGAATTTTATATATATATATATATGTGTGTGTGTGTGTGTGTGTGTGTGTGTGTATGTGTATATATGTATATGTATGTATGTATGTATTTTACTAGCTGATGATTTCTCTTTTACTAGTATTCACAGATGGAATAATCAATCAGATAATGACCTCATTTTCTCATTCTTTCTTTTTTGATTACCAAGCCCCAAGTATGAAATATCTACAAGAACATCAGTTTATCCTCTTTGCTGTTAAATTTGAAAAAGTTGAAAGTTTACAGCAGAATTCTTTCAACCTTTGATTTAACTTTAAATATTACCTTTAAACAAACCATTTTTGTGGGTTTTTGAAAGTAAGAAGTTAGAAATTCTGGCATTCGAGGGGAGGGAAATGTATCTATTGCTGTATGTTTCTATATATTCTCCATTCATCAAATATATGGTTAGTTTATGGCTAGAGAAAGTGAATACTCTGAAAACTCTTACTATGGAGCAGGGATAAAATATCTGCTTTGTCTCAAAAAAAAGAACCTTTCTAAAACTTTGGATTTCTATTTTTCTTCTGTCCCTTAAGGAAAATGAAAGAGAATTTTACATCAATGTTTGCCACAAGACAGATTTTTTTTTTCTAAACTTTGTTAAAGAGGAAAAGTTGAGAATCTATTGATAGGCAAAGAAAAGCATCAATGACACATAAAAAACAAACAGAAAACAACAGACAGAACCACAAAAGCAGGACAATTTTGAAAGTATGTTTAATTTATTAGATATTTTTAAAAATAAAATTTGGATTCTTTTTGTTTTTATATCACCAGAATTTCTGCCAGTATTCTTCCCCCTCCTCCCTCCCAGTGCGTCATACCATATACCAAATAGTATTTTTAAAAGAAAATGAGAGAGAAAAAAACAGTAAAACTGATCATATCAAAAAAGTCTGAAAATACATGTGATATATCACACACCCTTCTACCTACTCAAAGGAGAGGGGTGGTTATATCTTCTCATATGTCATCTTTAAGTATCATTCATGTTCCTGGTAATTTTGCAGAATTCACTCTTCATTGTTTTGTAGTTGATTTTTCCATTTACTTGTAGTCATATTGTACATTCTTTTCTTAGCTCTGTTTACTTCACTCTTTATCAAATTATTTAAATTTTTCAGTGCTTCTCTTTTCATCATGTTTGGCATTTTTTACAGCATGCTTAATAACAATCCATTATAATCATATGCTGCAATTTGTTTATCCGTCCCCCCAATGGATGACATCATCTTTTGCTACCACAAAAAGTGCTACTCTAAACATTGGTGTGTATGGGTACTGTCTTCCTCTCAATGGACGTAGGCTTAGTAATGGAATCTCTAGGTCAAAGGATATGACTATTTTAGTCATTTTACTTGCTTAATTCCAAATCATTCTCCAAAACAACTGGACAGATTCACAGGTTGATTAACAATGCACTAACGTGCCTGTCTTCTCACAGTTTATCAACACTAATTCCATCTTTTGTCATCTTTGCCAGTTTGTTGGATGTGAAGTGAAACCTTAGGGTTGTCTTGATTTGCAATTCTCATAATACTAGTGATTTGGAGCATTCTTTACTATAGTTGTTAATAGTTTGCAATTCTTTTGAGAGCTGTTTTGTTTTTTTCATATATTTTTTGACAATTTATCTATTGAGAATGGCTTTTGGATACGTACACATTTATGTGTCACAGATGTATACACATACAACATATACATGCACACACAAATACATCTTCTTTTAGATATGTAGTGTTCAGTTATTTCACTTGTGTCCAATTCTTTGTGACCCCATTTGGGATTTTCCTAGCAAAGACACGAGAGTGGTTTGCTATTTCCTTCTTCAGCTCAATTTCAGATGAGGAACTGAAATAAACAGGGTTAAGTGACTTGCCCAGGGTTACACAGGTAGGAAGTATCTGAGGCTAGATTTGAACTCAGGTTCTCCTGACTTCAGGGCCAGGGCTCTATTCTCTGTGCCACCTAGCTGCTTGTCTATATATATAATATATATTATATAATATATAATTGATTCTCATAATTTGCGGTAGTTATGTTCTGTAAAGTCACCATGAAAACTGAATTAATGCATACGAAACCATTGTTTCTAGGGGAAATATAGGATTCATTTTCTGCAAACCTCTAGTCATGACATTTACATAAGTACTTTGCAGAACTCATGTACAGGTTAGTGAATTTCCTCTTCAGTTTTCTGGATTACCACCTCGTTGATTCTTTTTTTTTTTTAAGTCAAAGAAAAACAAAGTTTATTAAAGATTTGCCATATTGGGTTGACTCTTTAGGAGCCTAAACATTTGTAATACTTGTATTCACAAGCGGGCCAGATAAAATCTCAGCTAGACAGAGTCTGAGCTGGATTGAATCTGAGCCCTGCTCCATTTTTATGACCTTGGCTGATTTGCCCCTCCTTAAATAGCCTACTGGTTTTTCACTCTTGTAGGTTTACCATAGTGGTACTGATCTTTATTCAGACATGTGATCAGATTTTTCCCATACAGTTTAGAACTAAACTCAAGTGTTCTGCTAGCCTCAACCTCCCCTGCATCAGGAACCAAAGACATAGGCACCTTGTTAGTGTTTTCCTTCAGACCTCTAACATGTATAATTTTCCTTTTTGGGGGATATGGGATTGAATTTCAAAGTTGTTTTAATTTTTATTTCTCTAATACTAATTTGAAGCATTTTTTTTCCATATGGCTGTTGATATCTTTAAGAATTTCCTATATATCCTTACACCATTATCAGTGGAGGAATACAAACCTTTTCTATATGACCCTACTTGTACTTTTTGGTGTGTATCATTAGTTTTTTATAATTGGAATATTTCTTCATTGTCTTTGGCATTTTCTTCTGTTTACTGTTGTCTACTACCATTGTTTCTGAATTGGAATTTTATGCTAGAGCTGGGTGCTGCCCACCTCCACATTCTTGGATAGACATTCAGGGGGCCAGTCTTGTTTCTGTTGCCACTACAGGGCTGAAATTGAGTGGCTAGGACTAAGCCCCACCCTCCTCCAGAAGCCCTGACTTTGAGATCAGTCTCTTAATGGCCCAGCATAGATTTTGGTTTTAGCCTCTCTGTCTCTTTCCATCTGTCAGTCTATCTCTCCACACAGATCCCAGCTGGATATTGTAGATTGTGCTGGCAGCAGGCCTTTTGCCCTAAGACCCCAGTCTTGGAGCTGCCTAGTTGCTGTTTTTCGTGTTACTTGTGATGGTTCCAGTAGAAGAGTTAATTTCTTCCTGATGTACAAGCTGTCTGGGTCTTGTGCTGACCCTGTCTTTTGTGGTTACTTAGTTAGATACATTTGTTTCAGGGCTTTCATGAGATCCCCCTGCTGTTCAGGTTACTGGATGCTCTGCTGGTCCTGTGTCCTGATGGGGCTCTGGTGTGGACTACCTTTGGATCCCTGAAACTTACCTATCACAGGTCTTCGGCTGGCCAAACCGGATAAACGTATGAGAGAAGAGACTTTCCAGAGTCGAACAAGGGTTGGGCTTTATTCAGGGTCTTGGTTACATGTTCAGGGTGAATTCTTCCTTAGGAGAGAGGAATCCTCTTCCCAAGGAGGCAAAGATCTTACAGTAAGAGAATGGAAGTGGAAGTGGGAGTGGGAGAGGGGAGTGGAAGAGGGGAGAGGGAAGAGGGAAGAGGGGCCTTCTGTCCTCTAAGGGCCCCTCAGCGCTAAGATCCTCGTTGATTCTTTAATATTAAATTCATGACCAACATCTCTGTAGCTCATGTCTGAACAATGCTTATCTAACACGTGAATTTTCTCTGTAAGTCACATCGTGGCCTTCTTGCCCATAAGAACACCAGACAGCACTTTAGTGCTAACTACAAGGTCCATTTTGAACAGTGAAATCACCATCAAAAAGCACAAAAAGGTGAAAGAAGTAGCACTAACTAGACGGCAAAAAAAGACACTTGTTTACAGTAAGAGAGCTGAAATAAGAAGACTGAGCATCACCTTGTCAAACTCAGCTGGGAATGTTTGCATTGGGCAACTCAAAATTTTTTATTGTTTCTACATATGTCTGCAAAGGACTATACCACAAATACTTATTCTGTGGTTACAAATAAATTTTAGCAAGCAGGCAAATTCTCAAACATGGAATCCAGAAATAATGAGGATCAACTGCATATGTTCATTGTCTACATATCTTGGATTCCAAATCCTTATCTGAAATATCTGCTGGAAAGTTTTCTTTTTCCTAGTTTTACTGTTTTGCTTTTTATTCTAGATGCTAGATGCATTAGTTTGTACAGAAGTTTTTTAGGTTCATATAAATAAATGTATTTTGGCTTTTGTAATTATTTCTATCCCTTGTTTGGTTAAAAATATATTTTTATTTCCACAAGATTTTGAATTCCAAATTTCCTCCCTATCTCTGCCCTCCTCCACCCCAAGACACCATGCATTCTAATTATCCCTTCCGGTAATCTGCCCTCCCTTCTATCACACTCCTCTCTTCTCTTACCCCATCTTCTCTCTTTTCTTGTAGGGCAAAATAGATTTCTATACCCCATTATTATCTGTATTTCTTATTTCCCAGTTGCATGCAAAACTAATTCTCAAAATTCATTCCTAAAACTTTGAGTTCCAACTTCTCTACCTGCCTCTCTCCCCACTCATCCCCAATGAAAAGGCAAGCAATTCAATATAGGCTATATATGTGTATAGATATAGATATAGATAGATAGATAGATAGATAGATAGATAGATAGATAGATAGATAGATAGAGATAGATAGAGATATAGATATATAGATATATAGGTATGTATATATATATGTGTGTGTGTGTGTGTGTGTGTGTGTGTGTATATATAGGCTACATAGGTATATATATGCAAAAGACTTCCATAATAGTCGTGTTGTGGAAGACTAACTATATTTCCCTCCATTCTATCCGATCTTGTTTATTCTATGCTCTCTTTTGACCTTGGCCCTCCCCAAAAGTGTTATTTCTAATTACTCCCTCATCCCATTTGCCCTCCCTTCTATCTTCCCCTCATACTCCACTTATCCCCTTTTCCCCTACTTTCCTGTAGTGTAAGATAGATTTTCATACCAAATTGGGTGTGCATGATATTTCCTCCTTAAGCCGAATATGATGAGAGTAAGCTTCACTTTTTCCCTCCCTCCTCCCTCCTTCCCCCTCCATTGAAAAAGCTTTTTCTTGGCTCTTTTATGAGAGATGATTTGCCCCATTCCATTTCTCCCTTTCTCCTCCCAATATATTCCTCTCTCACCCCTTAATTTTATTTTTCTAGTTATCATCCCCTAAGAATATATTTCTAACACTTAGCTTGCATGACTGGCTTCTTTTCTAATTTTTTTATTTTGTTATCTTTAATATAAAGGTGGCAAATCTATTTAGAATTTGTTTATGGAATGTGCCATAAAATCCTGACTGAATACTAATCTCTACCTGACTGCTTTCCAATTTTCTCAGTAGTTTATCCAACAAGGAGGTTTTGTTTTTAGGCAGGGACAATAGAAAGGAGGGTAAAACTTTTGGGTTGCAGTCTGATTTTGGATGCAAGTTTTTATTCTGTAAATATCCTCTAATAAACCTTTTCTTTATTTAGATGTTTATGTTAGCTTGATATTTTCCATGCAACTAAAAACTACTGGTGGAGAACCAGAAATGAATCAAATTCATATCAGTCAGTTAAAAAGCATTTTTCAAGTGCCTGCTATGTGCCAGAGATTTTAATAAGTTCTCAGGATAGAAAGAAAGGCAAAAGACAGGCTATACCCTCAAGGATCTCACAGTTGAATGGGAAGATGATTTCCAAAAATCTATGCACAAAGAACTATATACAGGATAGATAGGGAATAGTCAACAGAGGTAGGAAATTAGAATTAAGAGGTGGGAAAAGTTTCTTGTACAGGATAGATCTTGGTTATTGTTGTGTTCATCCTTCGTTGCTGAAAAAGACCATGCCATCAGAGAAATGGTGACATGACTTGCACTTGACTTTGTTTTGAGTGAGGGAGGACTGTGCGGGTCACCAGCCTCACTTCTCCTCCAGAGCCATCTGAATCCAGTGACCAGATGTTCATCAGGATTACTGGAGATGACCCAGGATGCAATGGGAGACTTTGGGACCTTTAGGCCAAGGTCTATTCAGGTACTCACTTAGGGTGAGGTAACGCCCATTCATTGAATAGAAATTTTTAATAGTCCCTTTAAAGAGGCAAAGAAAAATAAAGACATCAGACTGGAAGGGAAATAGCAACAGTTACTACTGATAATCACTCTCAAACCAGGAGGGTCCAGAAAAGAGGAGACAGAGATGAGAGTGGTAGAATAAACCACCTCTTCCTCCCTAGCTTTATAACACAGAAAGGTTCCCCTATCAGTCATGGTATTGAAGAGATGACTTTTACAAGTATAGTAAAGCCCTCTTGAATTCATACTGCATGAGGCAGTGTTCTGCTCCCTGAAAGGAGGATATCAGGAGACAGCAAGAGAAAATACTCAGAGTCAAAAGATGTGTGCCCTATTTGAGGAGTAGCAAGGAGGTCAGTGTCACGGGATCAAAGAGTACATGGAGGAGAATGTAGAAAGACTGGAAAGATGTGGGGATGGACAGTTTATGAAGGGTTTTGAACACTAAAGGGTTTTGTATTTCATCCTGCAGGTGATAGGGAGTCACTAATGTTTATTGAGTAGGACTTGGTCAGATTTGCACTTTAGGAAAATTGCTTTAGAGAATAGAAGATGGACTGAAATGGGGAGAGACTCGTGGCAGGCAAACTGCCTTGTAATAGTTTATTCATGAAGAGATGAGAGCTGGGCACTACCGAGGTGGTTACTGTATAGAAGAGAGGAAGACATTTTTGAGAGATATTGCAAAGGTAAAATCAACAGGCTCTGGCAAAAGATTGGATATGAGGAAGATAAGGTAGAGTAAAAAAGATAAGAGAGTTGAGGATGATACCTAGATCGTGAGCCTGGGGCATTGGGAAGATAGTGGTGGTGCCTTCAGCAATAATAGGAAAATTTGGAAGAGGAAAGACTTTGGAGGAAAAGATAATGATTTGAGTTTTGGATCTATTTAGTTTGGGATGTCAATAGGATATCCAGTTTGAGACGTCTGAGAGGAAATTAGAGATGTGAAGCTGGAGATCAGCAGTTTAGAACTGGATGAAGAGATTTGAGATTCATCAGAATAAAGGTGCTAATTGAATCCATGAGAGATGAAGAGATCCCCAAGTGAAATAGTATAGAGGGAGAATAGAAGAAGGGCCAGCAGAGAGTCCTGTGGGATACCCATGCTTATGAGGCATGATCTGGTTGAAGATCCAGAAAAGGAAATTGAGAAGGAACAGTCAGATAGGTAGGAGGAGAATCAGGAGAGAGTGGTGACACAAGAACTGGAGAGAAAAAAAGTATCAAGGAGAAAAGAGTCAGCAAATGTCAATGGCTACAGAGAGGTCAAGAAGGCTGAGTATTGAGAAAAGCTCAATGGATTTGACAAGTGAGAAATCATTAGTAACTTTGGAGAGAGTGGTTTCAATTGAATGACAAGGCTGGAAGCTAGACTGCAGAGAGTTAAGAAGAAAGAGAGAAGAAAGGAAGTTGAGCCACCAACTGTAGACTGCTTTCCCATGGAGACATTAGCTAGAGAGAACCAATGACGAAAGGACTAGAAAACCAGTGGAAGTTGTTCCTCACCTCTCTTCACACCCTCCATCCTCACTAAAATGTACTTGGGACAAAGAATAAGCCCTGATTAATCCCATATCTATCTCTTTCAGGAGGTTGAAGACATTTAACAGCCCAGTGTTGTGGAGGTGGGGTAAGGGAATCTTCAGAGGGAAGAGTCTCTGCAACAATGTGAAGGGAGGTATAGAAGAGTGAGTGAATGGGGAATTCACAAGAAAAAAACACTATAAAATTAAGAAGAAATACGAAGTTGTACATAAGAGATTTGCAGTTCCATGTGCAATCACCTTTTTTTATTATTATACTATGTTATGGAAATGCTTGTGTAATACCATAAATTAAAAATAAAATAAATTTTCAAATTTAAAAAAAAAGCAAGTCTTAATAAAAACTCAGTTCACAAGCAGATACACCAACCTAGAGGATCCTAAAAACAGACATAAGAATAAGAGAAATGTTAAAGAGAAAACAAGATAATTGTTGGAAAATATTATATGAAGAATGAAGAAGTATTAACTGATGAAAGCTAGAACCCTAGGGACTTCCCAGAGTCCGTGAAACAAATAGCAAGAAATTCCAGAAGATTTTAAAAGAGAATTAACCTTAGAAACTGTTGCAGAGCCCACAGTAACTTGGGGCTTTCCAAATGTGTGGTTTAGATCAGATTCAGTCTTAAGGAGCCTATCCCTCAGTGAGACGTTAGGCTGCTCTTTCTCACATTTTCCAGCTCATCTCACCCTGGCATCCCATGGGACAAATTTACTTAGATTAGACAGATAAAAGAAGATTATGGATCCTCAAGTTCCCTAAGAAGGTGTGGTAAAGTATACAGTATGAATCTGCTATGGGACAGGCAGAATAAATGTCTAAGAACTAGATCTCCAAAAACACACAAGAAACTAAGTTTAATCTATATTATTAGCATCTTCTCCCATCACTTTCTTATGACTAGACAATGAACAAAACATTAAATCAAGCCCTGATTCATAGCTTTTGTGATTTTCAAGATATAAAGTATAAACCCTCACAACGGATATTTAACAATCATCTCTAGTAAGTTAGTACAGAAAGGCTCCAACATATCCCTGGATGGGTAATTTATTCCTGCACACACACACACACACACACACACACACACACACACACACACACACACCATAAAAGACTTACAACTATGTTCAGTAACTTAATGATTATTGTCATAACCTGCTGGGAGGTTGATAACTTCAACCTTGTCAAAACAAAAAACAGTCTGTAGGACTGCTATTTAGGCATTTCACATTTCTCCTTGGCTTTGCACTTTACAAACAACTTCTGGTATATGTCTGCTGGTAAAAGGCCAGGCTTGTGATGATCCTCTCATTTCAAAATGTAAGCCATTTAGCCCTCTGTCACAGATGGCCAGAAGCAGTCCCCAAAACTCACACATGATAGACCTGTGTCCCAACTATTTAAGTTGGCAATTAGACCCAGCATCAAATGAGTAATAAATACTGGAGTCAGGATTTGACTCCACATCCCATGTCACCATAGGCTTGGACCCTTTAACCCTTTAAAAAGACCCAGGGCCAAAACCACTAGCTGTGCTCCTTTATCTCACTGTCAGACCAAGAGCCAGACAACTCTACCCCAAAATTTCATCCCGATACCAAATGCACCCCAAATTTTCACCCCAATAAATCTTGTTCAGGTGTGACTTTTTGCATATTTTAAAATCTCTTTGGTGTCTTTGTTGACTTACCATGAAATTCACCCATTTGGAGAACATAATTTGCTAAGTGGTAAAGAAAACCTATAAATTAACTGTATCACCACGTTCTTTTTCTGTCAAGTAAGAAAGCATTTGGACACCTATTAATGGGAATGGTTCTACTATATTTTTTAACTCTGACATGTGGCCCCAAGAGAAGTAAGACAGTGTAAAGAGAGATTAACTAAAACCTTCCTGAAACAAAAGCTTCCTAAAGATAAAAAGGATGAGCATCAGGTCACCAGGACCCTGAAGATCTATGAAGGGACAGACTTAATCAAGGAATTAAATAGAAGGAGTATATCTAAAAAGTCACTCAAAAGTACTCACAGTTTCCTATAACTGGAAGGTCCCATTTTCCAAGCTCTAAGAAGCAATTCACCAATTTACTGATGATTTATTGAGTGACTTCTATGTGTCAAGTACTCCAGCAGGAATTTATTTTGGGGAGGATGGTGGTAAGAAGTGCAGTAGGAGCAGAACCTCGTGTCCTTGCCCTTAATCGATGAGATAAAATACTACAGATCCAGTACTATAGAGAGGCATCATGACATGATAGACAAATAGCCTCAGAATTATGAAGGCCTGGGTCTCAATTCCACGGCTGATGTATACATCTACCTCTGTGACTATGGTCAAGTCTCTAGACCACTCTATGCTGCAAGAAATATGATAAGATTGCAAGTTATAAAAAGAATTGGAAATTCACTTTGGTAGAGAGTTTCCTTGCCAAACAATTTTCACATTTTGGGTCTTGACCAAAAAAACCCAAACAAATAAAAAACTGTCTAATTAGAGAATAATTACAACATATAAGGTGAATGGCGATGCAATAATATACGAATACCTAAAAAGTCTTAAAGGATGTACAGTCAAAGACAAAGTTTGGTGTTGTGAAAGAAACCAAGGCTTAGAATCAGAGGAAGTGGATTCAGATCCTGGCTCTGTTTATTTTTGTTGTTCAGTCTTTTTAAAAATTTTGTCTGACTCTTCCTGACTCTAGGATTTTCTTGGAGAAGATATTGGAGTGGTTTGCCATTTCCTTCTCTAGCTCATTTTCCAGATGAGGAAACTGAGGTAAATGGGGTTAAGTGACTTGCCCAAAGTCACACAGCTAGGAAGTGTCTGAGGCTACTTCTGAATTCAGGTCTTCCTGACCTCAGGCCCAGCACTTTACCCAATGTGCCAGCCAGCTGCCCAAACTACTGCTTGTTACCTGAGTGATATTGGAAAAGTCATTTCTTCATCTATAACATTGAAAGAAGTAGGCTGCCTGACTTAAAAGTTTCCTTCCTGCTCTAAATTCTCTGGTCCTCTGAATAATTAGTGCCGATTAAGAACAATTAAGTAAAGGTTTCTTGAAGCATCCTCTAGTTTAGCAGTATTGTACGGTGTATTGTGGTTCCTTTGGCAGTCTGGTGAAGCCTATGAATCTCTTCTCAGAAGAATGTTTTTAAATTCATAAAATAAAAGTGCATATGGTTATAAAAGACACCAATTTATTGAAATTCAGTTATAAATATATAAAAACTTGCAAGTTTACCAACCCTTGAAATCTACCCACAGGATTTTTCCCCAGTCTGAGAACCCAGATGAACCCCTGACCTTGGTGCTGAAGGAATGAATGTGTAACATTAGGTGTCACAACTGGTTAGGTTCATGATCTGATGGGGCCAAATGCCCAGCTGTGTTGTAATTCTGCCTGGGTGGTGTTGGGAGTGTGGGGGGCGGGAATAGTTATTTCATTTTCCATTAGCTACTCTGCTTATTTTCATCCTCAGGAATATCAGGCCTTCCCCAGGACAAGGTTATTACCTGAAATCTCATCAGTTTGGAGTTTGATTCCGGCTTTGATACTCCACACTTTCTCAGTATCTTTAACTGCCTCTCTCTTCTAACTGGAGGGCTAGAAGGAGGAGCAATATGCTCCTTCCAAAGCCTTCATTGTATAGAGAGAACTTCCCAGTTAACTTCATCTTCCTTTAGCTACTCTGCTTAATTTTAACTTCACGAACATCATACATGTTCCACCACTGGATATCCTGATCTTTCTGCAAGGTGAAATCAACTCTGAATCTCACACTTCCTCAGTCCATGGATCCATTTTTTCCCTCTGACTGGAGAGGTGGGTAATAGATAGATAAATAAATAGACAGATACATAGATATCTCTTCTGAACTTCTCCATAGATCATAGAATCTCTCAGGTGGAGAGAATCTAAAGGGTCTTCTAGACTAAACCTTTGTCTAATGCACAAAACTTATTTGTACACATTGCTGAGTTTCAAGCTTCTGATCACTTCCATGGTAAGATAATCATCCACATAGAATCTAAATAGGAATTTAGCAGAAAAAAAATTCTAACCCAAGCAGCACCTGAACAGGTGATATTATCATAGCAATGGAACCACCATTCTGCCTCCTTCCAGATTTATATCCTGCCCTTATATCTGTTCTTTGAGTCTTACATCTAACATATCTAACCGTACTAACATGGCTATGGGAACAGCAAATAGGTACAGAAGAGAATGCTCTTAAGAAGAATTTAACTGATAGTTCCACTTGTCAGTCTTTATTATGGTCCTTGAAAATTCCAAGCCTGTTCTCTGGACTGTTAACCTATTTTTCTGGGGCCATATGCCAAATTAATGATATTTAATGAATACTAATACTCAATATATTGTGTCACATCACTAATGGAGAAATATTATTTGCTAGTAGACTGGTTCTTACAGAACATCACTTGTCATGTCTCTGTAGATCTATTCTGAGTATCGATTACTACAGGTAAAGTACAAGTGTCCATTTGAAAACAGAACTCAGCATCATGAAGTCAGAAAGGACTTCAGAGATCATTCAGCCCAGAGATTCTTAAATGTTTTTTGTGTTACACAAACTCTACTTGGTGAAGCCTATAGGCCCCTTCTCAGAATAATGCTTTTTCTAAAATTTCACGTGAAGGATGTGCTGAATTTTAGTTAAAGAGTTGTAAAAACAAAGATGTAAATTTCCCCCATCCAACTTCACTTGCCCCCAGAAGCCTGTCTCCAGACCCCAGGTTAAGAATCCCTAATCTAGTCCCACCCTTTCATTTTACGCATAAGAAAACTAAGTTATAGGGAAGACAAGTAACTTGTCCAGGGTCACCATACCTAGTGGTTGGCAGAACTCAAATTAGAACCCAGATTCTATACTTCTCACCCCAGTGTTATTCCCACTATTCTGTATTATAGTTTTGAAGTGTTTATCCTAGTCAGTTGGATAGTATGAAGGTAGGACAGAATCTCCAGACATTGTAGGGGCAAGATAAGTCATACTTCTTGCTTTCGTTTTATCCATTAAACCAAATGGACTGTCGTAGAAAAACAGTTAGATGAGTTTGATGTGATGAAGCCATGTCAGATACTTCTCCTCTTAAGGCCAATATTTCACCCTGACAATAGAAGGCTATTCCCTCCCCCAAAAGAGGACATATTTCAGTTAATGCAGATAGTTCTTTAGAGGAATTCAACCCTGATTGTAGTCTTATGAGTTGAAAAGATTATGCACCTCATAGAAATATAGGATAAGTTATCTACTGAGGATTCTCAAAGAAATAACATGTTTGATTTGTCAGAGCCTCCAAAAGAACCCTGCAAAAAGATTCCAAGAATAATTCAACTGGCTTTAGAAAGTCCATTTGGCCCTCTGAATTTGCCTTCAATGTACCTGTGCTGCCTAATACGCAACGTAATCTCATTTTCTTCTGCTTTCTCACCTTTTGTTAACTGTCAGATCTGGGAGCGTTTCATTTTTTCTGTTTCAGTATCATACCCTAGATACCAGATTAGCCTGGTCAGCCCTGGCAAGCAACAGGTTGTGTATTTAGTAATTTTAGAATGTCTTTAAATTATCTTCTTGAAGTTGAGGGTGGGTTTTACAGAAGAAAGTGAGCTCCAGGTGGCCTCCATGCTTTTGGTGGATGTCTCTAGCCATGGTAGCTATTACCAAACTCTTTGATCTACTCAGCAATCAAAGGATGATGCTAATATGCTCTAGATCTTTAAGAATTTTATTTTAAGAGCAACTGCAGTAAACTGTTGTTGATTAAGTTGGTATATAAATAAATTACATATATATGCACATATCAATTTAATTTAGACGTGATAATAATCTCCAGGCCCACTAGCTCTATTGGTTTTGGGACTTCCCCTCTGGTAATTTAAACCTCCTTCAAGTTCTTCTAAGTGATTTCTACAAAACCCATCCTCACTTTGAACTAGTAGGAAGGGATTGAATTTGGAGAGGGGCAGAAAGTCATTGTTGTTGCTGTTTTACCCCTCAGCAGAAAAAACAACAGCTAAGTCTGAAGCTCCACCAAGCCTTAATGGGTTTCTTTTGACATGATTGTATCTTAGTGATTTAAAAGTAATGTGAGATATATATATATATATATATGTATATATATATATACACACATACATATATGTGTGTATCTATGTATGTGTGTGTCTATGCATGTATGTGTGTATACATATACACGCATACATGTGTATGTATGCGTGTATATGTTTACATATATATGTATATGACCTTACTGTAGGATCTACATGTGAATGGAGAAAGGAGGATAATAGTAATTCTTCTTCTTATTATTGAGATTATTATTATATTTTTGTTACATTATTATATATTACTATACATATATTATGTTAGTATTATATACATCTGTATGTTGCTTAAAGATTCACCAGACAAGTTGCAAACATTATCTCATTTGATCCTCATAACTTATCTCTGCATGGTAAATACTATTATCTGCATTTCACAGATGAGAAAACTAAGACAAACAGAGGCTAAGTGACTTGCCTGCGGTCACACATCTACTAAGCAGCTGAGACTAGATTTGAACTTCAGTTTTCCTGACTCCAGGTCCAGTGCTCTTTCTACTGAACCACCTAACTTCCTCTAGCAAGAGAGATGGCAAGTATTTCAAGAAAGAATAAAAATTAGAGAATCATTAAGTTAGAGCTAGAAAGAATCTTGGAGGTCATCTAATTCAACCCTGCCATTTAACAGATGAAGAACTTGACAGCCAAGGACATTGAGTAAGAAGTTCAAGGTCACAGAGGCACTCAGTAGAAGAACACAGATTGGAACCCAGATCCTTTGACTCCATAGTCAGTGCTCTTGTCATTTTACTTGGCTGCTTCCCAAGAGATGGCAAGGAGTGTGTGAAAAGACTATTCATGAGAATCACCGTCCGGTAGAGTACCCCTAGAAAGCATAACATAAAAGCAGAGCATCATTAAATAGTGTGACCTGCTGCCTCTACCATAAGTTTCAGTTGATAGAGATTTGAAGTAGGATGCGATAAAGGCTAGAGAAGAGGTTCATCAAAACAGGAAACTAGAGCAAAGAGTGAAAGGAGAATTGTCAAGGGATGTCTCATGAGGTAAAGAATGGAATGAGTAAAGGTAGAGTAGAGAGATAGATGGAGTAAAAAACAAGAAAAGCCTGAATAGATAAGGAATGTGAAATACCAGTCCAGGAATATGGAGAAATTAAAACTAGAAATTTTTTGTTAAAATCCCAATCTCACACTGAATTTCACTAGCCTAGATATATATTGGTGTGGTTCACAAATGGGTAGATTGTAATACTGGTAAAGTTAGAGACAACTATACCAGGTTGCTTTTCAGAGTTTGTGCATGGGGACATGAAGCAAGAATTGTGTGAACTGATTCTTTCTTCACTACATGAATTTTCACTTTAGAAAAAGAAACTTTTTTGCAAAAACTTAAAATTTGATGAAGGCTAAAACCTCTGTCATTTCTGCCATAAAACAGTAGGTTGTCACAGCACCAACAATAAATAAAAGTGGCAAAGCTCTATGTCAGTAAGACATCAGGAACTCACTAATGTTGCCCCAGGCACAAATTTGTAGCGTAATCAAGAGTTAAAGGGGGTAGGGCAGACATGGGGAGGAGAGAACATTTGAAAGGGGAAAAACATGGCAGACTTTTACCTGTGCAGTCACCTGTCACTTTGGAGAAGAAGAGTGGCCAATTTTTTTTTCCAGAAAATCCTACAAATTGATTGGTTTTAGGCAAATAGCACATTTTTTCTCACTGATCATGAGAATTTTTTTCTCACAGTTCTAGAGGAGATGGCAAGGCTAAACTCAGCCAAAGTGTCCTTTATGAAAAATGGGAGGAGGGAGGGAAGAAAAACCAATCTGTGTCCACAAGCTTGTAAAGTCAGAAAATGTTTCATTTTTAGTCTTTTAGGAAATATGGCAAATACAAAACAGAACAGATGTTATGTCTCCAAGCAACATCCTCTTTGACACAACTTGAAATTTTGTGAAACCTGCTCTGTTTCCCTTATAACTTTCTCAAACAGGAAGGAGGGACAGAGAAAAATGTTTGGTTTTTAACATTCCCTCAAGGAGTGGAGTCACTCCTTACTTTTCCCTGACACACACACACACACACACACACACACACACACACACACACTACAAGCAAATACTGACACACAAGCTTTTCCTCCTTGTGAAATCAAAAGGAATTTGAAGTGCTGTGACGCATTTTATTTAATAGAGCTACATCGCATAATTATTATTTATAGATTCTCAAGAAATAACCAAAGGAAATCATGCCAGAGCTAACAGTATCGTGGCATGGCATGAATGGGTTACCGTGGCACCTGTGCAACCTTTTATGCAAAATTACTGTTTATTTCCGAAAATAAATTTGTGTATCGCAAAAAAAAAAAAAAAAAAAGGAAATATACATTGAAAAACTTGCGTCCTTTACCTGGCACAACAAGTCAAGGTTGGAGTCAACAGCTTTGTTCTTCATTTATTAAGATCCAACACACAGTGATGAAATTATTAGACAAAATAATGAGTCTACATCAATCTGTCTTTACTTTTATAAAACCCAGTTTTACTATGTCAGCCTTGTCAACACTGCTGAATATTAATGGGAATAAAGTTAATTGCTGGGTGGGAAAAAAAAAGAGGGTCTAACTCAGAGTGAAAAGGAAGCACCTTGCTGAAATCTGTCATTCCTGACAAGTCATAATTTATTTCTTCATGGTGATATGTACCGACAGGTTTCAAGCTTCTCTCTTGTCTTTATGATAAATTGCAATTATTGTCATTTAGCTTGAGTCTGGACCCCAAGCTTCTGACCTCTTTTATCACCTGGAAATGGCCTTTCTAATGGGAAAGAATTTTGTCTATTGGAAGGAGGGGGAAAGGGATGGGTATTTAGGATACAGTGTATGTAGGAGCTATTTATTCAGAAGCTTTTAGAAGACTAAAAAATGCTATTTGCCATTCTCAATAGAGAAGAAGAGGAGAGAGAAAAAGTGACTTTCAGAAACAGAAAGAGATGTTTGGGAAGTTGATTACTTGCTGGCAAACCAAGACGTTAAACAATTTCACTCAAAGAGAATGAATAAATCACATTAAGGTTTATCCTACAAGTCTGCTTCTTTGCACATCAGTCTGGAATACATTTCTTCAGTTGTGTTAAGCATTTTAAGGAGTTCTATTGTACTTTAAATGGTCATCACATAAAAACAACTTTATTTTGATTTCAAATAATTGGCAAAAGTAATTCCATTCTCCACTCAATGAATTCTTAAGGAATAACCTAAAGTGCTTAAAAAATAGTATGACTGAGTAGATAGAGAGCTGACTTTTCAGGCAGGAAGACCTGGATTCACGTCCTGTTTCTAATGAATGCTATGTTATAGGATCATAGGAGTATCTTATCTTCTTTCGGTGTCCGAGGAAACTCTCAGGATATGTTAGATGTAAGATGCTGATCTGCATTAGTGGAGGGAAATTCCATTCCAGAAGTGTATCTCACTGCTACAGTCAAAGGTCTATGCCAAAAGAGGGGGGAAAACCCTATAGTCACAAAATAGGCTCTGTACTATATAGAGTGTAACAGACATGATGGTGAGTCTAATAAAAATAAGACATTGGGAGTAAACAAGATTTGATATGCTTGGATTCCTCTTTATATTCTTTTTCAGTTTAGGATCAGAGAGAATGAGAGAGAGCAAGAGAGTGGGAGAGCAAGCAAAAGAGGAAGATAAAGAGAGAGACAGAGACAGATAGAAGTATAAGAAGCTTTGAAGGCCATCAAGTTCACTCCTCATTTTAAAGATGAAGAAATTAAGTCAGAGACTGGTTAAGTGGCTTCCCCCAGAGTCACAAAGATGGGATGTGAAGCAGAAATCACACCTACCTCTTCTTGACTCCCAGTGTCCCTCTCCACTATACTACACTACTTCTAGATGTAAAAGAGAGCCTTGCATTTGGGGAATTAAATATGTTCATTGTAGGCAAAACATCTGGTCTTCTTAGCCAAATGGCATGAGAAGCCCCGAAAATTGATGGCATTACCCAGAAAGACTGGTGGTACTAAATAGTGCTTGATGCAGATTTTTTTTTCAAAAATTGGATCTGTGGTGTTATGATTTTTTACAGATTATTTTAAAACTATAAAAAGAGGTCCCCTTGTATATCCTAACCCACAACAGTTGTTTGTAGTTCATTTATTATGCTCAAGACTACAACATCAAGCAGCTTATTTGGACCTAAGACTTTCCTCGACTTAAAGGAAGTTTCAGCGTGCCACATGTGATAGGCCAGTGGATCGGGTAGCATTTCTGTTATGGGTCTTCGTCAACCCTATTTTTCTTTGCCACAGCCCAGGCATAATGGGGAAAAAATGAAAAGCAGCTGCTAACAGCCTCACAACAGTTCTGTAATTACTTTCCTGGGCTGGCATTATATGATTTGACAATGGCCCGGGGATGTAACAAATAAGAAAAATCTTGTCATTCCATTAAAAGGCTTCCTACCAGGCCAGCACACTCACCACTTCATCAGAATGACAGTGTTCAACCCTGACACAGCTAGTGCATTTAGAGCTGAGTGATGTAACTGCAACCAGGTGGTGCCGAGAACACACGGCCAGTTTGCTTTTCCATAGACACTGCTATTCTAGGGAAATTGAAGGCTATATTGGTTCAAGGCAGAAAGAAGTTTGGCATTGACGCGTTGTCTCAAAGCACCAAGGAAATGGTGATTTTAAACAATGTGGTACTTTGACTAGAAAAGGGAAGGACGTTGCACTGGTAGAGTGTGGTCCAAAGAACTCCCTAAATGTATGGCTTCCTTATCTCATAGAAGATATATATATACATATATATATATCATATCTCCCCAGGACAGTAGCTTAATCAGACTTCTTTGTATTACTTTTCTTCTTCTGGATGGGGAAGTAGGAAACCTGGGTACGATAACAATGCATGTGCTAATCTATTTATATGGTCTCTGTCCCACCCCATGCTTAGCAGAATATAAGTTCCTTCATGGCAGTGGAAAGATTTCATTTTTTTTATATTCTCAGCACCTGCTGTAGTTGCTTGCACGTCTTTGTTCAGTCATTTTTCAGTCACGTCTGATTCTTTGTGATCCCAGTTTTGGGGTTTTATTGGCAAAGATACGGGAGTGGTTTGCCATTTCTTTCCCCAGCTCATTTTACAGATAAGGAAACTGAGGCAAACAGGGTTAAGTGACTTGCCCAGGGTCACAAAGCTACTAAGTGTCAGAGGCCAGATTTGAACTCAGGTTTTCCTAACTCTATGCCCAGTGCTCTGTCCACAGTGCCACCTAGCTGCCCATGGTAGGTGTTAAATGCATGCTTGATAGATTCTCATTCCATATCTGAGAGGTAGGACAGATGACAGCCAGGTTCAGTTAAAAGGATGTTAAGTCTCTATTCAAAAGTCCTAGCTTGAATATCAGCACTCCTACATGTGTAATCTTGGGCAAGACATTTGATCTCTTTGGGCTTCAGTTTCCTCATATGTAAAATGAAAGTCTGGACTAGATGGCTTCTAAGGTCCTTGCTAGCTCTAAATCTTTGATCTTGGCTCTGGACATTAGCTGTGTAACCTTGGACAGTCAAATCACATAATTTTGTGGGGGTCTCATTTTCTACACTTGTAAAATGGGAGGGCTGAATTAGATAATGCCTCCAAGGTACCTTATGACAAAGTTTTTCAGTTTTTAATTTTTTTGAATTATCAAACATTTATTTTTGCTCTCTTATACTCTTCCCCACCGCATGGGAAAAAATGTAAAATCCTTGTAATATCTTAGTATAGAAAAATATATTTCCACAGTAGAAATATCCAAACATGTATATCTTTTTGTGCCTATTGGTCCACTATCTCTCTGTCAGTAGGTGAGGAGCACACTTGTATTAGCGAAGCACCCTAGGACACCCAGGATGACCTGATAGCACGGGTTCTTTCATCTGCCTTGCTAAAGGAAAGACAACTTTTAAAGAGGTCAATAGTCTTACTTTAATTACCTTCACTAGTTCAGGGGAAAGGCCAGCACCCTGAATGTGGAGAAAATATAAACAGAAAATACAAGTAGAGAAATTAATGCCAAGATCAACAGAGAGGGTTCCTACTATCTGAATAAAGTAATACAGCCACCTACATACACTACTGGGAGAACACAAAACTCTGAGTAGGCAGGGTTCTCTTAACAAATGGCTACTCGGAGTCTGGTCCAGGGAATGAAAAGGTCCTTCTCATAATCAAACCCCCAAAGCAAAATATCAACCTCCCATTATACATAACAAAGACTAGGCCCTTGATTGACTTAGAGTCAGTAGGAAGAAACTGTGAATTATCAGGGTTCAAAGGAGATCAATCCTTCAGACGTTTTTGACTAGCCTGGGAAACTGAAGTCCAGAAAGAAAACAACAAAAAAATCTCATTTTGCTTGGGTTTGTAATACTTTATCATCGTGATGGTGGAACTATCATTTTCTGTAGAAGTCACCTTCCTGTAAGATCACATCAACTCCGAAACACACCTCTTCACCATCCCTTGTTTTTGGAACCTCTTTCTCCCTCTTCTTGGAGAGGATGGTCATAGGACATTGCTAAATTCTTCCCAGATCCTTGATTTGAAGAGATTTTCCTACCTGTCTGCTCTCTTGAATTTCACCATTGTCTCTAGAAACACAATTTCCTGCAAGATTACATGAACTCTGAACCTCATACCTCTCAGAGGTAGCTAGGTGGTACACTGAATAGACTGCTTTGTTTTGAGTCAGGAAGACATGAGTTCAAATGCAACCTCAAATATTTCACTTGGCTCTTATGTTCATTTTTGATCCTTATTTTGTCCCTGTGTGACCCTGGGCAAGTCATTTAAACTGCATCAACTTTCTTCAACTACAAAATGTAAATAATTAACAGGAACCCTCTCTCAGGGTTATTGTGAAGATCAGATGAGATAATATTTATGAAGTTCTTAGCACAGTGCCAGGCACACAGTAGATGCTATGTAAATGCTTATTCTCTTCCCCTTCTCTCAGTACCCCCTAGCTCTGGGTCCCCTGCTTTCCTCTGGTCAGAAAAGCTGGAGGATAGACATGGGAGAAGTTCTCCCATATCCTCCATTTAAGAAGGTTCCCCACCCCCACCAGATATCTTATAATTTCTCACCTGGCTTCAGGACTTCATTATACTCTCCGGCCTCCCTCTCCCCCTGCCCATTTCTGTCTTTTTTCTTGTGCTGTCTCCTCCACTTGGCTATGAGCCCCTTGATGGCAGAGATTGTCTTTTGCCTTTCTTTGTATCCCCAGTCCTTAGCACAGCACCTAGCACAAAGCAGGTACTTAATAAATGTCTGTTTACTTCTCTTTTTTCTTCCCATTCTCTTCTTTTAAAAAATTTTTAAACATTTACTTTTGTATTTTGAGATCCGAATTTTCTCCCTCCCTTTAATCCCTCCCCCACATACTAAGATGACAAGCAAAATGATACTTCTTATGCATATGAAGTCATGCCAAACATTTCTATTTAATATTTGTTGATGACTGATTGGAATTTTCAGATCTTTCAGAATTCTTGGTTTTTACAATGTTGTCATTATATAAATTGTTCTTCTGCTTTTGCTCACTTTGCTCTGCATCAGTTCATACAAATGTTCCCAGGTTTCTCTAAAACTGTCTCTTCATTTCTTTTAGCACAAAAGTATTCCATTATATTCACATATCATAATTTGTTTGGCCATTCACCAATTGATACCTTCTTATTTTCTAGTTCTTTACCATGAAAAAAAAAAGCTGTCATTAATATTTTTGTACAAATGAATCCTTTTCCTTTTCCTTTGACCTTGTTGGTGTATCATTTCAATTTCTTGAGAAATTTCTTCTCCAAATATTCTGATTGGTTTCAATAATAATTGAATAATTCTTTCCTAAGTCCTTTAGAAACCTCATCCAGTCTAATTCAATAAACATTTATTAAGTGCCTAATGTATGCTAGGCACTGTCCTAAGTACTGGAGATACAATTAATAAAAAGAAAGACAGTTCCTGGCTTCCAAGAGCTTCCAATCTAATGAGGATAGACAACATATAAAAAGAAGCAGGGAAGGGGCGGGCACTTGGGAAGGGGGTATCTTGTTCCATGGAGCTGAGACCAGAAAAGTCAGCCCATGTAAGTAGAGTGAGCACAGAAGATCAGCTTTTCCACTTTCTATAAAGGAAGGCATTTGGAGGCATTTGTTATTCCACTCTCTAGCCCTCCAATTGCAGGGGAGAGGAGGAGGCTTAGGGAGGTGGTATTAATCTAGACTTGAGTTAGCAACATGGTGATGAGATTAGAAGTGAGTAATTTAACTTGGAAGGACATCTTGTTCCTGTGAAGTTGAGATAGAGTTGAAGTAGTATCACTTTAGATAACCAGTCCTTTCTCCTATTAATCCTAAGGATTCTAAAAATTCCCTTCATTCTAGAAAGCTGGAGCTCCATGTCCTATAAACAGCATCCTTCTTTCTGAATCTGTATTGATGTTTCACTTGCCTAGAATTTCCTTCCTCTTTTTCTTCCATCTATCCAAAGCTTAAAGGTCCAACTTAGGTCTTACTTCCTCCATCAAGTCTTATTTGACAATTCTACATGAATTCTTATAGAACTTAGTGTCTAGGTCTCATATTTTGCTTCTTAATTGTGCATATATCTTATCTCCACCTAGAAAGTAGAGATGCGTAAATCTTAGCTCCAAGGGACAGTAGCATAATCGAACTTCTATTGTATCTCCCACAGCATTGAAGGTATTACTAAGCATATATCATCATAGAACTTAGAGTTAAGGGGAACTTTAGAAATTTATCTAATGCAATACCCCCCTTTCAAAACTGAGGAAACTGTAGCCCAGAGAGGTGAAACCAGTTACCCAGAGTCCCACAGGTGGCAAGCTGAAGAGGGAGGAATCAAATATAAGTCCACTGACTTGGAACTGAGGATTCCTTGTGCTAAAAAAATGCTGCCCCTGTTAAAAATAGGTATTTGATAAATATTCATTGAAAGTCTTTTCCTCCATTGTACTCAAAGCACCCATAATTAATACCCTGGGCTGCTGTTCCTCCTTCTCTCAGACACCTGCCTTCTTTTGAAAATGAGTGAGAAATATGTAATCAAACAAGAATAAATTAGCTCAAGGAAACCTAGGCAATTGAAAGATTTTTTTTTCAACTTTAGACATTTTAATATACTGTGGTCTTATTCAGGTAAAGTCAAACATTGATACTTTAATGCTTTGATTGACGGTGGCATTCACCCAATGGTCTAAGAGCCTGACCTTTTCATCCCTTTTGAACCTTTGCAACTCTTATTTCTGTAATTTCATAAATTCAATTCTTGGACCAATGTAGTTGAGGGATTCCTCCAGATTTCCTGAAGTTGCCTTTATTTCAATGTAGCCCACAATTTGTGATCTGACAACATCTCCCCTTCCAACCCACCCATCCAACTCCTTCTCCCTCTCCCTCCCTCCCTCCCTCCCTCCCTCTCTGTCTCTCTCTCTGTCTCTGTCTCTGTCTCTCTCTCTCTCTCTCTCTCTCTCTCTTTCTCTCTCTCTCTCTCTCTCTCTCTCTCTCTCTCTCTCTCTCTTTCTCTCTCACACACACACATACACACACACACACACACATTCAATAAACTTCAGGAACTTATCACCTCTAGGATCAAATATAAAATCTTCTGTTTGTCATTAAAGCCCTTCATAACTTGGCTCCATCCTATCTGTCTTCGTATCTTATTCCATTCTTCTTACAGACTCTATGATTCAGGGAGGACTTTGCTGTTCCTTGAATAATTTATTGCAATATTTTTTATCTCCCATGCCTGGAATACTCTCCTTCTTCATCTCTGCTTCCTGGCTTCTTTCAAGTCCCAATTAAAATCCCATCTTCTACAAGAAGATTTTTCTGATGCCCCTTATTGCTAGTGCCTTCTCTTTGTTGATTATCTCCAGTTTATCCATATATATGATATATAGATACAATATATTAGATATTAGATATATAAATATCATATATCACATATATTGATATCATATATTTATATGTCTTATTTGTGCGTAGTCATTTTCATATTGTCTCTTCCATTAGATTGTGAGCTCCTTGAGGGCAGGGACTATCTTTTATCCTAAACAAGTATTCCACATTAGCATGTGATTTCTATGGGAGATGGTAGTAATGTATACATAGGGGGCTGAGATTGATTTTGATACTTGAATTTTTTCCAGGTATTTACTTTGATCTGTCAGAATTAAATACTTGACTATCTAATTTATGGATCCCACCTGAATCTTTAATAGATTAGTTACTAGATGGGGAGGTCGAGCCATCTATTACTCCTACATTGAACCCAGTAACTCATGGGAATTTCAAAATGAATGTGTTACTGTTTTGATAAAGGAGGCAAACAGGTTAATTGAGTCAAATTCATTTTCCACGTACCTGATAGGTTACTTGACTGTATCTTATGTCCCACCATGCTATATCCACGAATTTCTGTGGCTTTAAGAAGCAGTAATATCATAAATACTTAGTTTTTCAGGATTACAGAGACTTGATGCATTTAATTATAGCTAAATACACAGATAGGAATTGTGAAGTGATTCAACCATTCTGGAGAACACTTTGAAACTATGCCCAAAGGGCAAAAAAACATAACCTTTAATCCAGCACTACCACTACTAGGTCTGTATCCCAAAGAGATCATGAAAAAGGAAAAAGGACAGACATAAAAATTATGTGTAGCAGACCTTTTTGTAGTGGCAAAGAACTGAAAATTGAGGGGATGCCCATCAATTGGAGAATCGTTGAACAAGCTGTGTTATATGAATGTAATGTTGTGCTATAAGAAATGATGACCAGGTGAATTTCAGAAAAACCTGGAAAGGCTTACATGAACTGATGCTGAGTGAAGTAAGTAGAACCAGGAAGACATTGTACATGTAATAGTAACATTGTTTGATGACCAACTTTGATAGACTTGGTTCTTCTCAACAATACAATGATCTTCTAAGACAATTCCAAAAGATTCATGATGAAAAATTCTATCCACATCCAGAAAAGAAACTAGGGAGTCTGAATGCAGATAGAAGCATACTATTTTCTCTTTTTCTTTCTCATGGGTTTTCCTTTTTCTTCTGGTTCTTCTTTCACAACATGACTAATGTGGAAACATGTTTAATATGATTGTAAAAAAAAAATGAAAACTACACACACACAATCCACTTCTTATAAATACAAATTCCTTATTGTGATGAACATGTTTGTGCAAATTAATAAAATATTTATGGCAACAATTTCTAAAAATGTATCACAACTAATACTTTAGATTGAGATACTCAACAATACGAAAAAAATATTTTAACAAGTTCTACTGTCCTTTCAACTCTCTCAGAGACACTTTCAAAAGCTTATTAGTGATTCAATGATCCCAGCAGTTAATAGATTAGATCAGACCTGCACAATTTGGCTGTAGGTAGGGGTCAAAATTAAAATAGGCTCAGCTTCTTTGGGCTGTAGATAGGTTGTTAGCCGCTCACTTTCCAGTAATGGTATGATTAATGATTAAACTATTTTGCAAATGAACCAAATTTAAAAAGGGAAATTTCAATTAATATCAATTAAGTAAATTTATTACTTATGATCTTCATCACAAAAATGCATCTCCCAGATCAGAGACAATGGTTTGTTGCTGTGGATCACGTGACAAACGGGAGGGAGTGTACAGTGGCAACCCACCTGCTAAGTTACATGAGGAGCACACGAATGACTTAATGGAGGGCAGGTTAAGGGGGGCAGGGACAAGGTACTCATTACATCTTTATTTTTCTTTTATGTCCTCTACATTTTTTGTGGCTGGTCGAAATCCTTTGGCAGGCTGCAAGTGGACTGGGGGCCATATGTTGTGCAGGTCTGTGTTAGATAACATGCACGCCCAAGGTGATGGTCTCTTCATGAGCTAACCTCAGGATCCCTCCTCCTACTTGAAATGATGAAGAACTTCTCCCAACCCCTGCGCCCCACCCATTCCTCTGAGACAGATGTGCTCAATGACAAATAATAAAATTAAAGAGGGATGGTAGGGTACAATGGCAGCTCAGGGAAATATCCTAATGAAACCTGGTGATTAGAGGCTGGGGAAGATAAGTATTTCATGAATTTAATGGTTTTTGACCAGTCAGCAGAGGGCAGCAGAGAGCTACTGGAAACAGGATCTGGCTAGTGTCCAATCCACTCCACCTGTTGTAGGTGGGGAAAATACTGGAAGGGGAATTTTTGCAATGCTATTCTGAAAATAAGGTCCAGCAAGGGGTTCTTTGGTACAAATCTAGACTACAGATATGCTGTAGTCAGGTGACCTGAATTCAGGCTCTTGCAATAACTGATAAGGTTCTTACATACTCAAGCAGGAATCTTTTGATAACTTCGAATGACCACTATCTCCTCTTACTCTTAAAGGGACATCTCCCAGGCATCTGGGATCATAGGATTTTGACTTGAGACATTTAAAAATAAATAATGATTGCTTTAGAGACTAAATCAACAAGGGGTTGAGGGCATTCCCTTCCCCTGTCCCTTTTCCATCTTCTACCATCTCTTATGTTGGATTTAGAAAGATTCATAGCTGGATTGACATTAGAGATCCTCAATATAATCCTTCTGGTCAAGGACCTATATCAAGACCAAGAAGTTTTTTCAAGAGATTCATAAATTCATATGCACCCCAGATATTTCATCTTCATTTTTATTTAGGTCCAACAAAAACTACTATAACTCAGTATAATGAACAGGCAAACATACCTTCTGTCAAAATAATATCTTGTGTGTATATGAAAAAGATTTTGAAATGCAACATAATATGGTACAGAGAACATTAGACCTGACATCAGGACAGACCTAGCTATTAATTCCACCTCTAAGATTTAACAGTCAAGTAATAAGTCCCTTAAATTCTGAAACTTACTTTCCTTATCTGAAAAATGAGAATTTTACCTACCCAAAAGAGTTCTTTTTTTCAAAAGGGTTCTTGTGAGGCTCAAATGAGATAATGAATGTAAAGCATTTTACAAACTTTATAGTGCAATGTAAATGTCAACTATTATTATGCATGTATCAAAATTTTCAAATATATGG
Source organism: Notamacropus eugenii (assembly GCF_028372415.1). Classification (NCBI taxonomy): domain Eukaryota; kingdom Metazoa; phylum Chordata; class Mammalia; order Diprotodontia; family Macropodidae; genus Notamacropus; species Notamacropus eugenii. The sequence continues at coordinate 46,442,513 of NC_092878.1, read as the reverse complement.
AAAGAAATAATGTCAATGCTAACATTTTTTTTTTCCTGGATCCATAATGTCATTTGAAAATTCCCTCCATTGGGAGAGGGAAAGAAGGTAATTATTTCAAGAAAATACAAGAAGGGAAAAAACAGCAGAGAGAATAAGTGAATGAGGTACAGTAGAAAGGGTTCAAATTGTGACTCTGTACCTATGTTTCATTAAGCCAGGAACACTGCTGGAGCCAGCTAGAACTATTTATTGGAGTTATTGTTAAATTTCCAGGGTGAGCATTCACACCTTGGAAATGCTACAATTCAGGACTTGATCTATTGTTTGGTTGATTGTCTAGACTTAAGAAAGTGATGGAGAAAAGAGTAATAAAACAGATTAACTAAAAAGTATGTCCTGTGAACATTCTTTTAGAGAGTCAGTTGCTAAACAGATACTTAGAATATTGCTGCCTTAGGAAAATCACTTAATCTCTTTAATCCCCAATTTCTTTATCTATAAAGGAAGGGAATTAACTAAATGAATTTTTAAGACCTCAACCAATTCTAAATCTAATATGTGAGCCTAAGAAATGAAGAAGAAAAGAATAGTTAACACAGTGAAAAAAATACCATGAAATAAGAAAATACCGGGAGAAATCTACAGATAAGAAAGATTCAGTCTACAATCATTACAATAAGAATCTTGGAAAAGAGAACAGAATAGCCACAAATTCTTGAGAATGACTTAACAATGTCTTAACAAAAGAGTTAACAAATGAAGTTTGAGATATTTATGAAAATTCAGAAAAATGGAAAGCTCAGAAGAGAAGCTGGAAAATCTCAGCAAGGCAATAAATAACTTGAAAACAAATGGAGACGAAACTCAAAAACTAACACTAAAATAAGAATTAAAGAAAAGACAAATGCTAGCAAAATTTAAAGAGTAAAGAATCTCTATTTGAAAACAACTAGTCAGGAAAATAAAATCTCTTAGAGGGAATCTAAGAATCATGGCCTTCCAGAAAAAAAAAATATGAGAAACAAGTGGTCTTAATTTCACATTTTAGGAAATCATAGAGAATATTTCTTGGAAATAGAATTTATTATGTCTTCATTGAATCCAAGAAAAGCAAGAGTGTTATCATGATCTCAAACCAAGACTACTATAAATTAAATAGGCTCAAGAAAGACTGAAAAACTACATTTTGTTTAAAGGTACCCAAGATTGAAAAAATACCAATATTAAATATACACGTGTCAAAAGCCATGTCATATACATACTTAAAGGAAAAAAGCTAAATAGATTATAAATAAACTTTTCATAGTAATTTTCAGTGACAAACATTGGATCATGGACCTGTAGCTTGGAAGGATCCTTAGAGGCCATCTAGTCCAACTCTTTTATTTTATTTTTTCATCATTTTTTTAAAATATGCATTAATTTTCTCTTACCCTCCTGTGTTCCTCTCTCCTCCCCAAAAGAAAAAAAAAGAACAAAATGCTTATGGATACCATGATCAAAAATGTACGTCTCATTCTGCATATTCAGACTTGCTGTAATTTGTCACACCTCTGGAATCATGGTTAGTTATTGTGTTGATCAGAGTTCTGAACTCTTTCAAAGTTATTCATTTTTATAATTATTCCCTTGGTTGTATTCACTTCACTCCACATTACTTCACACAAGTCTTCTCAGGTTTCTCTGAAATGGTCCCTTTCAACATTTCTTAAAGTATTTCATTACATGTATATAACATAATGTGTTCAACCATTTGCCAAATTTGCCAACTCCCTTCTTTTTCAGTTGTTATTCATGACAAAAAAAAGCTATCATAATCACTTTTTATAAGTTTGAGTCCTTTTCCTCTTTCTTTGATGTCTTCTGAAGTATGGGCCCCTAGAGTAGTATCATGAAATCTGTGCAACTTAGCAGCTTTTTGGGAAAAGTTCCTAATTGCTTACCAAATTCACAGCTCCACCATGCATTAATGTCCCTATTTTCCCTGCAGTCTTTCCAACAATTGTTCTTTTCCTTTTTCTAAACATCAATTTGGCCATTCTGATGGTTGTGAGATAGAACCTAAGAGGAGCTTTAATTAGTATGTCTCTAATTATTAAAGATAGAGCATTTTTATAGGGTTAGGGATAGCTTGGGTTTCTTCTTTTGAGAACTGCCTAGTCATATCCTTTGACCATCTTTTGAGGAATGACATTTATTCTTACACATTTGAATCATTTCACAATCCCTTTATTTTAAAAATGAGAAAATTGAGGCCTAGAGAAGTTGAGTGACTTTTTCATGTTCACAAAACTAGTAGGTGCCAATGGTGAGACTTAAACCCAGGTCCTTCTGACTCCAACTCCATCCATTATCCTTTACACTGTGACACCTGTCAATGCTTCTTTCAGATTTAAATATATATAACAGAAAGTTAAAACAAGAAAGAAGTAAAAGATATAAACAGAATGTTGAAAAGGTCTAGCATAATCCTCTACACTAGTAACCCTAGTTTCTAGGGTCTCCCCATGGGTCCAAGAGCCCCTCACTGGTGAACTTCACTCTAACAGTAGCCAGCAGGCAAAAGTTAGTTCCTGTGAAGAATGACCCCAGCAGAACAAGTGGATGAGCACAATTTGTTCCAACAGCCACGATGGGAGCTGAAGCACTTAGAGTTGTCAGACATCAAAGACACCAGGTCCTCCACTGTATCCCTGACCATTGTCAGTCATCTTGACTTTTGTCTCCCACTGGACTTGGATGACTCAAGAAAAGAGAGTAAGGCAGATGATTTTGTACACTGAAACCTAATTCATACACGAGTCAATGTCATCAGGCCTCTTCAAAAACAACGTACTAACTGCAACCTTTTACAGAAAGAAATTATTTTCAGTGAAGAATAAAGGCCAATGTAGATAACATACTTTCTCCATTAACTAGATGGCCTAATAGTTAGAGGATTGGACTTGGAATAAGGAAACTTGAATCCTGTCTCAGATACTTATATCTATGTGAGTTGAGCAGATCACTTAAACCATTTACCTCAGTTTTCTCATGTGTTGAATGGAAATAATAACACTTGCCTCCCCAGATTGTTGTGAAACATCAGATGAGATAGCATGTATAAAGTACTTCACGAATCTTAAAGCATTATTTAACTGCTAGCAATTATTAAATTTTATTACTCTAAAAATTAAACCCATCTTCTATGTTTTAGGTAAATTGGTTCAATTACTTTTACTTTTTATGGCTGATATTTATACTGTGATATTTTTGCACTGCAACTAACTCTTTTGAGAGAAAGTGTTGCAGTGGACATCGAGCTGTCCTTAGAACGAGGACAACACGGGTTCAAGTTGCACCTCTAATACCTCTTGGCTTCATGACCTAGAGTCACCTATTTCTAAGACCATAAGCTACAGAGAGGGCGCTCACCTACATTGACCAAAGCAGCTTCTTGTGAATAGCTCCTTATAGTCATGAAGTCATACCCTCAAAACATACACTCAACCCCCAAACTTTCCTGCAAGAGTAATTTTACCTTTGAGTGATGAATCTGAATTCTTACCTTGGATTTCTCTGCATCTCAAATTCTACCAGTCTGTTTATATAGTTATAACTACCTATTCTCAGTAAATGACTTAACACAGAGATAACTCTGATTACTACATAGTGGAGAAACTTAGCCAGACATTTAAACTCCATTAAGGAGTTCAAGATATGGATGACTTTTGCTCTCCTAGAATGGAATTCAAATATGTTCATGTTAAAAGGGATCTCAAAGAACCTCTATTTCAGCCATTTTACTTTGCAGATGAGAAAGCTAAGGCCCAGTGTGTGTGTGGGGGGGTGGGGGGGGGAGTTTGTAGGGGAAGAAAGATTGATGAATACTGACAGTGATAAAACAAAAAAGGAGAAAATAAAGACAAAGCATCAATGAAACATCAAAAATATATGGAAGAAAGCAAAATAAAGCTTCAAAGGTAACATAAAGAGAGCTTTTATTACTCTCTTGCTAAATTTAATATATAATTTCAAACTGTATATAACAGAAGTTCACAATTTTGTATAAAAATCCTTTTCTATTCTTACAAAAGATAAAATTTAATTAAAAATTAAGAAACTAAGGCCCAGATAAATACAATGACTTGGACAAATTCACAGGGGCTATCTAACCATTCAGAAACAAAGAATGTTAGCTCAGTAATGACCTTTGGAAATCAATTAGTCCAACCCCATCATTTACAGATGAGGAAATGAAAATGCAGAGAAATTAAGTCTCAAAGCCGCCATTAAGTTATTGACAGAGTTAGAGCTTGAAACAAAATCTCCTTGATTTCCCATCCAGAATTTTTTCCACTATACTGTGCTGCCTGATTTTCCTTTCATCCTTCCTTCCTTTTACAAGAGGAAGCAAGGGATGTCTAGACTTTTACTCATGTCTTGATTCTCAGTTCTCAGACGCAAAATACAAAGGGCATTTTCAGTAAAATTTCTAGCGAAAACAATTGCTGAGAATAGTTTTTATGATTTTTGGCTCCCTTGTCACATAATAAAAATAGCTGAAATTTAGATAGCACTTGGAAGTTTGAAAACCATTTTCTTTTCACTATCTCATCTGGCCTCACACCTACCCTATAAGCTAAGTACTTATTTCCCTGTTACAGATGAGAAAGTTGAAACTCAAAGCAGTTCAATGATTTATCCTATCAGGTATAACTACCAAGGGCCAGTAAGTAGGATTTGAACACAAGTCTTCCTAATCTTAAGTTTAGCATTCTATCTACTTTGCTGTGCAATGTCAAAAGAAGAGAGTGAAGTCTGAAGTGGATGGGATGTAGGACATCTGTCCCAATAAGTGTAGAAGAGAGTTCCTGCTGAGCGACCATCCTGCAATTTGGATGGTCTGATAGGGCCCAACCCAGGCTATCTCCTTTAATAGTTTAAATCAAATATTCTAACGAAATGAGGTATCCATTGATCATTCAATGGATACAAAAGGAGATTTATTAGCCATAGGAGAAGAAGGATATTACACAAGGATTTGCATTGAGGACATCTTGAGTTGATTCAGCTGAGTGAGGCTCTCCTGCTTCTGATTTGCCCATGGTTATATTCCAGCTAAGCATCAGACAATGCTTCCTGTGTTGAGGTTGTTTTGTGTTCAGGATGTCAATACTCTAAGCTTTTGCTCCCCCGAGCCAGTTAAGATTGGAGGATGACTTCTTAAGAAAAAAAATTAGGCTAACTTGCATAGGAACAAGCTGGGTCAAGACTGCAAGTGAGGACAAATCTCAGTCATTAGGGAGCAGCACAGGGATACAGAGACTTGGGAGGATATGGATATAGTGCATTAAAGAGTAAACTCATGAAGAAAAACATGCCCTCCCTTGCAGCTTTCCCAATTATGTCCCAGTTGATGATGCTGGATAGTGATAATGAGTGTAGAAAGGAGTAACCAAGGATTACAAAGTAAATAAAATGAGGTAGTTAGTTGCGGCACCTTTGAGTCCTTATTTGAGATCCCCTGCTTCTTCTTTTTTCCTCTACAAAGTCAGTAAAATTGACCAGTATTCAATGCCTTGCTGAGTTTAACAAGTGTGATTCATTCACACTGTCCCACATTCATGTTCCTTTCCTTATAGCATATGTCTGAGAGACAGAAAAATAGAATAGTTAAATGGGAGAGTATTTATCTTTAACCACTTCCTCTGTTCTCCCCCCACTGTCAGAGAAATTCTAACTATGCCTGTGAGTCTCTAGAAAAAGATGTGAAGTGACCTGTGCCTCCATTCCATTCTAGTTACGTGAAAAGTGGAAAAAAGTAAAAGTGATTGTCTTGTTTATTCTACATTTGTTTCTGTATTTATATTTAGACATGTCTTCTTATCTTGCGATTTATCATTTCTTGGCAGCAGGCATCATAATGGTCTCCAAGTTACACACATCTACCAAGTTAAGGTGGTTAATATAGGTCTTTACCATTGAAACAAAGTCTTTCCCTCTATATCACACTCTAGTTAAGATCTCTCCAGTTAAATGGTAGATAGAAGATGAGGTCAGAAAGGGACTGTAACTCGAGAGAAAGGACAAAAAGCAAAGAGCAGTGGATCGTTAGGAAGCAAATTTTTGACATGATTAGCAGAGAGGAGGCAACAAGCAAACCTGAAGAGGAGATATGAGAAAGATTGTGGTTAGTATATCATCTACGTGCACCATTCAAAGACACTAGCTGTGGCCAATGTAAAGGGTGGCAGTTCAAGTGCAAGGAATTCAACTGTGAGTCAGAGTAACCTCAAACAATTGTTAACTTTCTGAAACCTAGAATGAAGATTTTCACTATTCATACCACTCCTGGTATGCAGAGTACAACTAAATGATCTAGATCACAATGAAATCACTAATTGGAATAGGGGTTTTACATGTGGTTGTCTCTCTGTGTGTGCATATGTGAGAAAAGGCATATGTAGATTCATTCCTTTTTTTGAAGTGGATATAACATGGAATCTTAAAATAGACCAAGTTTTAAACTCAGAGTCAGGAAAATTTGAATTCAGATTTCATCTCTGACACTTATCAGCTAAGAGCTGCGGGCAAATCATTTAACCACACTGAGCCTCAGTTTCCTCATGTGTGATATGTGAATAAGGACTTAGCTCTCAAAATTGTTGTGAGACTCAAAAGAGATAATGTATATTCACATATATTATGTATGTTGTTGAATCTGTTTCAGTTGTGTCTGACTCTTTGTGACTCCTTTTGGGGTTTTCTCGGCAAAGATACTGGAGGGGTTTGCCATTTCCTTCTCCAGCTCCTTTTACAGATGAGGAAACTTAGGCAAACAGGGTTATGTGACTTGCCCAGAATCTAACAGCTACTAAGTGTCTGATGCTGGATTTGAACTCAGGAAGTCTTCCTGAGTTCAAATCTAGTACTCTATCCACTGAACCGTCTAGCTGCCCTGTATGTATATACATATTCACACATATATGTATATGTATATATATATATATGTATCTATGTATATACACACAGAAGTTGCCTGAACACCTGAATCTCACATTTGCTTTTTGACTATAGGGGCAAAAGTAAAGTAAGCTTCTGCCCTTCTATGTTATTATATAAATTTTGAACAAATCATGGAGTATAATATGTACATGCATGTCGATATATGTAAGCACCACCAGGTTGCTCAGTTGTTCAGTTAGCTTAAGCACATATGCTTAGAACATGACACTCTCATAGTCTGTGATGTAATACCAGGGTCCCTGCCAATATTAAAAGCTTGGAGGGAATGTCCCAGTTCAGGACCCCCATGCTCTCCTTTCTTCTCCCCTACACATGTTAACATGCTGCTCCTTTGGTATCACTGCCATCGCCTTTTCTTCCCCCTGGTTTCCTCTCACCCATATCCCCTAAGAAAGGCAGAGGAGAGGTTTCTAATTTCTCCCCTATATGAATGTGTCAGAAATAAGTAAACAACCCTTATTTAGTTTAGTCAAGAGTTTTTCCTTCTTCTAACTTGAGGAAAACAGACAGAGGTTTGAAATAATAAATCAAAAAAGAAAAGTTGCCAAGTTACAAGATGTCTTCCAAGATAATCATGGTTTTTAGTGAAATGTAAATGGAGATAAACCAGCTCATTCTTAGCTCTCTCCTTTTCTGACTCATCTTTTTATCAATAGAATAGAAAATCTATGAGGCAAAGTACTGGATGTTATTCAGTGTTTGTTTACCTCTATGGCCAAGAGCAGTGCTGGCCACATAATAAGCCCTTCATCAATGTTTGTTGCATTATCTCTGGAGTCAGTCTTGCCCTAGCTGTCATGCTCCTAGAATTTTCCTCCCCCCTTTGGCAAGAAAATAAAATGAAGTTCTCTTCCTATGGCATAAAATCTCATAATTAGAAAGAACCTCAAGAGTTTTCTAGCCCAATAGAGAGCTGCACAGTAATCCCCATCTCCAACCACTCTGATTATGTTCAGGTGGCAAAAGTCTAGTTAATGATGCTTGGGCAAAATGAGGAAACCATATGCAAAGCTCTGCCCAAGTCAGTAGAGTGATCAATCCCTCCCACCTTCAAAAATTATTCCAGAATGAAACGCTGTTGTAGAAATGTAATGCTATGTGTACTTGATTTAACTTCCATCTAGAAATTCCTGGGAAAAATTACTTTTTTCTGCCCGCTGATCCTAGTAAGGGTCAGATGCTTCTGGCTACCTTTGTCCCTGTGCTCCCCTCGTATAGGGTAATTTAATTTCCTTGTTTGCATGTGTCCTAGGCCAAGGTAGTGCTTTACTGACGTACAGTACAATGTCTATAGATTAAAGTTACATGTCAAATTGCAAGCAACTTATTTCCTTTAATCTTCTTTTGGTGAGAAGACCAAGCTGTATGTTCACTTCTGTGTTTTTGTTTTTGGAGTCTTCTGAATCTCAGTTCGTTGTGATTGAGCAGATTTGTGAGTGGGTTGGTGCTCTTTAAAATATATATAAATATAATAGAAATATACACATGTGTATATATATGTCAGATACACATACATGTATGTGCATATCTATCTACTCTCTATCTATATACACATATGAGCATCCTGAACTATGTAATAGACACACACAAAACCTCTGTGTGTGTGCATATTTCTTCAAGGTCCTCACAGAACATGAGTGTCATATATGTTTGTATGTGTGTTGTGTGTGTGTATAGAATGTGTGCATGTCTAAAACATGATGCCTTGCATAGTGAGGCCATTTACATAGTTCCAGATTGCAAAGAGTAATAAAAATACGTAACATAGCTCTCTTAATGATATACAGACTTGTCTTGTCTTTATTTTATGTCTCCTATATAGGGTTTTAGGGTCTCAAGGTGGCTTAGTGGATAGGGTGCTGGGGGTGGAATCAGAAAGACTTATCTTTCAAAATTCAAATGACCTCAGACATTTACTAGTTCTGTGACTCTGGGCAAATCACTTAACTCTGTTTTGCTCAGTTTCTTCATTTGTAAAATGAGCTGTACAAGGAAATGAGAAACCACTTTAGTGTCTTTGCCAAACAAACCCCAAATGGGGTCATGAAGAGTTGAACATAAGTGAAACAACTGAACAAGGTCTTGGAACTATGCTTGTTCTTTTTAAATGAGGCAATATACTTTTATATATGTATTGTATAGGGACACGACATGACAGAGAGCTGATTTCAGAATCAGAAAGACCTGGGTCTTCTTGGGCCTCTGATACATGTGATCCATATGACCCTAGGCAAGTCAATTAACTTCTGGGGTGTAGCAAAGACTCCTCAGGGACTGGGGACAGTACTGATGATTATTTCACTTTCTCCTTAGATCTACAATGTTTGACCAATTCATTCAAAATCCACATCTCTTGGTCAACTAGGTATTCATGGCTCATCCTGTTGGAAATTCTCTCCTCTGACAAGGGATACAGTTACCAAGAACAGTTCTTGCTCTCAGTACCCAAACCTTTCAATGACTACAAATATCTCAGGTTCACAAGGTAGTTGTCAAGGCTGCAAACATCCATCTTGGGATCACTATATGGTCATCTGCACTCAAGGAAAGAGACACAAAGCAGAAAGAGCAGCTAGAGACTACATTCAATCTCAGGTAAGCACGTGCACTCATTGCTAATGTGTATAGCCATCACAGTTGTTGGGAAAGAGGGAAGAGAGAGATATTTTCCCCTGACTCCCCATTGGAAGTCCCAGGGAGAGCTGGTAGAGATCCAATCCATGCATTCAAAAGAGCAAAAGACAATGAAAGCATAAGTTGCTTATATTTTTAACATTACTAAGTGAACAGGTCATTTTGTTTAGTTGCCAATCATCTTTAATATAACACCCATTAACTGGGAGCAACTGGGACAAGCAAAGAGCCTCTGCTCACTCATATACTTTGAAAAGGGCTCATAGTAGGGGCAGGGTCCATCTTCATTCATAATTTATAATATGATCCCCAGTTCTCAATATACCAGATTAAAAGTTATTTCCTTCTACTGTTACCTACACACATACACACAAGCACACTCATATGCACACTATTTTATGTAATTACATATATATGTGATATAACCTGTTACATTTATTGCTGAAGTAATCACAAATACAGTTCTCTGTAGGAGGGCACAAATAAAGACAAGAAACATCTATACCTCATGAAGAGTGCTATACTGTAAAATTTTTGCTTGCCTTTTATATTCTTGGACTTTGTAAAAGGTCTCATTGGATAAAGGTCCCATCATCTATGAGTATAAGATGAGGAATCCTGTGAGACCCATGCAAGGATAGACCTGTGGAGGTAGATTCCACATAAACTGTGTGCAAAGTATTTTTTTTTAAAGTAAGAAGCTATAATATTTGGACTGGATCTATGATTTTATCAGTTAAAGGAGATTCCAGTGAGGAAATTCTTCTACTAAAGCAAATTGACATCTTTCCTGCAACTTATAATTTTAGAGCATTTCTTCAAATAAAAAGAAATTAAGGCTTTTGCCCAGGTTCATACACCCAATATATGTTGGAGGAAAGACTCGAATCCAGGTCTTTCTGGACTAGGAATGATACCAACTACATCACAGAATTATCATGAGATTAAAATGAGACGATCGATGTAAAGGACTTTGCAAACTTTAAAGTGCTGTAGAAATATTGTTGTTGTTATAATAATGAGTATTATTCATTATTTTATTTCTTGACTCTGAGGTCACCTCTGAATTTACTGTGCATATTCCTGACTTGAGACTGTCTTAGAGTAGTTAGATGGTGCAATGGATAGAACGTGGGATTTGGAATAAGGAAGATTCATCTTCCTGAGTTCAAATCTTACTAGCTGTGTGACCCTGGGCAAGTCACTTAACCCTTTTTGCTTCCATTTCCTCATCTATAAAATGAGCTGAAGAAGGAAATGGCAAACCACTCCATATCTTTGCCAAGAAAACCTCAAATGCAGTCACAAAGAGTAAGAAACAGCTGAAAGGACTCCACAGCAATGCCAACAACAAAAGACTGTCTTAGCAGTTGCTCATTTGGGTTCTAATTTGCTTTCCCTTATGTGCATCAACAAATGATCATCCACTGCCTACTTGAAGATCTATAGAGATGGAAAAGTCTAATGAATCCCTTTCTAGTTTGGGACCAAATGAGTTGTTTGGAAGTTTTCCCTTGTATTATACTGAAATCAACTTCTCTTTAACTTCCACTTATTTCTAATACCTCTGCTCTTTGGGGTGAGACAAAATAGTCTCTTCCCTTGTTCATGTGACAGCTCTAAGGCTCCTCTTCTCTGTGTTAAACACCCTTAGTTCCTTCGGTTGTCTCTCACATGGCATAATTCAAATCCGCTGGCCATTCCGGCCAAAAAAACATGGTAATAGCAGTATCTACCTCCAAGATTTGTTGTGAAGATAAAAATGAGATATCTGTGAAGCTTCTTGCAAATCTAAAAGTGTTATATAAATGCTCGTTATTATTATAATTTCTCCAGTGATCGTCCTCAAATGTGGCACCCAGAACTATACACAATACTCCAGAAGTGATTTTTTTTTTTAATTTTGTTTTAATCAGCCAAGGTCCAACTTCTCTTCCTCCCCCTCCATTCCTCACTCTCCCAAATAAGAACATTAGAAAAACAAACTCAAACATATATAGTCGATTAAAACAAATGTCCACATTGGCCTTGTGAAAAAAAAAGTCTCATTTTGCTCTCTGAGTCCTTCACTTCTCTGTCAGGAGCTGGGTAGAATATTTCATCATTAGTTCTCTAGAATCCTGATTGGACATAATGCTGATAAGAGTTTAGCATAATAGTATTCCATCACATTTAAATACTATAACTTGTTGGTCCATTTCCCTCCCTCCAGTCAAAGATACTCCCTTAGATTTCCATTCTTTGCCACCTCAAAAAGAATTATAAATACTTGTGTACATCCCCAGAGTTTGTTTGCTGAGAAATAATCCCTTCCTTAATCTCTCCCCTCCCCACCCCCTTCTCCTTTTTCCCTGCAGTTTTCTTATTGTTTGAAAGGGATTTTATACCCAACTCTGGTGCGTATGTGCGTGCGTGTGTGTGTGTGTATGTGTGTGTGTGTGTTCTTTTGAAGAGTTCACATGAGAATGAGGTTCAAGTGTCAGCAGCTTCCCTCTCCCCCACCTTTTCCTCCTTGTTTGTACAGCTGTCTACTTGGGCACCCTGATTATATGAGATAATTTCCCTTAACCTTCCTTTCCCTTTCCCCCAGGTCTCCAGGTATTTTTCTTCCCCATTTTTTTCATTCTATTCTTGAGGTCATCAAGACAAAACAGAACTACTCCCAGGCTTTATCTAATTGTCCTTCTATGAATCCAGATGATAATAAGGTTCAGAAGGGGTACGTGTATCATCTCCCCATATGTGAATGTAAGAAATTTATCTTTGTTTAGTTTTTTATCATTGTTCATTCATGTTAACCTTTCTAAGCTTTTTTTCCCTCATGTATTTGAATTTTAGTTTTGCCAAAGTTCTTCTCTTTTCATCAAGAATGTTGTAAGTCTTCTAATTTAATAAAGATCCATTTTCCCTTGTAGTATTATATCCAGTTCTTCTGGATAAGGTATTCTTTATTGTAAGCTGTCCTTTGACTTCTGGAATATCATATTCCAAGTTCTCCACTGTTTTATAGTGGCAGCTGGTACATTAAGGGTGATCCCAGCTGTGACTCTTTGGTATTTGAATGCTTTCTTTCTGGCTGCTTTGCAGTACTTTTCTTTAACCTGGAAGTTCTGGATATTGGCTGTGATGTTCCTGGGAGATTTTGCTTTAGGGTTTCTTTCAAGAGGTAGCCAATATATTTTTCATATTCCCACTTTTCCCTCTATCTCTAAGAAATTATAACAATTTTCTTTTAAGATTTCTTAAAATAGGATGCCTGGGCTCTTTTTTTTTCCTCATGGTATTCAGAGAGTCTTAAATTTTTTTCTCCTCGATCTGTCTTTTGAGACAGTTGCTTTTTGCTATGAAACACTATATTTTTGTCCACTTCTTCAGTTGTTTGATTTTGTTTTTAATACTTCTTGTAGCATCACAAAATCATTGGTTTGTATTTGGTTCATTTGAATTTTTTAGGAGTTTGTTGTCTGGGCATGGTTTCATACCTCGTGTGCCAAGTTCTTAATTCCCGTTCCACTTCTTTCTTCCATGGCTCTCATTTCTTTTCCATTTTTTTTTCTTCACATACTCTCATTCCAGTTACAAAAAAAATTGATTCTTTAAAAAAAAAAAAAAACTCTTGCTTTACGTTTTCTAGTAATTCTAGTTGAGTTTGTGCCCAAGCTATGCTTTTTTCTGAACCTTTGCTTATATGTGTTTTGGAATAATTTTCTTCTGTATTTGTGTCTTGAGCTTCCCTGCCATTATAATACCTCATTAAGGTAGGGATCTTATTTTGTTTGCCCATTTTTTTAGTCTACTTTCTGACTTCTGTTTTAATATTAGGACTGGGATCTGCCACACTTCTGAAGGAAAAGTCTGGGCCAGTCCTAGTCCAGCTTTCTGAAAGGATTGAGTATTATGTTATTTCAGGATCTCAGGGACAGGCTGAAGACTTGCAAAATTTGAGTGCTCCCAAAGGCATAATCCAGGGCAAATTCTGATCACTTTTCCTCTGATCTGACTGCTTCAAGTTCCTAACCTTGGTTTCAGTCTGTGCAAGAGTAGACTGCTGCTACACTGTCTCTAATAGCCAACTGGAAAGTTCAATTGGTTCAATGTGGTAGAATTGTAGTGTCCCCTTTAGACTGAATTTTGTGCCTTGTTTATTCCTTTGCAGTGTGGGTTAGATTCAGAAAATAAGACCCTACTCTGAGCTTGGGTTCTGAGTCACCCCAATGCTGCTGTTGGCCTCTGAACTTTCTCCTTTCTCAGAATACCTCCAATGGTGTAGATCTTCCTTTTTCTCCACCCTGAATCTATTATCCATCACTGGGCACTGGATGGCAAAGCTGCCAATTGGCACTTCTCCCCATCATAGTGCTTTGGTGTGAGTCTAGGGTGCCCCACTCTGGGTTTGGGGACCACAGACCTCTCTGTCTCCCTATGCTAACCTGAGACAAAGTCACTGTGACTTTGATTTCTCCATAAGAATTCAGTCTGGTACATTTTACAGAGCTGTTTGGAGAAGCAATGGACAGGAGCTCAAATCCTTTGCTTCTTTCTACTTTGCCACTTTGAATCTACCCCCTCCCACACATGGTTTGACCAAGGCAGAACCCTAAATTCCTATCCATACTCTAGCAATATTCTTCTATTAATGTGTTGTAATATTACATTAGTTATTTGGGTTGCCATTTTGCACAAATTAATTTCACTCAAAGAAAATTTCTGTTCCATGGTTACATTCTATACCCAAGGCTTTACTATATACCTAAGGCTTGCACAGAATACGGTCAACTGCAGGGAAAAGACATAGGGTTGCCACTTCACAATCTCCAGTTTGTCATGGGACCTGCAGTAACCAACCATGGTGAGTCTGTCTCTAGTCTAACCTATCTGCAGCCCAAAGAATTTTATAAGTTGTGCAGGTCTGACCTGTCTTGTAATTGGAGCCATTAGGTGCCAGTGCTTTTGCACATAATAGGTATGTGAATAATAAATGTAAAATGAATGATTAATTTAATGGAGAGTATTGAGAAAATGTGGATTACTTGAGGCTACCCTTCACTACTACTGAGAAAACAACCCCAATCCTATATCGTACTTACAGTAACATTATCATCACCTTGGAATCATAAACGTTGACAGTGGAAAGAAACTCTGCAGGTCATCAAGTCCAATGATCTCATTTTATAGGTAAGGAAACTTGGGTAAAGACACTTTCTTAAGATCACACAGCTAATTAAGGAGAGGGCATTAGTTAGTTCGTCATATTTCTTTGGAGGGGAGGGGTCTCTCCCGTTTTGTTTTAAAACCTAGATGTTAACCTTGTGGTTTGCTTAACAAAATAAATGAAAATGCAACAACACATAAATGATGTTATTTTGTGGTTTCCTAAATCAGTATGCAGTCCTTTAGGATTTGACACCGCTACTTAAAATGTCTACATAGAACTTTGAAACATTCTCTTAGATTTCTTGTCACTTCCACTCTGATAACTGGGCCTATTTGAACAGTTTCTCTTCTGCTAAAATACCTCACAATTAGATTTTCTTCTCTGCAGTAAAATAAATGAATGAATGAATAAACAGATAAGCAAATGGATAAATAAAATTCAAAGGATCACTATGAAAAATTCTGCAATCTCAGCTCCTGAGGTATCTGCCACACACTAATCCCTCTCTGTCTTGTTTCGTTTTTGAATTTTTTTCCCTTGTTCAAGTTAGAGCTACATCAGCCATTCAGTGAATTGTACCCTCTGTAGAACACCACCTACCTTGCTCTATGCACTTTTAGTACCAAATATCATGAGAAGATCTTATAACCATAATAGAGTTTAATCATGTTGTTGGCAGCCAAGGGCCAGCAGCATTAATGATAATGCTACAATAGAGAGCCTTATAAATGGCATAAGTAGGTAAAATACTGTAAATTGAAGGTACTATACTCCTGTAATGCACACTTTAATAGTTATTCTGAACCAGATACCATAAAAACATGTCTGGAGTCTACATGGCATTAAAAGTTATCTAAGCCCCGGGGGTTGGCTGCGAGTGGGGAAAACTATAACCCAAAGGATTTCTTTCTTCCTTTCTTTTTAAACCAAGTCTTTTAAGAAAGTGAATTTTGATGGATTAAGAACATTGTAAGAAATCTGCAGCAAAACCAAAGTGTCTGTCCGTATGTACAAACTACTGCATTTTCAATGTTTAAAAGAAGTTTATCATTTTTAAGATATTTCAAAAGGTACAGATATACCTTGTTGCTAAATTTTCATGGGTAAAAGACTGATTCCATTGGCAAGATGTTTAGGTGACAGAGTTTCTGTTAAAACATCTTACTAGATAAGCATGTTATCATTTGTAGATTTTTCAGGCATTAATGAATGCATTCATGCTAATCAAGGTATGCAATAATATTCAAGACTTTTTTTTTTTTGCTTGGGGAGGTTAGACAGACCTATAATTTTACATATGTGGAGAAATCCTAGTGTGAAAACGCCTTTCTCCTAAGAGATCATCAACTGATCAGCAATTTCTAGTTTTTGAGAGTGGCCTAAAGGTACTGAGAGGTTAAGTCACTTGCCAATGGCTGTAAAGCTCATCAGAGTCAAAGGCAGTACATGAACCCCTGTCTTTCAGAGGCTAGGGCCAGTCTTCTATCCACTATTGTCATATCTAAGATTTAGCACTATTTTAATCTAAGACTTTCAAAGGTGCATTATGAATGTGAATTCATCAAGCCATACAACATTCTTCACCTGCATATAAGTATTATGGACCCTTTAGGCTAATAGAATACTTTTCATCAGAAGAACCCTGAAGGCATTCTGCTATATTAAGACCATGGACAAAAGACCTAAGGAAATAGATGGGTCTCAAACAGAAAAGATTATTATCTCCATTTTGTGGCAGAAATTTAGTCCCAAATAGCCTAAGGAAATTGACTAAGAGGGAAAGAAGCAGTCACTGGCAGAGGCAGAATAGTAATCCTTCTGATTTTCATGTCACTATTCTAAGTATTGGACTCTTTCCTGCCTGTGCTCCTGTCCTGGCATTCAACGTTTATCTTTGAAGCTACTGTTTCACTCTCATAAAGGCAACAACCACAGAGAATTTTAACCAATCTATCTCTTTCCTTCACTGGTTATCCTTAGCATGGTTAAAACTTAGAAACTGCTGTAAATTGTCAGGAAGCCTTATTTTATGGAGTTCTAGCCTTTTTCACTACTCCAATATTATTTCAAACCTTATTCCTGCTGACTGTATATATTTTCAGAAAGCTAATTCTGTTTTTAATAGTTTCTGTGATCACTCCAGATCACCCTTGATGAATTTACTTTAGTGCTTTTGGTAAGACAGACAATTCAATCTGAACTGATAATTATTTCTTAAGATCCTACTACATGCAAAGGTGCTTTTCTAACCTCTGAAGTTTGAAGGCAAAATGGTCTCTACTCTCAATTCTCCTGAAGGGGTGTATAGCACTTAAAAGACATTTATCTATAGGTGTGATCTTAGAGAATTACCTGAAGCACAGAGAATTAAAGTCACATGTTGGTTACCATACAGCAGATAGATGTCAGAGGTGGGATTGGAACCCTTTGACTTCAAATAGAAAGGACATCATATCCTTAAATCTTAGAAGAAGGCTAGTAGAATCAATCAATCTACCAATCTATCAGTGACACATAACATATGTCCATTTTAGGTATAATCACAATAAAAATTAAAAGATTTTTCCAAAAATTTTATCCCCCAAAATTTAAAGTTTAAGGACATGTTGTTCAGTCATGTCCAATTCTTCATAACCACTTTGGAGGTTTTCTTGGCAAAGTTACTGGAATGGTTTGCCATTTCCTTATCCAGATAATTTTACAGATGAGGAAATGGAGGCAAACTGGGTTAAGTGACTTGGCCAGAGTAACACAGCTGATAAATATCTGAGGCCAGATTTGAACTCACAGTGGTGAATCTTCCTAACTCCAGGCCCAGCAATCCACTGCACCACTTAGCTTCCCATGACATCCTTTGTGTTTGAAATTGGTAAAGTTTAAATCTCACCTCTGACACTTATTTCTATATGGTAATCAAAAAGGCACTTTAATTCTCCTGTCTAACTTGGATGTGGCACACTGCATTTTCTCAATTATGATCGTGTGAACTTGAACTTTCCTACTAGTTAGAATCTGACCTTGACTTTCCTCTTTCACATGGTTAAGAGTAGGTCTTCTCATTCTCACCCACACCTATAACCCTAAAGCCTCAGCAGGAAGTGATTTTGAAGCAAGAAGTGATATTATTAACATTTTAGGTGTAAAGAAGTTTTTCATCTAGAAGAACCTGATGGCAAAACCAAAAATCAAACAAAAAAGCTAAACCAACAATAAATATCCCAAAATTCTATTTAGTTCATTCAATCCAATTCAGGTTCTTAAATTATTTATTTTTGAGATTTTCTTTTCTAAATTTTGAGTTCCAGATTCTTTCACTCTCATTTGCCATTCCCTAAGAAAGCAAGTAATATATCAATTATACATGTGAAATAATGCAAAATATTCCCATATTAACCAAATCATAAAAAAGCAAAAAAATAAAGAAAATGAAGAAATTATACTTCAATTTGCGCTCAGAGTTTATCAGTTCTCTCTGAAGGCAGATATCACATTTTCATCGAGAGTCCTTTGGAATTGTTTCAGATTTTTGCATTGATCAGAGTAGCCAAGTTTTTCATAGTTGATCATCGTTGCAAAGTTTTTATAGTTCTTCTCCCTTCACTTTGTATAAGTTTGTATAGGTCTTCCTATGTTTTTCTGAAACTACTTTCCTCATCATTTTTTATAGCACAATAGTACTCCCTCACAATCATATACCACAACTTGTTCATCCATTCCCCAAATGATGAGTATCCCCTTGATCTTGATTTCCAGTCCATTGCCACCACAAAAAGAACTACTATCGATAATTTTTATATATATAGGTTCTTTTTTTATTTTATTTCTTTAGGATACAAACCTAGTAGTAGTATTACTGAAGAAATGACACAGTTTTATTGCACTTTGGGCATAGTTCAAAATTTTTCTCAAGAATGGTTGGACCAATTCACTACTCTACAAACAATTCATGAAATATATGTATTTTCCTTCATATTCTCTAGCATTTGTAATTTCTGATAGGTATGAGGTGGAACCTCAGAGTTGTGTTAATTTGCCTTTTTCTAATCAATAGTGATTTAGAACATTTTTTCGTATGACGACACATAGCTTTGATTTTATCTTCTGAAAACTTCCTGTTCATGTCCTTTGACCATTATCAATGGCAGGGGTGTTTCTTATTTTTATAAATTTAACTCAGTTATCTAAATATTTGAGAAATGAGACCTTCAGCAGAGAAACTTGCTGTAAATTTTTTTTTTGATATTCATTATCTATGGTACTTTTTTTTAAAAGGAAATTTCCCTCATTGTCTCTTTTAATTTAGATCTATTTTTTTACATTTGCTTTGTCTGAAATCATGATTGCTATTACTGCCTTTTTTCTTCAACAAAACATAATAGATTCTACTCCAGCCTTTTATTTCAACTCTGTGTGTGTGTGTGTGTGTGTATATGCATGTGTTTATGTTTCAAGTGTTTCTCTTGTATACAACATATTGTTGGATTCTGATTTCTAATCCATTCTGCCATCTACTTTCATTTTTTTGGGTTAGCTCTTCCCATTCTCATTCACAGTTATAATTGCTGATTGTATTTCCTTTTATCCTATTTTCTTCTGTTTATTCTTCTCTCTTTTTATCCTGCTCCTCTTCAAAAGTTTGTTTTGCTTCTGACCTACTACCTCACTTAATCTACCTTCCCTTTTATCACCCCCTACCCTATATTATGTATCCCTTCTTCCTCATAGTTTCCTATTGGGTACTATAGATTTCTATATCCAACTGAGTGTATGTGTGTGTGTGTGTATACATATATGTATGTGTGTGTGTGTGTGTGTGCTTCTCTCTCCAAACCAATTCCAATGAGAATGAGGTTCAAACATTGCCCATCAGTCCCTCATTTCCCCTTCCATTATAAAAGATACTCCTTGCACACCTCTTTTATGTGAGAAAATTTTCCCCATCCTGCCCCTCCCTTCCCACTTTTCCTGGTGCATCTCTTTTTCATTCATTCATACATACATATGTACATATATATGTATATATGTATTTTTAGGACCATAATAAACTCACACCTGTGCCCTCTTTTTATGTAGATGCTTTCTAACTGCCCTAATAATGATAAAGTTCTTAGGACTTACATGTATCATCTTTCCATATAGGAATGCAAATAGTTTAACTTTAGTGAGTCTCATGATTATTCTTTCATGTCTACATGTTTAAACTTTTCTTGAGTCTTCTGTTTGAATGTCCTATTTTTCTATTCAGCTCTGGTCTTTCCATCAGGAATGTTTGGAAGTCCTCTGTTTCATTAAATATCTGTCATTGTTGTTTTCCCCCTGAAAGATTATACTTGGTTTCTCTGGGTAAATTTTTTCTTGATTCTAATCCTAAGTCCTTTGCCTTCCATAATATAACGTTCCAAGCCCTCCAGTAGAAGCTGCTAAATCTTGTGTGGTCCTGATGATAGCTTCACAATATTTGAATTGTTTCTTTCTGGCTGCTTGAAGTATTTTCTCCTTGACCTGGAAACTCTGGAGTTTGGCTATAACATTTCTGGGAGTTTTCATTTTGGCATCCCTTTCAGAAGGCAAACCGTATTCTTTCAATTTCTATTTTACCCTCTGGATCTAAGATGCTGGGGAAGTTTTCCTTTATACTTTCTCAAAATATGATGTCTAGGCTCTTTTTTTGTTTATGGATTTCAGGTAGTTCAATAATTCTTAAGTTATCTCTCTTTCATATATTTTCCAAATTGGTTATTTTCCCAATGAGATGTTTCACATTTTCTTCTGCTTTTTTTTTTATTTTGTTTTATTGTTTCTTGAAATCTCATGGAGTCATTAGCTTCCACTTGCCCAATTCCAATTTTCAAGGAATTATCTTCTTCAGTGAGATTTTATATTCTCACCTAGTAGTGATTGAAAATTCTATTATGCACAAGAAGTTCTGGGTCACAGGATAAGAAGAGAGCTTGTGATTCATTTTCTATTTCACCTGTTTTGCTATTTAAGGAATTCTTCAGTGAATTTTTTGTGTTTCTTTTATCATTAGGTCAATCCTGCTTTTAAGACATTTTCTTTAGTATTTTTTGTTCCTCTTTTAACAAGCTATTGTCTTTTCATAATTTTCTTGCATCACTTTCTGTTCCCAATTTTTCCTTTACCACTCATATCTCTTTCTTTACCTCTGTCAGGAATTCTTGCTTACCTTGATTCCAATTAGTATTTTTCCTTGAGGCTTTGTTTGATGCTCTTTTTACATTGCTGTCTTCTTCCAAGTTTATATCATGGTCTTTCTTGCTACCTTGTTAGTTTTCTTTTTATAATTGAATTCTTTTCTTTTTGTTTTTCACTCATTTCCTCAGCCTATTTCTTGACTTTGAACTCTATGGTAAAGTTGGGCTTTGCTCATCTCACAGTGACGAGGTATTGTGACAAGCTTTGGGCTTTTTTTGCTGCTATTTTCAGAGCTAATGTAGGGGTGGGGAGTCTAAAAATTTTTGGTGCTTCCAAGGTGGTGTTATCCTCAAAAAGGTGTAATCGCTGCTCTCCTGGTCTCTGCTCTGGTCTTTATCCAGGAAAGGCCTTTGTTCCCTCACAGCCAGTAACACTCATGTTCCTCTTGTCCCTAGAACTGTGACCAGGACCTGCTCTCCTGTGATGGATCACAAGCTCTCTTCTTACCCTGCGACCCAAAATTGCTTGTGCAAAATAGAGTTTCCAGGCAGCACCAAGTGCACCCAGTGTCAGCAAAGAATCCTATGTAATCTCTTTCTGATCAGTGGTCCAACACACTTACCATCTCTGGATTGAAAGCTCCCAAAGGTGTTGCTATTCTGGCCACCTCCTAAGTTCAACCCCGGTGTTCCTACCCTTTTTCAGGTCTGTGCCCATCCTAGTGCTATAGACCTCTCCTGCAGACCTCCTAAGTCATCCTAGACTGGAAAATTGTCTCTCTCTGACATTTTGTTGACTCCACCACCCCAAAATTAGATTTGAGGCATTATTTTAAAGCTGTTTCTCAATTTAGTTTTATAAAGCATTTATTAAGTGCCTACTGTGCATCAGATAGTGTGCTGGGTTCAGAGACTACAGATGCAAAGAAAAACAAAACAGAACAACAAGAGTCCCTGCTCTTGAGGAACTTATATTCTAACCTGTACACAGAACTCTAAATGAAAAATAAATGCAAATCATGAGGGGGAGGAATGCAGACTAATGACTGGTGTTGAGGTGAATCCTTCTACTAATCACCAGCAAATTAATTCATGAAAAATGTTATAGGCCCAAAAATTACAGAGGGAGGGAGGGAAAGAAATACGCATTTATTAGACACCTCACTGTGTTAAGCACTTTACAGTTATCTCACTATTGATCCTCATAACAATTCTAGGAAGAATGTGCCATTGTTATCTCTTTATTAAATGTGGAAACTCAGGCAAAATTAAGTGACTAATTGAAGGTCACACAGTAAGTCTGAGGTCAGATTTGAACTCAAGATTTCCTGACCCTACACCAGCATTCTTTCCACTGTAGAAGAGCTACCTCTAGCCTACTTATATTGAAATACAATTATAAAAATTTGTTTTTGAAAAAACAGGTCTAAGGACACCAGATTAAGAAGCCATGTTCTGTATTAAAAATTTTCAATTCATCCAACTTGCAATTTCATTATTGTAGTGAACTCCTGATGTGAAAAATCTCTCCTTGGCTGCAGCTCAGCAGCTCAGTTTGTTAAGTGACTTTCCCAGGGTCACACAGCCAATGGATCAACAGTAGAACTTGAATTTTGGGTCTTCCTGACTTCAAGTTCAGTCCTCTGTCCAGCACATTGCCTTTTATTTAAAAAAAAAAAACAAAACACAATTTAAATAAACACAGTCTGAAGAATAAGGGCTCCTGGGCTACTTCCTTCTTCTCTCAATCTAGAAACTTGGTGATTTGCACATTAATTTCCTCTTAGGCCTGGCCTCATGTGGAGCTGGTGAGTTTCCCAGCTTTATTTTCTGTAGGAAAGGTGACTTCCTGTTTTATTTTCTAACTGACAGCACTGCAGACGGACAGCCTCTGGGCTGCAACATGTGAACTTTTCTACAGAATCTCCCAAACAAAATGAAAAAAAAAATCCTTAATAGTCCAGATTTCAATCTTCTTTGCACAGCTCAGGTAACAATAAACGAGTAATTTGCTGTCCCTCGCTTTGGCAAGCTGATGCCTAATGATTACCTAGGGACAGGATAATGGTACCTTAGTGATTACACGATGTTTTTCTAACCACTTTCAGGGCCTTTGCTTTCAGTCCCGCCCTAATGAAAAGAAAGCTCTGAAATTGGGCCAGGTCTTTATTTAAAATTAAAAAAAAATGTTCTGACAGGCTACGCTTAGATAAAATGAATTCACTTCTCAGATTTGGACCTCTCCTCAGGAGATTTAGAAGGTATGGGCGCTAAAGTAGATCTGATTTCATGAGCTCTTTCATAACAAGGAAATGAGAGTGTTGGTTAATTCCATGAGCCACTAGAAACTTTTATTTAAAGATGATATGACAACTATTTCCAGATGGAGAACAGGCACTATGAGCTCTTTCCAGAGCTAAGAGTAAAAAACTCAAGAAGACCAATCTTGGCTTTCTTATTGGCTTCCTATGTGACCTAATGCAACCCAATTAATATATGAATTTCTTAGTAGCTATCTATTTTATTACATTGTTATCTAATATATTATAAACACATAAAATAAATAACATGATATTATACAATTGATATTATGAGGTGTGCTATTATTATATCATGGTATAGCATGTTCTAGTCTGTTTTGTTATATCATTATATATCATATCATGTTATATATTATAAACACATAAAATAAATAACATGATATTATACAATTGATATTATGAGGTGTGCTATTATTATATCATGGTATAGCATGTTCTAGTCTGTTTTGTTATATCATTATATATCATATCATAATTGTGTTATTTTGTAGAACACATTTTCCCATTACATCCCTATTATTTCTCAATGACATCCACTCTCATAGTGCTTTAAAGTTTACAAAACATTTTGCTCTCTGGGAAGAAGGAAGTGCCAGTATTATTTTGCAGATGAGGAAACTGTCCTCTACTTCATAATGGCTAACCAAGTTAAAATTAATCTAAGTCAATGACAATCTTTTATAATCACCTAATGTCTACTTAGCATGGTACTACATGCTGGAGGAATGTAGAAAACTGAGATGACACATGAGTCATACCCTCATGGAATTTATAGAATATAATAGCACATATTAACATTATCTATATTCTATTGCATTTTTACTTATTTTTGTTAAATACTTCCAAATCACATTTTAATCTGAGTCTGGGAGTGTGATATGTTTGACACCACCTCTTGTCTAATAGATTACTTTCTTGTCAAGGTTTCTTTCCAAAGCATGCTGGGATAACTACTAAAAAGTAGATCAGTATTCCTTTTTCACACTCTATTCCAGTAAAATCTATCCCTAGTATCAATCGGTGGGTGACTATTTTTCCTATGTGCCAGGCATTGTGTTAAGTGCATATGGGAAATATCTCTCTTCCCATTCCTCCAACTTGGGTGTTAGCTCCCTGAAGGGAGGGACTATTTATTTTTTGTGTTTGTTGGTTGATTTTGGAATGCCCAGAGCCTATGCTTCTGATTGAACAGAATTAAATTAAATTAAATTAAATTAAAGGAATGAGGATTTACACAGAGGGATGCAGAAAATACCATTGATTTGGGTTCATATTATTCTGGAGAAAATGCTATGGGAAACAATAATAGCTCTGGGTTCAAATCCTGCCTCTCTCATTTACTGCCTGTGTGACCTTGGCAGGTTGTTTAATTTCCTAGAGCCTCAGTTTCCTTGCCTGTGAAATGAAGAGGAATTGGACTAATAGGTCTGTGATACTCTAGGCTGGCAAAGGAGTAAGTGTAGGTTGATAAACATTTGCAAGGCTACACAACATGAGAAGAGAAAGGGGGTGACATTTACTATCGGAAAGAGACTACCCTAAGAAAAGGGAAACTCCATTAGTTAATAGCAATTAACTCTTGCAAATGCCCTCATGGCTTATATCTGGGTCTGTTTCTGTTACAACTAGCCTGGGTGCATCCAGGGCATCATCAAATGTGTTTCCTAAAGATTCGTGTGACTTTTTTGTTATTATCCCTTTCTGACAGCTTACTCTGAGTTATGCAAATGGTATGTCAAGGATAGCACACCAAAATTTCCTCCATTTTATCTCTGTCCAAATAAAAGTTGCCTCATCTGCATATAACAGTTTCCTTTGCCACTGAGTTGTAGAAAATTGGAAGCCGTTTATATTTGCATTTCCTGGGGATACAGACAAGAGCAGATGCCAATAATGAATGTCATAATTTGCAGCCTTCTCCTTGGTGCCTATAAATCTCTGAATATTTTTCCTACAATAGCAAAGGAAGAGATTCAGCAATCATCATGGGTAGTGAGGAGATGTAAATCTCAGCAGTAGGGGTAGATTCCAGCTATGAATATTTCAGAAACGATGCTCCCTTTTAACTGAAACACTAATGGTTCTTAAGATGCAGCTAGGTCTGATGTGCTTTTGATTTCATTTAATATCCCTTAGCTCCAGTCTGCACAGCCCTATGAACTAGTTAGGAAATCCTAAAGAAAACCTCTTTTGCTCTTATGGTTTCAAATGTTAGGCTCACTGTGGGGTCAGTTCTTGCTAATCTGGCTGAATGAAAGGGAACATAAGCACAGTCAATCTAAAAATTAAAAAAAAAATCATTTATTTCTGGCTCAGGAATACAGTGATTTTAAAGCACAGGAGAAAGCCAAGAAAGTAAAATCTTTGACAGCAGAACCCACATTTTTATTTTGTCTTTGTAGTCCCAGAACTTAACACAATATTTTGCACATAGTAGGAGCTTAATGTGATGATTTTAGTTGGATTAAGCATACAAACATGTACAAACATACATGTTTTTATAAAGATGCTTAATAAGTACTTTTTGTATTGGATTGGCACAATGCTTTGCAAATAGTAGGAATTTAATAAAAATGGTGACTTAATTAAGGATGCATACTTGTACAAATATGTGCATGGGCACAGAAATTTCTTCCCAAATACCTTATTCTGGGATTCATCTAGTTCATAGAGAGAATTTTGGAAAATTCACAAAGCAAAAGGTAATCCACTCATAGACAACGGGGAGTAACCATGATATTGGTTAGCTGAGCATGAACATAAGAGAAAGCTTGTATTAAAGATAGAGAGCTTGAAGACTGGAAGACTTGAGTTCAAATCCTGTCCACCTCATTGTGATCACAGGCAAGTCATTAATCTTCTTAGTGCCTCAGGCAACTCTCTAAAACTGTGACAGAAGAATTTATGATCTTCATTGATGGATGAAGTTCTCTACACCAATGAACTTATGGGTCCAGATATCTTTACGCGCCTCCCCCCCTTAATAGAAACTATGTAGAGGCAACTGGGTACAATGGCTAGAGTGTTGAACCTGGAGTTACAAAGACCTGAGTTCAAATCTAGCCTCTGATAATTATTAGCTGTGTGATCCCAGGCAAGTAATTTACTCTGCCTCAGTTTCTTCCACTATAAAATGAGGATAATACTAGTACCTCTCTCCTAGGGTTGTTGTGAGGATCAGTTGAAATAATGACTTTAAAGTGCTTAGCACAGCACCTGGCACCTAATTAGTGCTTCCTCCTTTCCTTCTTCCCTCCCTTCTTTCATTCTTTCTTCCTTCCTCCTTCCCTTCCTTCCTACCTATTTAATGATTTATAAAAAAAAATTTTTGTAATTTTTATTATTTATAAATAAAAATTTCAGTACTATATCAGAATGGAAATTTACAAAATAAATGACAGTTGTGGATCATTTACTTATCTAGGGTTTCTGTGTCCTATGTAGTGTTAGATTGAAAAGACTACTAGTTATTCCAAACTTTTTCTTATTTCATCTCATATTTTGGGAGGGCTATTTCTCTAGATAACTCTTTTTGTTCAGTTTCATATAACTTTCTTAACCCCCTTTTTTATAGAATTCTTGTGCTTGCCTTATCCTAAAAAGTTTTGACTATAGAATGAAGTGTCTCTATAGGGTCTATCTTACCATTTCAGTGAGATGTTCAAATACCTTAATGGAAGCAAATATTGTAAAGTACTGTCTGTTTCACTAACAAATTAAAATCACTGACAACACCACCAGGAAGAATTAGCAGGTCTTTGACTAAAAGAAAAATACTCTAGAAAAACAAAAAAGGAGCAAACCCCTGAAACTAAAGTACATAGATGCTATATGTTGGCTTTTCTGGACCTGATCTGGGAGTGTAGTATAGAGATATCTCCTCCTCTTCAAGAGTAAGACTGGGTTTCAGAATTAAAGATCTTAGTTCCAAGGAAGATGTGTTTCTATCTTGTGAAATCATGCTGCTAAGAACTTGAATTAGTAGTGATCCTATTCTCTGATTTTAAACTGTTTTCATCCTAATTGGCTTTTTTTCAGAGATTTGAATTCAGCTATCTCTCCATTTCTTCTACAACCTGAAAAAGTAAAGAAGTTATAGCAGATTCAACTGCATCTATTGTTTAAGTATCTTTGCTAATCAGCAGAGACAACATGAAGAACTAAAATTAATAGCCATGGAAAGTTCTGGAATCTCATTTGGGCTAAACTAAACTTTATCTTCCATCAAATCTTCCCCCCCTTTCCCCAGGCTGTTAATAAGTAATATTTATTAATATATTTGTGCCTATATCTACAATTATTGATATTCATGAGACCTGATGGCAACAGGGAGGAAAAAATAATAGAATAAGAAAGCTGGCACATGTTCCACCAAGATATTCCTAGCAAATCATTAAGATAAATAGGCATATGAGGGGGAGACAGCTTGGAGTAATAAGAATAATATAGGATCATAAGTCTAGGGCTCAAAACAACATCAGAGACTAGCTAGTTCAAACCCCTCTGTTCTCCATGTATTTGATTGGGTTCATAATCTAAACAACATGGCTATCCCCTCTAACAATCCCTGAAAACCATTGCCAAATCACTTTGAGATTACTCATTTGTATTGTAGTTTGAGATCTGGTCCTCCTGGGCACCCTTGCTTCCTTTTTCTTTATTCTTTCCTTTGAGATTCTTGACCTTTTGTTACCTTTTAGATAATTTTTATCATTTTTTCTCTTTATAAAATAATCCTTTGGCACTTTCACTGGTATGGCATGGAAAAAGCAAATTAATTTTTACTGTAATAGTACCTAGAATTTATATAGCCCTTTGGATTTGTAAAGCATTTTTACATTTATTTTCCCATTTGATCTTCACAACCACATTGATGTAGTTACTATTATTATCCCTCTTATACAGATAAGGAAAGTGAGGTAGAAAGAGATTAAATGACTTGCCCAGTCATATAACTAATAAGGGTCTCAGGCAGGATTTGAACTCAGACCTTCATGACTTTAAATTGACTTTGACTTGCTAGTCATTGCAATATACTCTATCATACACTTCCCCATCCTACCTCATCAGGCTGCAGTGATTGTGCTTGACCATGGCAGTATACTGATTACAGCCTGCTAAAAACCTAACCAGTGAGTAACAATATGTTGAAAACCTAACCAGTAAGTAAAAAATAAAAACAAAATATCGGTACTTTTAGTCACAGACTTTGCTTCTATGGTTCGGCTCTAACTATAGGAATAGGGTTCCTATTTTTAGCAGTTTCAATTATTCATTAAAATATAAAAATATATTCATACTGTACAAAAATCACTGCAAATGGAATTTTAAAGTTTTTTCATTATCTAGTCCATACTGACTATTAAATTAAAATCCGTGAAATCACCAGTCAATATCTTTTGAGAGACTGAAAAGTAGAGGCAGTTTTGATGTCATCTCTTATTAATTTTAATACTTTTTCATTGTCAGCAGTCCTAATGTTTATGGCAACCTTTTATGTAGGTAAGTTCCTAAGAAATTTATTCAGTTTGGAAAATATTTAGATGATGGGTTAATAAAAGTTAAGATTACTTTGATTCCCTTTTGTGTTATTCATTAGAAATTGGTTTGCTCAGTAATGTATTTTTGACAATATTTGAATACAATTTCAAGACTGGAAGGTACCTTAAGAATTCAGCACCCCCACTCCTAAACAGGTCTACATATGAACTAAAATATTTCCCTTCTATAACATCCCAGTTATTAATCATCTTTGAGGAATTAAGCATTAACACAGCTTCTCTTCTACTATACTCAAGCAATCAATAAATAAACATTAATTACACACTTACCATGTTCCTGGCACTGTGCTAAGTGCTGGCGATACAAAAGAGGCAAAAGACAGTCCCTACCTTCAAGGAGCTTACAATATAATGGGGAGATATTATACAAAGAAATATATACAAAACAAGCTATATATATGAATATATATGTAAGGATAATTAATAAAGGGAAATAATAATTAATTAATTAATAATAAATAAAGGGAAAGCACCAGAATTAAGAGAGGTTGGGGAAGACTTCTTATAAAAGATGGGATTTTAGTTACAACTTAAAGGAATCCAAGGAGGCAAGTATTTAGAGTCGATAAAAGAGCTCCAGGCATGGGGGATAGCCAGGAAATGTCAGGTTGAGAGTCTTTTTGGTGGAACAGTAAAGAAACTAGTATCACTTGATTGAAAAGTATGTTTTGGGGAGTAAAGTGTAAGAAGACTGAAAAGATAGGAGGGGTTATGAAAGGATTTGAATACCAAACAGAGCACTTTGTATTTGTTCTTGGAAGCAATTGGAAGCCCATGGAGTTTTATCCGGTAGGGAAGGGACATCATTGAACCTGTATGCTAGGAAGATCCCTTTAGTGGTTGAATGGAAGGTGAGTTCTATTTCTGTGTAGATTTAAATGAGCCATTTATTGTACAAGTTGTAAAATTATTGTACAAATTACATAAAAGCTAGCATGGAACAGTTGTTCACCAACAAGAATGAAATATTGAAGAACCAGTAGGTAACTCTTTCAATCCACTTAGAATTGGTCAGGTCCTAAATTTTATCTGAGCCCATATTCTATTTGGTTTCCACATTTTGAGATGTGATGGAATTGGTAAATATCCAAAGAAAGGCACTGCCTTTTTTTCTGGCCAGTCTTGAGCACTGACTACTTTGGGGTCAAGGGAAAACCTTATTGGTCCTTGTTTCTAAGGATAAAGAAGATCCAACAAAGGAGACAGAGAAGGATCATTAAGTTATTTTTTGACAATAATTAGAAAAGTATCAATACTAATTGCTCTTCAAAGGTTGGAAGGAATTCTCCTGTCAATCCATCAGAACTGGAAGGGCTTTGTTTTATTTTGTTTTTCCCCTTTTGATATTTTCTTTACAGTTAGATCTATTTCTTTTTCTGAGATTGGATTATTTAACATCTCTCTCTGGTCTTCTGATACTTTAGGCATTATGTATATTAAAGATATTCCTCTATTTGTTTTGTGTTCTTCATTTTCTTACATACAACTTTACATAATATGTTCTGATTAGTCTTTTCAATTCTGGTTTTGTTGTGATTTCACTGTTCCCAGTTGTTATTTCATAGATTTGTTTTTTTGTACTCTTTCTAATTAGATTAACTAATGTTTTATCCAATTTATTAGTCTTTTCCAAGAGCTAACTTTTAATTTTGTTTATTGTTTTTACGGAGTTTTGCTTCCAATTTATCTATTTCTCCACTAATTTTTTTCTGTTTAGAGATTTGTTTATTTGTTGGTTTTCTCATTTTTAAGTTCATATTCAGTTCATTAATCCTCTCTTTTCTACTCTGTTAATGTGTTTGCAAGTATATGATTCCCCCTTCTCCCTGAGGATTACTTTAGCTGTATCCTAGAAATGTTTTGTGTTTTCATCATTTTTGTTTTCTTTTACATAGCTATTAATTGTGATTTGTTCTTTAGCCCACTCATTTTTCAGGATTTCATTGTTAAGTCTCTATTTAGGTCCGTTTTTTTTGTTTGTGATACCTGAGCCAATGATTATTTTTATTGCACACCTAGCACAAAGTCCTAATAATGCTCCACAGAACATCTGTCTTCACCCATAGAAGCATTAATCAGTGGAACATCCTCTCACCATCAAAGCAAGGTCTCCCTCCCACCCATCCCCACCTTTTCCATTCTTATCCTGTTCTCCTTATCTACCCTCCTGTAAGATCTCTTCCAAACACCATAGAGATCATTTTCCTCTCAAGAACAGCCCTTTTTTGCTCTCAGATACATCACATCCTCCCCTCTAGCCTTGTTTCCCTCTTCTCTTTCATACACCCTCCCATTTTATGCTATAGCCTCACAAAACAACAGCAACATTGCTTCACCTACAGGCAATGTCACCAGGTTCTGTCCATAATGCCCCAGGCCTGCCTCTGTTACCTCCACCTGACGTCTGCCTTTACAACTGTCTCCTAATATACCTTTTGAAAGAAGTCTCCTTTTAGTCTCTTTGCTGTCACCCTATTGATGTTGTACTTGACTATTACATTTGTTCACCCCTCCTGCATTTCTGTTGCCTGGGGTTTTTAGAAGCAAATAAAATCTTCAGATGTAGTTCTCTTTCTTAAAAATGTTTCCAATGTCTCTTAGCTATTGAATGTCCATCTTTTTCTCATTTATGGTTAAACTCAGATGTTCAGGGTAGGTCATCCTCCCTGACTAGATCCTGAACTCCATAGCTCTTCAGAACACATTTTTCCATTCCCTTCTGCATTGTCTGGTGGGTACAAAATAATCTTGTTTTAATCAAATTTCCTTTCCTTTGTACTTGAATGCCTTTTTCCTGATCATTTGCAGAACTTGTTTCTGGATTGAATTCTTAAATTTAACACTGTGTCTTAGAATTCATAGCCTTGGGTTTGGTTTGGTTTGGTTTTTGTGGAGGTGACCCATAAATTATTTCAATTGTTATTTGATTTTCTGTGTTTAAAAGTTCTGGGGAGTTCTCTTGCATTATTTCCTTCATTATAATATTAAGGTTTTTTGTTTTCTTGTCATGGTCTTCTGGGAGATTTATGATTCTTCAGTTGTCTCTATGTACCCTGTCTTTGAGACCACTATGTTTTGCCAGGATAGTGACATATTTTCTTTTAATGTTATTGTTTTTTGTTACTCTTTTTTTCTTGATTGTCATTCATTTCTATGTATTTATATTCACAGTCTATTCTCTCTCTCTCTCTCTCTCTCTCTCTCTCTCTCTCTCTCTTTCTCTCTCTTTCTCTATCTCTTTCTCCCCTCTCCCCCTCCTCTCTTTTTGATATTTCCTATCACAGATTACAGTTTTTCTATTCTGCTCATATTTTTTGCTGTGCAAGCCAAAAAACTCTGCTCTTGTAATTCTCGTGTTTTTCTTTTAAACTACACAGGAACAGCATATTTCAGTTCTGTCTTCTCAAATTTCACAGGGTCCTCTGTCTCACCAAGTTTTGAATCATTTTCCATTGTTTTGCAGTATTGATTCTTAGATGCATGAACTCATTTACTAGATCTAGAGGCTAAATTTTCCTTCTTCAGTTAATCTTTGTTGGTTTATCTGCTTATGTTAAAGTTTTTTTCTTCCTGGAGTCTCTGGTAATTTCAGTCCCTCCCCAACTTATTTTTCCCCTATTGCTCATTTTCTAACTCCCTCCCATTTGGTGATTGCTTCCCTGAGGGATATATCTTGAGATTCGTCTCAGCCTTTTCTCACTCTGGGCAATCCACAGTTCACCAACCTTGGTCTCTATCCCTGAGTGACTTTGGGACACAGAACTGGTCCCAGGTGGATGCTAAACTCTTTCCCTCAGACTTAGTGAACTGCCACACAGCCTCCCTTTCCCTACCCCCACCACTTCACTCCCCCCGCTCCATGCACACACATACACGTTGGGTCTTCTCCCAGTGTTCTGTCCCATTTGCATCTTCTCCTCAGTTCTCTGGTCTGATACTGGCAGTTCAGGGAACTGCCAGGCTTGGTGCTACAGGGTTATTTCAAGACCAAGCCTATGTTCTTCCCCCTTCCCTTTGTTCTTCCACTCTCCTGAAGATATCTTTTGCAACACAAAATACTGTTTCTGTGGTACTGGATGTCTATCTTTGCCACAGCAAACTTCCAAAATCTAGAGCCTTGATTTCCATGGCACTAGAAAGAGGAAGGACTGAGATGTAGGTTTTATTGTAAGCTTCTGTATTGGGTCCTTGGTTGGATAGTGAAATTTTGCTGCCATGAGTATAGGGAGGTGGGGCTAAATGAGCTCAGGGTGCATGTCAGTTCATGGTTATGTTTTTTAAATCATCTTTGGGATTATGGGCATCTTGGACCATGGACACAGCTTAAGTTGCTTTATCTTTGGTTCATAATTTCTATTTTGGAGAGGTTGGGGTGATTAGAAAAAATGTCTAGTTCTTCCCATATGTTGGTCATGGGACCCAGAAGTCTGAGGGTGATTCTTAAAATAGAATAACTTGAAGCATTTTTTACTTTGCTTATCTAAACAATTCCCTCTAAGTACTAGGAGCCATTATTTTATAGACCATCAAGGTCACAAGGGCTGGAGTTATTACCCCTTAGGCTTTTCCTACAGTTCAACCAATACTTGCAAAGAATATAGATTCTCCTAATTTCTCAAACTCAAAGTTTTCTCCATAGCTAAAAGTATCTTTCTCAGAATCAGTGGTCTTTTATCCATGTTCAGGAAAGAAACACATAGCAATAGAGGCCAACAGGGCTTTGAGATCAAGGCTCCAAAATATCTTGCCGGGTGTATCAAATATGTGGCCTCATTGTGGCACACAACAGTACTGTGTGAGGCTTGAACCAGATTAGAACATTATTAGATTTCAATTACTAAAATTATAACAAAGTATATACGATGATAATTTGTGATTTTCTAAGTCAATACAGGGATCATTATGTATGGTTTAGCATCCCCTTGTTTCTAGTATAGCTTGACACTGTCGATCTAAACCAACACGTGTATGTTAGCTGTCATGTGCTCAAAGCTCATCATTTCTACCAAGACAGTAAAAGAAGCTACCCCTATAGGGAAAGGCTCAAAGAGTTCTAACTGTCTGAGCTGAGGAGAAGAGAGAGAGCTAGAAGGTTGAGTCTTTCTCTTCAAGGCTCACTGTATGGATTCTCTGACTCAGTAGACATCCATTTTGATGCAAGAAGCCCTTGTTATTGCAACAGAACCCAGGACCAGTAAAGAGTCCTCGATCCTAAAACACTCAATTGCTTCATGGACTGGCCAGAAAAAGGCAGCATATCTTAATGCATACTCTATGACATGTACTCTAATCTAACCCCTCACCACACTAGTTAGTAAATACCTTTTCATTTAGAAATAGTTAAGGAATTGGTCACTTTAGGTTAAATAATACCAACTCTAACTCATGGGATTAGTTTACCATTCTTTTAATCAGTGCCTTTCTTTGGATATTTGCTGATTCTTTCACATCTCAAAATGTGGAAATCAAATAGAAGATGGGACTTAAATAAGTCCCTGATCAGTTTTAAGTGGACTGAAAGAATTTTAAGTGGACTGAGTCTTTAATATTTCATTCTTATTGATGATAGTTCCATGTTAGTATTTGTAAAACCTTGTTACAATAATTGACTCATATTAAGTCTAGAAAACAAAATAAGGTCCTTAAGATCCAAATGATTCCCTCCTCTTTGGTTTAGAGAGTTTATCAAAAGTTATGAGTTCAGTCACAGGTTGGAAAAAAGCTGATGACAGAAAAGTTTCTTCAAAAAATAGGGAAGAGAAGCAATCCAGAAATAAGGGGTGGTTGATAATATTAAATGTTGCAGAGAGGTCAAAAAGGAATAAAAAAAATGATACTAGGTTTAGTATTACAGACATCATTGTTGAGCTTGGAGACATTGATTTCAGTTAAGTTCTAGTGACAGAAACCAGATTACAAAGAATGAGGAAATGAGTAGATAGTAAGAAAGTGGAAGCAGTGATTTCAGAAAGCTTCTTCTAGGAGTCCTGTGCTAAAATCTTTGAACATGTATGCATGTGCACATGATGTCTCTATTTCTTATCCAATCATTAATGCTTTGGTTTGATTGAACCAGAGTTGGGTTTAGAATTAGATGACTGCAATTCAAATTCTAGTTTTTCTATTTTCTACTTACATAATCTCAGAAAGTTGTTGGTTCTCTTTTTTTTCCCCTCCCTTTCCTTAAAATAGCTCTCAGATTTACCATTTCATTCCATAACCACTGCCATCACCATATTTCGGATATTGAATAAGCTCACCAGAGCTCACCAGCTCTATGGGCATTTCAGAGCAAAAAATCAATTTAGGGAAATCCCAACAACAAAAGTGGGTGGAGGAGGTAGAGTAGAGAAAGAGGTCAAGGGAGTTTGATAGATTGAGGAACTTGGAGGTTAGGATATTTAGGGGAGCATAAACATTGAAGTACTCTAGTATGAAAACAGATATTGTGGTATCCCCTTTTCTATCACTTCTTGATTGGACTATTCAATAATTTCCTAATTGGTCCCCCTGCATCCAGGCTCTCTCTTCACCATTCCATTCTGTGCAAAGCTGCTCTTATCATATCATTCCTCTTCAAGCAAGTCCTATGGCTCCCTATTGCATCTAAGACAAATACAAACTCACAATTTGTTTTCAGGTACCTTTCTAGAAAGCTAGTACATTACTCCCCATCACATGCTCTACATTCCAACCAAACTAGCTGACTTTCATTGGCCACTTTTGTGCCTTTGTACAGGCTGCAAAGTTGTATCTGGAATCTTCCTTCTCATCTCCACCTCTTGGAACACCTAGTTCCTCACTTCTTTCAAGGCTAAGCTATAGTGTCATTTTCTTCAATAGGCCTGACAAAATAGATGGCCATTAATGGAGGAGTAGCTAAGCCAGATGTGGTACATACATGTAATGGGATATTTCAATGCTATGGGAAATGATGACTGTGATGAATACAGAGAACTATAGGGAGATTTCTAGGAAGTGATGCAAAATGAACTAAGAAAGAAAACAATATATACTATAATGACAACAATTTAAATGAACGAAATAATAACAAAACAACTGTTGTGAATTATAATACCCAAGCTTGAACTCAAAGAAGAGATGGAAAGGCACCACTCCCCTTCTTTGCAGTTGGAGGGGGTAGAAAATAGGTATCCTGTAGAACACTGCATATTTTATCAGACAATTTCAATATATTGGTTAGTTGTCAATACTTCTCCCCTCCTCCCCTTTTAAATTCCTCATTATAAGGAATGACTCTTTGGTATCAGGCAAAGGAAGGGAAACATTGGGAAATGCAGCTGATATAAAAAAAAACAACTTTGTCAATAAAATATTATTTTTAAGAAATGGGCTTTTTCTAATTCTCCAGTTCCAAGGTCCCCCACTAAATGAGTATTTATTTTGTCTGCATCCTGTGTTTGTTAATCAGTGAACATGTTTCATCCCAGAAGTAAAATATAAGCTACTTCAGGGTATAGACTGTTTGGATTTTGTCTAGTTTCTAGCACAGTGCCTAGCAAATATTAGGCAGTTAATAAATGCTTCTGGATTGTTTGACAGACTCTGGAAAGAATAATATATTTTGTTTTTAAGGAACAAAGACCTGAGTGTGTTTTAACAGCCAAAGTGAAGGAGCCCATGGATTCATTATCAAATGAGATAATTGGTATCCAAGGGACTTTGTAAATTATAAGGTAAAAAAGAAATGTCTTCATCAGGACTACAGTAGTATAAAAATAAAAGAAGTAAAAAGTAAAGAAAGGTGGAGGCCTGTTGGGGCAGGCCTGGATTAAGAAACAAGACAAAGGAACATGCTCGTGTGTTGTTTGTTAATTCATTCTAGGGAGAGTCTAAATGTTTGGGGCAATACTTGGCTCCTTGTCTCTCTCTCATTTTGTTGTTGGTGTTATTAAGCTTTTAATGAAAAATTGTACATGCAAAACGCAGAATGAAGCAAGTACATAAATGTCTTCTGAGGAAGCAGTTAGGTCATTTATCCCACCTCCACCCCCTATCAGTGAAGATTATTTTCCTGAACTGAAATGGATGTGAGCTTTCCCAAGTAACCTCTTTTAATAAAGTTGTGCTTCCAGCGTCTCACTGTGGTGTGGGAGTGACCCCGATTCTCCAAGGCTGGGGGGCAAGAGGGGAGCACAAACTTTGGAAAACTGGACAGTCTCCAGGTCTGTTTGAGAACCAGCCCAGCTAAATTCAAATTGATCATCCATTTGGTCTCAAATTAGAGATCCTTTGGCCACAGCAACTCTGCAAGACCATCCCCTAAATTACTGAAGGTTGTGTTCAGTGTGTGTGTGTAGGGAGTTTCACCACAATGGTGAAATTTAGAGCCTTTAAGTAGAAAAGAAATATTGTTATGGTTTTTACTATTGTTATTTCCATCACTATGTAAATTAACTTAATGATATTATGCATTTTGATAAAATGCCTTAGGAGAAAAAGGAAACTTGACTGGCTATCTGTAGTAGAGCTGTCCTTTTTTGGGGAAAAATACATGGGGTGACAGCCCTTAATTCTGACCTATGGCAGAGTAAGTATGGAAAGATTTAATGAAGGCACATAAGCCCATAATTAAAGAACTACCTACTATAATTTCATTCTTGTTTACAACTTGATATTTCAACCTTAACCTCTGATGATCCTACCCAGGGCTACCAGACACATACTTATTTGTCCTTCACTCACACAGACCCACTAAACATAGAAATGTTCAACAGAAATGAGATGTGGGATGAAACATGCTTTAACTCAAACATATCCAATGTGTTGACTTGTTTCGTTTAACCGAACTTCTTTGATACAAGTTAGGGGAGAATGGGTATCGGGAAGTGAAAGTGATTATGTTTAAAAACTCAGTATACATATATACACACACATATATACACATATACATAAAATCAAATCCATGCATAGATTAAAGTAAGAACAAGCGCAGTATGTTTCTCCATGGTCATACAACTCCTTTTGATAAGTACATCAAGGGATTTTTGAGGCTTGTTCTAGTACCTTTAAAAAGTTTCTAAGAATCATTATTTCTGTTGTGTCTCTTCACAAGGAAAGCATACTCATGCTGGACTTTTCCTGATTTAATAAAGGTATTCATCTTTGTAATGTATTTAGGCATCCACTCTTGACAGTGTCTTTGGCAATAGCCCAGGAAGTCAGTCAATGAGTGACCTGACTTTCAGTGAGCACTGATAGCACTTCATTATACCTGATAGCTATGGAAATTGACAAGCTCTTCAGGAAATGTACCTCCCAAATACTTCCAGCAGATGGCAGGTACAGTACTGCAAACCTCTCAACATGAAAAGCAGTTCAATTTATTTTTTTTTAAATAGTGCGTTACTATGTTTTAAATCCTAAGGATAGAAGAAAGAACCAAAACTTGTGTTTATTATGAATCTAGTATCCTATTACCATATAAACATCTTCTTATTTTTATCTTCCACTAAAAATACAAATGTAACAAATGAAAATATGTCTTTATCAGAAAATGCCCATGATTCCAGATTGCAAATTAAGCATTTAAACAGTGAATAATATAATCACTATGTTATAGATGTTAATTAAAGTGCTTAGTGAACAAAGATACATTTAGCAATTTTTAAATATAATATTTTGGGAGATGAGAAACCATTGTTTCACAGAGATTGTTGTTTAATATGCTTTCATTTACATTTTACTTATTTTTTTCTTGGAATCATACATGTCAGTGATGAAAAAGACACATTCACTCTCTCACTCCATCCCTGTAATTGCTTTGTATAAAATATTTTCTGCTACCTCCTTCAATTTTCTGTGGGATCATTTCTATAAAAGGAAAACATAGCTTTGTATTTGGAACTGTTTGCTTTATGGCTATCTATACACAGAAACAAAGGATAATACTTAAAGCTTATTAAATGCTAAGACCCTTAAAAGTGGAAAAATGATAGAAAGCAGTTAGGTCATTTATCCCGCCTCCACCCCCTATCAGTGAAGATTATTTTCCTGAACTGAAATGGATGTGAGCTTTCCCAAGTAACCTGTTAAATATTCCTTTACACACACACAAAATGTTTTACACAGGAAATGTGTGCGTATGCATACTAAAACAGCTTAAGGGCCCCTTAACTAAGGAAACACTTTCCAAATCATTCAAAACACGTTCACCTTTAGTATGTTGTCAGATATACTGATTTCTCCCTGAAGAAATTATCTTCTTGGTGTCAAATCCCAAACTTTCTTGACATAGCAATCATTTCATTCTGTTTAGTGGAGTTTGTTTTTATATCTTTATTTTGGTATTTTGAAAGAGCTGATTTCATTAATGTGTACACATGCCCTACAATGACACAAATCACGTCCTTTTCATGTCTTTCATTCTTTGAAATTCTTATCTGTGTTTCCCTGTAAATTTTCCATGGTGACTCAAGGTCACTTCTAATTATGAATTTCTTAGGAAGATCTGACAAGACCTTAGGAAGATTTCAACATTTGTTAGCAGTATAATAAAGAGGAATGAGCTCCAGACTTAGAATGTTGAGCTTAGAGTGACTAGTTGTTCAGTCACCATTCTTGGTGATCCCATTTGCGGTTTTCTTGGCAAAGATACTGGAGTAGCTTGTCACCTCCTTTTACTCCAGCTCATTTTATAGAGAAGGAAACTGAGGCAAACAAGGTAAAATGTTTGCTCAGAGTCACACAGCTACTGTCTGAGGCCAGCTTTGATCTTAGGTCTTTTTGACTCCAGGTCCAAAACTCTTGTCTACTGCACCACCTAGCTGCCCTGGAGTCACTAGACCTGAGGTCAAATCCCAGTTCAGCCTGTTAATGCATTTGTGACCTTGAGCAAGTCACTTAATGTCTATAGGGCTCAGTTTCCTTATCTGTAAAATAAAGAGGTTGAACTAAATGACAAATGAAGTCATTGCCAGCTCTAGATTTAGTCTTCTGAACTCCTTTCTAAAACTGGCTCACCTTCCAAACCAATTTTTTCTGTCAAAAGCATGAATATTCTCAAACCTTACACATATTACAGTATATAGTTGAGCAATTCTACAGCAAACTTATCATGAAACATTGAGTATTCAAATCATCTGTGTCTGAAGACTGAGACTGTCAATTATCTCTACCAATCATCCATAATGAGCCCTGGAGTATATGTACTCTTCTGGAGACAATAACAAGTGTTCTTGCACCAAGAATCTGTTAGAGATGAATGGAGAGTGTGTGCAGATATTGGATAATAATGGAAAAACTTCATGCATTCTAATCTGTTGAGAAATAGTATTTTTCCACCGAGAGATTTTTTTAAAAGGAAAATTTTCATAGTACAGTTTATTAAAGAAATTTAAGAAGTTAAGGAATTCAATTAAGAAGAAATTAAAGAAATAGACAATTGCTTAAAAGAGAGATGTTTGGTCACATCTATCAAGCCCATAGATGGCCAAAGAAATTCCTAGCACAGCATACACATACAAATACATGGGTTACATGAATGTGTTTGTATGACAAAATTGGAATTCTTAACAATAATTCTAAAAATATGAGAATTATTTCTGGTAAGAAGATGGCAATGAATAATTGTCACTGGGACTACCTTGACACAAAGCTACGTGACTCTCTCAATTCTTATGACTGATGGTCATTCCTCCATAAGAATAGACTTTAATCTACTATTGACTATAGGGAAAATCCATAATTATGATACTCCCTGCTGTTCTGTCTTTAGGAGAAAAGGAGTAGTATAGATTTGAGCTCAGGTCTTTCTGACTCTAGATCCAGTACTCTATCCACTGAGCCACCAACTTCCTCTAAAATCAAAGTACTATCCGGTTCAAAAGGAGAAAACTGCCTCCTCTGTGCATTACTTTGTCTGTCTTGGGGCTTACTTACCGGGATTTATTGGTGTGACTGAATCCAAGTTGGGCCACCTATTCCAAATAGCAAGAAGCTAATTGATGTCAACTGATAAATTATACATTGCCAAGGATAGCTGAGCTAGCAGATTTCTAACAGAAGTTTCATGAGGACAGAGTGCATATCATATCTAAACCTTGTATCATTACCAGTACAGTTCAATTAGGCAGTTAGGTGGTGGGTCCATGGATAGAGTATGCTGGGCATAGAGTCAAGAAGACCTGAGTTCACATATGGCCTCACACTTACTAACTGTGTGATTAAGGGATGTTTGCCTCATTTTCCTCAGCTGTAAAATGGGGAAAGTCATAGCACCTACCTCACAGGGTTGTTGTAAGGGGCAACAGAGTTATTTGTAAAGTGCTTACCTCACTGCTTGGCATGTCATAGGTATTAAATAAATGCTTATTCCTTCATTCATTCATTCCCCAGTATTCTGTATAAATAAGCTGCTTAATAAGCCTTTATTGAGTGACTAAATGAAAAAGATTCTAGGTTTCTTACTGACAAGAATTATATTTTCTGTTTTATTCTTTAAGGTAACCAGTGTACTTCTTTCCCCACCCTTCCCAACTCCTACACCTGATCTGTTTGAATGGGACTCATAGAGGCCATCCTATGGAGCATATATGTAGCTGAATCTGTGGTTTAGTCTCTTGAGTCCCATGATAGGTCCTCTCCCAGTGACATAAATGCTCTGTTTCCTTGTTGAAAAGGGCCTGTATAATCAAGAATTCTTGACTGGTGCTTGAGATACTGTCATAGTGAAGTGTGTTGAAGATAACTAGTAACTGAGCAGAAAGACTGTCTTACTGATTAGATTTTCAGAGGAGTGATTGTGTGTCTTCTCCCCAACCCCACCTCCTGCTTCCTTTGAGTTCATCACTTGGGACCCAATAAGCTTCTCCTGGACTTCCATTAAAGAAAGAGGGGGGGGGGGTCTCACTTATCTCTCCACCATAGCAATGGACCTACATAGACTGCATGCTTATGGCAGAGAACCTGGGCACATGCCTTTGCTAATTGACAAGTCCCTGACTGCCTCTTCAGCTTCATATTTCTTTTTCTGAACACAGGTGATGGAACAAGGATGTTAAGATGGTTTTTCTAGCCTTGGTGGCTATGTTATGATATCAGGAATTCTTGAGTGCTGGCTGGCAACAGGAGGTGCTTTTGTCAACTGTACCCTTCTTAGAAGGGATGGCTACTACCAAGATAAGACATGATTACTTGACTGTCCTGGAAACATATGGACCTTGAGTAAGTTATTGCTAAAATAGTCCAGACTTTGGTGAAAGTGAAATATTCCCCAATTTCATAAATCTTCTGGGAGTCTTTGCCTTCTGGAAGACTATAATAAAAGTAATGAGTTTTTATGAATCCTTTGAGTATTTCATGTATTTCTATATCTAGTTAGGGGCTCTTCAGTGTTTTCTATGATGTTACTTGTTTTAGATATTTTTAATGAGTGTTTTTTGGGCTTTTTATGCTTTATACATTTTTATTTTTTTGGTAGTCCTATGCCTAATTTACTTTGTACATTGGATAATATTTAGATGAAACTTTTAAAATTGGGGAGATCCTAGGCAAGAGCCAAACCTAAGTTTTGCTTAAGTATTTCTCTAATGTTCTACTATGGGGTTGT
The DNA here is from genome assembly GCF_028372415.1 of Notamacropus eugenii. Classification (NCBI taxonomy): domain Eukaryota; kingdom Metazoa; phylum Chordata; class Mammalia; order Diprotodontia; family Macropodidae; genus Notamacropus; species Notamacropus eugenii. The sequence continues at coordinate 46,400,127 of NC_092878.1, read as the reverse complement.
ACCACAATGGACCTACAGGGGCAGTGAGAGAAGCCTATCCCCTCTCTTTAAGATCAAGCTCCTCCATGGCTGAACCTGATTGATATGAGCCAAGAGGTGGGACCCTTTGGTAGAAAAAAAGGCAATTTGAACTCTACAATGATGGTCATTACTTTTCTACCACTCTTTGTGGTAGAACATTTTAAGTTCCAAACTGCCTCCCTCCCTTCCTCACTCCCCACTCCGTACTAGAGAAGGCTCCATTTGATGCAGACTTATAAATATATGTAAAAACATACTGTATGTATGTGCTTCTATTTTTTAATTCTTTCTCTGTTGATGGATAGTATCTTCCTACTTAGGTCATTATAGTTGATTTTAGCATTTATAGTGATCTGGAATTATGTCCAGTATGCCTTGTATATATGGGTGTGTTCATCCTTTGTTGCCAAAGAAGACTATGCCATCAGAGAAATAATGACATGACTTGCACTTGGCTTCGTTTTGAGTGAGGGAGGGCTGTGCAGGTCACCAGCCTCACTTCTCCTCCAGAGCCATCTGAATCCAGTGACTAGATATTCATCAGGATGACTGGAGATGACCCAGGATGAGGCAATTGGAGTTAAGTGACTTGCCCAAGGTCACACAGTTAGTGAATGTCAAGTGCCTGAGGTGAGATTTGAACTCGGGTCCTCCTGACTCCTGCACTGGTGCTCTATGAACTGCACCACCAAGCTTGTATATACTTGTATATACTCTTTAACCCAGCAATACAATTAGTTCTGTTTCCCAAGGTGATCTGGGGGAAAAGGAAAAGAACTTATATCTTCTAAAATATTTATAGCAACTTTCTTTGTGGTGGTAAAGAACTGGGAATTGAGGGAATGTCCATCAATTGGGGAATGGCTAAACAAATTGTGGCATATGATTGTAGTGAAGTGTTACTGTGCTGTAAGAAGTGATGAGCTGGTTGATTTTTAGAAAAACATGGAAAGACTTTCATGAAATGATGAAAAGTGAAGTGAGTAAAATCAAGAGAACATAGTAACAGCAATATTGTTCTAAGAATAATTGTGAATAGCCAAGTTATTCTGATTTATAAAATAATAAGATAGATTCGCAAGCAAACACATAGGAAAAGTGATTTATAACATGTTTAAAGAATTCAATGGAAACAATCAATCAATCAATTAAGGGATCCGAATTTTTTAATAGTGTCATCTCTAGCATTGTTATCTGGCAAATTCAGTTCAACAGACGTTGATTAAGTGCCTACTATGTGCAAAGCTCTAGAGATTCATAGCTAGATAAAAAATTACAACTGATGTCAAGAATTTGACAGCGTTCTGTCATGGAAATACATGGACACAAATGATAATGATGTGAGATGATGAGATATACACAAAGAGCAAAGGAGATAGTTGAGAGGGGAAAGAGGAAAAGGAAACTGACACCTTAGTTTGTACCACTTGTGACCCCCTAGAATTGTCTTTGGATGAGACCCTGGCCTGTCCCCATATTTCTTAGCAAGAAGTTAAGGATGACCAGGTGTCTATGCAGTAGAAAAACGTAGGCTGGAAGAATGACAAGGAAAAACAAAGTAGACTACTGGGAATATAAGCGAAAGGCTGAAAGGCTAAAGGTCTGTGGGACAAGCCCGTGCAAAACATAGCTCACAAACAGGCAAAATGAAAGAAAGCATCCTAAAGACAGAAGGAAGAATGAATAAAAACTCAGATAGAACTCAGACACTATGAGTAATTATTTTACTAAAAAGAAAAATGAATCAAAATTCCCCAAATAAAAAGAGAGCTGTGTATGTATCCCAAGAGACCATTGGCCAATATCTTGATACTCCAGAGTGATATAAAAGAGAAACACAATTTTTCAATACCATAATTAGTGTAGCAAGACAGACTCTGAACCCCCTCTTCCAGAATGGGGCTGGCTACATCTCTCCTTCAGAGTAGGGAATGCCCTTGAGGGACAGCAGTGGAATGACTTCCTCTAATCCTATGACTTTAACCCCTTATTCTGTTCCTCTCTCCCACTGTTAATGATGAGTATTTAGTGCCCCAGTGCCATTTAACATCAATTCGCTTTTACAAAGTGCTTTTTATTGTGAAAATGTGGCAAGGATTACGTAGCAACATTTCCCCCCACCCCCAACACCTCAGGATACGTTCTTACATATTCAGCCCATAGGTAGCATGGGCTTAGACTTAACTCAGTATTTACCTACCTAGTACTTGCCCCACTAAGTTCATTTCCTAAATCTTCATTGCTGATACGTGGATAAGTTTGCATCTCTGCTACTATTAGATTGAATGGGGCAGGTTGCTTAGGACTTTGTTTCTTACTGTGTGGCTTCCAGCAAATCCCAGCATGCACTCTGCTCCTGAACTCCTGATACCTGCTCAATGATCTATCTCGGGACGCTCACAAAATCATAGCGATCTCTAATCTTCTTCGCCTAAAAACAGAAAAAGATAGAAACAACTGAGACAGAAGTAACAACGTGAACATGAGTTCATGGGCTGCATGACTCCAGTGGGGAAATAAAGTCCTGAACCCTCTCTAAGCTCAGGCTTTAGCTTTTGCCTCTTCACTAGAACACAGCCAGGCAGGACAAAGTCGGGGTCAAGAGATTTGCTTTGGCTGGTTATGTTTTTTGACTTTTGTTTTTAATGCACTCCAGTTCCTGCCACTTAGCCAGTCTGTCTCTCCATCATGTAGTTAGCAGAAAAGAACCATGTCTGTGCATGCTCCAAGTCAGGTTTAGGGCACTTGAATTACAAGTCATTGTAAGACTCAACAGCCTTTTCCATATGAGAACTGTCCTACATTACAGGAAGAAAGGAAATAAGTATTTATTAAGTACGTACTGTGTACCAGGAGCTATATTAAGTGCTTTACAAATATTATCTCACTTGATCTTTACAATGATAATGGGAAGTAAGGGCTATGATTACCTACATTTTGCATTTGAGGAAAAGGAGGCAGAAGTTAAGTGATTTATTTGCTCTAGGTCACACAACTAGTAAGGGTCTGACACTAGATTTCAGCTCAGATCTTCCTGACTCCATGTCCAGTGATCTCTCCATTATACCACTTAGCTGCCTCATCATACTAGGAATGAAATTAGTTTGGAAGTCATAGATCTCAATACAGAATTTTTTAAAATAGAGCACTAAATTTAGAAAACAAGGTTTTTAGAAAACAAGAGAATATTTCTAAGGAAGTAGAGACTCTAAGAAAGAAAAATGCAAATGATAAGGGAGGGGAAAACCGGCAGAGAGGTGAGAGAGGGCAGGAAGTAAATGGGAGATGGAGAATAATCTTGTTTAGTTAGAACATAGAATTCTTAGAAGGGATTACTCTGAGATAAAGCCAGGAAGACAGGTTGGAGCCATATTGTAGACAGAACTGGCTTCCAGGATAAGAAATTCATACTTTATTCATTGGACACTGGAAGTGACTGAATATTGTTTTTTACTGGAAGAGTAATATGGGACAGCCAGGTGGCACAGTGGATAGAGTGCCAGGCCTGGAGACAGGAAGATCTAAGTTCAAATCTGGCCTCAGACAGATCCTGGGCAAGTTGCTTAACTCTGTTTGCTTCAGTTTCCTCATCTATAAAATGAACTGGAGAAGGAAATGGCAAACCACTCCAGGATCTTTGCCAAGAAAAGGACCATGAAGTGTTGGATATGATGAAAAAAAACCCACACAATCAAAGAATTTCATTAAGATTATAGAATCACAGAATTTGAGAGTTGGGAGAAATCTCAGCAACCTCATGTTCAAACACATGGAAAGAATCCCCATTATAATATGCCTACAAATGGCTACCTCTCCTCTACCCAAAAACCTCAAACATGGAAGAATTCCCCAACTCTCAAGAAGGCAAACCATTCCACTCTGCAGCAGTTCTGATGAATGTTTTTCCTGATGTCAAACCTAATTAGCCTCTATGAAACTCCCATGCTTTGCTCTTGGTTCTGTCTTCTGAGGCCAAACAGGAACAAATCTAATCTCTCCTCCACATAGCAGCTCTTCAAATAATTGAACACAGCCATCATGTTCCCCTGAATTCTCTTTTCTCTACGTTAAACTGCTCAGATGATTGAGATGATCCTCCTAGAATGCAGACTCAAGACCTTTCACATTCTTGTCTGTCCTCTGAACAATAACATCTCTTCAGTGTTCTTAAACTATGGCACTGAGAACTGAATATGATACTCCACATGAGTTCTGATGAGAGAAAAGCATAGTGAGACCATTGTCTCACTATTCCTGGACATTATGCCCCTCCTAATTTAATCCAAGATGGTATTAGTTTTTTTCTTCTACCCCATCATACCACCAATTCCTATTAAACTTGCATTCCACTAAACCCCATCCCCTCCATTCTTTTTTCAGAACTACTTCTGTCTAACCATGGGTCCACCATTTTATAACTGTGAAGCAGCTATTTTTGTACCAAAATGCAAGACTTCATATTATCCCTATTGGGTTTCTTCCTATTAGAAGCAATCTGATTGGTGTCAGCTTGATAACTCTACTTGTCACCCTGACTCTCAGGATTGCTTGGATATTTCAATAAAGGCTAGACAACAAGCAGAAAGGCTGATTGGGGGAGATTTTTAACAATTTGTATGAGAAGATGTGAAGATTTGAACTGCAATGGTTGTGGCAGAAGCAGAGAAGAATTGATGAATGCCAGAAATATAGGAACAAAAAAATGAACAGGGCTTCCATTTGTCACTTTTCTTGTGTAAACATGAACATAACACGATAAGATGATTTCATTTTCCTGTCTTTATCTAGAAAAAAAGTTGTTTTTTAAAAATCTCCAATTGAAAGGGTACTAGGTAGGTAGTTTTTTCACTATAGAAGTTCCTATCTCATACATAAATGTAGAAGGAGGAAAAGATAGGTAGGCAGGCAGCAACGCCCATATGTCTTCCAAGACCGTGGTCTGGATTAGTTACCCAGAATACTATCTCTGCATAAGCTTCTAGATCATGTACTATTAAGCAAGGCCTCTATATACACATGAGCAAATGTAGGTTCTTGCCTTGGTCTTGCCTAAGTCCCAAAAAGTACACCTAGCCTCCCAGTGACTGAGGTCCTCTAAGTTCAGTTCAGGGTTTAAAATGAAAAGGTTATTCTCACATAAGATTTGATCACTGCTTTAAAATGACCTGTACCTTCATTTCCCATTAAGACTCTTACCTCCTTCCATACTTTGAGTTACTTAAAGGAATACATGGTCAGATTTTTAGATTAGAGTATATTTGCTGAATGGACTGAGAATTAAAATTCTACAAAACTGAAGTTATCCAATTGGTGAATTGCCACTTCTGGCAAGATCTGAACTTGGGACTCATTAGCAGGAGGAATATTTCTCCTTAAGATGTGAGTTCACAGTTTCAAGTTAATCAGCCAAAGGGTATATGCAAAGGAGCACTTTCAGGTCCATCCCTACCCCAGAATCACAGTCTTAAATAGGGAATAGGAAGGAATAGTGATCCCACTCTGAGTGCTATATTCAGAAGCTCCTGCTCAGTCAACTGTCAGATGAACTCCAGACTACAGGTCTCTCTGATATAGCTACCATCACCCTCAGCCCCTTATTGCAATATTCATTCTCTAATTAATTGTTAACCAATCAGAGTTGATGGCCACCCTCAGGAATATAAACTATGAACCTGCTGTCATGGTTGTCTTTGTTCTAAGACAGAGATGGCCAAATGACCATCCTTTTACTAATATACATGCTGGCACTATTAATAAAATGATTAAATTACCCAAAAATTATGTCTCGAATTTTAAATATTACAGCATAACTAATTAAAGGACTCTTCTTCCTTCTAGGGTTTAAATATAACATAGGGCAGCTAGGTGGTACAGTGGATAGAGCACCAGTGCAGGAGTCAGGAGGACTTGAGTTCAAATCTCACCTCAGACACTTGACACTCACTAGCTGTGTGACCTTGGGCAAGTCATTTAACCACAATTGCCTCATCCTGGGTCATCTCCAGTCATCTTGATAAATATCTGGTCACTGGATTCAGATAGCTCTGGAGGAGAAGTGAGGCTGGTGACCTGCACAGCCCTCCCTTATTCAAAACAAAGTCAAGTACAAGTCACGTCATTATTTCTCTGATGGCATGGTCTTCTTCAGCAATGAAGGACAAACACATACACCATCACTCAAAGCTGCCCCAGTTAGCCTAGTGTCCCCACAAATTCATTCCATCATCTTTCTGCCCATGTAGCATGTATCTCTCTGGCATACCTGGAATGCCTAGTGGGGTTCTCCCTGCATATAATCCAGTATGGATTCCACAAAACAGATAGCTATTTTTTAAATGTGCCACTGAAATGAAATGACAACAGAATTTGGCATGTGTGCCTCATTAATCTGCTGAGATCACACAAACCATATGTACCCTTCCTCCTTTGCCACCCTTAGGGTAGAAAAATAGAAGGAAATGCTCAAGAAAAGACTAGCCTTCCTAAATAGCTGTTCCACTAGAAAAGGAGATTTCACAATTTGTCCTAAAAATCTGGTACAGTGTTCAAACAGCCCTAATAGTCAAAAAGTTTTCACTTAATGTAATCTATTCTTCTGGGGGCAATTAGCTAAAGTTCAAACTCTTTTTTTATGATTAGAAAGCTGAAAGCAACAGTACCTGGATAATGGTGAGGTATTGAAATAGAAAGGAAGGTGCTTCATTACCTGCTGAAAGAAAGACGACTTGAAATAAGGGGCTAGATTCAGAGTGAAAGATTAGAATAATGTGAGCTGAGATTCTCAAAATACCAATAAAGAAATTTCTGAAGAATGAATTTTATTAGGAAGAAATATTTAATCTTAAATGTTTGCTTAACTATTTGAAAACTGGAATATATTTACATAGATTATGTACTATCTATTTCAGGGAATGAAATTAGAGACATTCTATAAAGACACGGATAAGATCCTTGAAATTGACATGTATTTTTGTGTTTAGGGATTTAAAAGCACTTTTGGGCACAGGCAAGAATGATGTGATTCAGGATTAAGGAATGAGAAGACTCATTAGATCACGTAGCCATAGATCACATCACTATGGAAGTACAAGGCAGAGCTTATAGCACTGAGCTAAGAGAAAAAGGAATTAGAGAATGTGTACTTCATGGTTGCAGAGAACAGTTTAATATTAACAACTGCTTTTAAGTCTAGAGCTACCTTCAAATGTAAATTAAGGAAAATTACTGGTCATTTGGCTCTGTCTACCTTCTTTTCCTGTTTTAAAAACATGCAAGCAAACCACTAAAATGTAACATTTGTGTCAACCACATAAATATAACGTTCAAGTACTATTAGAATTTGTCTTTACTTAATAACTCACCTTATAGTCAAACATTCATTAACTTAAATCAAAACAACAATTTGGTTTGAAATCCCATATCATTAACACATTTAAAATGCATGTATAGTTCTTAATTGACATTCCAGTAGATAAACATTAACCCAAACAATATTATAAGCAACTACTCTTAGACTCCTTTAAATTCTAACTATTTTCTGCATTTTCAATGAGTTGCTTGTGTGGCAGTATCACATGGTTGCTTAAAAATTAAAGTTAAACAAAGACTTTAGTCTTAATGATGGTTATCCATTATAAGAATTTAAGCTGTCCATTCAATTTAAAATTGTATCTTTATCACGAATTTTCTCCCCTTCACCTTGAAGAGTTGAATTAATTAATCTTAAAATCCATTTAAAAAAACTGAGTTCTAAATTCTCTGTCTCTGTCTCTCTTTCTTTCTCTCCAACCCACTAAGAAGTCAAGTAATATGATATCCATCATACATGTGAAGTCATGCAAAACATTTCCATATTTGCCATACTGAAAAAAAAGGAAGAAAAATAAAGTGAAAAAAATATACTTCAATCTGCACTCAGAGCATATCAGTTCTCACTCTAGAAGTGGACGGCATTTTTTCATTAGGAGTACTTTGGAATTGTCTTGAATCATTGCTTTGATCGGAGTAACCAAGTCTTTCACAGCTGACCATGGTTAAAATATTGCTGTACTGTGTACGGCTCACTGGTTCTGCTCACTTCACTTTGCAACAATTCATATAGGTCTTTCCAGGCTTTTCTGAAACCGTTCCCCTGGTCGTTTCTTATGACAACAGTTTTCTATGAAAATCACATACCACTACTTGTTCAGTCAGCACCCAATTCATAGGCATCCCCTCAATTTTCAATTCTTTGCCCCCACAAAAACAGCTGCTATAAGTATTTTTATACATACAGATCTTCTTTCCATTTTCTGTTCTGTCCTTGGGATATAGACCTAATAGTAGTATTGTTGGGGCAGAAAGTATGGACAGTGTCATAACCCTTTGGACACAGTTCTAAATTTTTCTCCAGAATCATTGGACCAGTTCACAACTCCACCAACAGTGCATTTGTGTCCCTATTTTCCCATATCTTCCCCAGCATTTGTCATTCTCTTTTTCTGTCATGTTAGCTAATCTGATAGGTATAAGATGGTATCTCAGAGTTGTTTAAATTAACATTTCTCTGATTAGTGAATTTTTTATATGGCTATTGATAGCTTTGATTTCTTCTTATGAAAACTGTATGTTTATAACTTTTAACCTTTAATTGTTTGGGGAAATGGAATTTTTAAAACAGAAATTTGACTTAGTTCTTTATATATTTGAGAATTTTGGCCTTTTTTGGAGAGACTTTCTATAAATTTTCTTCCATTTTTCTTGCTTTCCTTCTGATTTTGGCTTCATTCATTTTGTTTGTGTAAAACTTAAAATTCATTTAATCAAAATCATCTATTTTATGTTCAGTGATTCTCTCTATCTCTTTTTTGTTTTTTTTCTAAGAATACATACATACATACATACATACATACATACATACATATGTATATATATATATATATATAGGATCTTATAATCCCATAGTTAAAAGTCATTCTCTCATCCTGTACTGGTTTACATGTAGTGTCTCTGCAAAATTACTACACAATCTCTCCATTAATGCCTGGGACCAGGCAACCTATTCCATTGTTGTACTACTTTAATTGTTACAAATTTAATTCTTACATTTTCCTGAGAGGGTGTTAAGAACCACAACTTTGAGACCATAGAAGAACAAAAACTTAGCTATTGGCATACTAAATATGTCATTGGCCAACGACATATTACTGAAGGAACTACCATTTCACTATAAACGAAGCCAGAAGACAAGAATATTTCACCTAAAAGGAAGGATGCTCACAGGTTCTTCTTGTAGAAGCAAATTAAATAGTTGACTGAATAACTTTTATCATTCATCTAATCACTGAGAATCTTCATTTTTATGGAACATTTGGTTATTCACATTTCATTGTTTATGGCAAATATCTATAAAAAGATGATCATCATGAAAGTGATTTCGGTTTATGTGCCAATGCCTATTACAAATTATGAGGAGGCTGAGAAATTCGAGGAACACCTTGATAAAATCCTAATATTAAAATCAATATATACTTTAACACTCAGTGACTTCAAAGCATGTGGGCCAAGCAGTGGGCATAGGCAAAGCCCATGAAAAAAATATGTTGAAAAATGTGATTCCGGAAGCTTCACACCTATACCCCATGAAAAGTTTCTTTAAGAAAATAATCAGGAGGCACTTGACTTTGTGATCACCAAATACTAAAAACAAATTTAAGTTAATTATATTTTAATGGACAGGAAATGGCTCATTCCGCATGAGAAAGTCATTCCTGAATCTGCTGTGTATTCTATGATAAGACTACCATAAAAAATGGGAAATGTATAAAAGAAAATACGTTGACACTGACTATATACATTTCATCAGTAACTAACTAAATAGCAGTCAGTAGTTATTAATAAGTCTGCTTTCATTTGCATGTAAAATTTTGATGATTATCAAGCAATCAGTCAGCAAGCTTTTATTAAGTATGTACTCTGTGTCAGGCACTCTGCTGGGTGCTGGTGACATAAATATAAGAAAACGAAACAATCCTTATCAGTATAAATAACAAGAAAGACTGTGCGTGTACGTGCATGCATATACAGTCATACATAAACAATAAGGATATACAGAATAAATACGGATAAGATAAATAATAGCAAACCCAAAATAGTTCAGTACAAGGTAGTTTAAGAGAGAGGACGGTAGCAGACAGAGGATGGAGGAAGGCTTCATTTAGAAGGTGGTCTTCTGAATCTTAAAGGCAAAAAGTATTCTATGAGGCTGAGGTGAGAAAGAATTTTATTCCCAGGGATGGAGATGGCCAGTATAAAGGCAAAGAGATGGGAGTGCCATATATGAGAAATGGAAGGAAAATTGATTTTTCTGTATAGCTACAGAAGGGGTCAGTATGGGTTTGATGTACATTATAGCAGGAAAGATCAGTGGGGAGCAGATTGTGAGGGGCATTAAGAGCTAAATAAAAGAATTTATAATTTACCCTAGGTACAATAGAAAGTCACTGGAGTTTATGGAGCAGAGACAGAAAGATTAGATCTAAGAAAATTATCCTTGATAAGGATATTAGAAATCACCTTTTGTGACATTTCATATCTCTTCTGTCTCACATTTGACAAAAAGACTTACAGATTAAAAATATCAGTGAACTTACTATTTGTTGGCTATAAAAGGGAAATGATTAAGAAGAAAAAAAGGTCATTTTAAACCAGAAATTCTTAGCCTGTGGTTCACAGGTCCATGGACAGATATCAGGTGGTTGGTAAACTGAGATTAGAAAAATTGCATCTTTATTTTCAATAACCTTTGTTTATCTTTGCAATATTATGTATTTAATTTCATGCATCTAAAATTTTTTTCTGAGAAGAGATTTATAGGCTTCACCAGAGTGCCAAAAGGGTTCACAACACACAGCTAGTCAAGAATCCCTGCCTTAAAGATTCTCCTCCAATAATGTGTCTTTCATGAGTATGTCAAAATTGTACAAGATTACTTTGAATATATAAAAAATAAACTTGTTCACCCTCTTGTAACTTTAAAAAGTTTTAAATTTTAATTTAATTTTTATACTAATGAGCATCTTTCCTTTCTAACCTGCTCCTTACCTTCCATTGGGAAGAAGAAAAAAGTAGAACAAAATCTGTGTAATAAGTATTCATACTCAAGAAAATATTTTCCCCTATTGGTTATGTACAGAAATACACATATCATTTTACATCTTGGTTCCATCACTTTTTTGTCAGAAAGTCGGTGGCACCTACTTCCCCAAAGTTCCCCTAGAATCATGATTGGTCATAGGACTGATCAAGGTTACCTGTCTTTTGAAATTGTTTGTATTTACAGGGTTGTTGTAATTACATAAATTGTTCTCTTGGTTTTACTCACTGCACTCTGCACAAATTCATGCATATACATCTCACCTAGCTTTCACTGAACCTATTCCATTCATTTCTTAGGAGGATTCCATTGCATTTATGTGCCATGATTCGTTGTTCAATTTCCCAATGGATAGACATCTTCTTAGTTTTCAGTTCTTTACCATGAAAAGAGCTACTATAAATATTTTTGTACATATGGATCTCTTATTGCTTTTTAAAATCTCTTTGGGATGAAAGTCTAGCGGTGGAATTGCTGGGTCAGAGGGTATGCATAATTTAGTCTCTTCTTGGGCATAGTTCCAAATTACTTTCCTAAATCAGCCCTCTAGGAATTAATAGCAAATGAGGCATAAAACAGAGAGAAATCTGTTTGACAAAGGTATTCACCACTATAATTTAGGAGATCCAGCTTGGATTTTAAAATCAAAGGGGGATTTCACTATAAGTAGAGAGGTGTTACAGTTACTTATATTTGTGTGTAACAATCTGCTTTTTGGACTAACCTTCAAATCATTGCTGGATCTCATTAATCCAGTCCAATACAAATAAAATAAAATGAAAAAAAAGCGTTTATTATGTGTCTGCAAGCACTGTGGCAAACATTGGAGATACAATTAATAAAAAAAACTCCTTCAGGGAGTTTAAAATCTAAAGGGGAAGACAACACACAAAATAAGGCAGGAAAATAGAAGCAGGAGCAAGGGGACACCAGGGGGTACCTGGTATGGGGGCATCTTGTTGTGTGGAGCTGAAACTAGTCAAAGGGCTGATCTTGCCACCCCTCAGGCTGCTGCCACTGCCTCTGCTGCCTGGAAGCCCAATGGGCTGCTCCTGCTCCCCACTCGAGTCTGGATTCAAGTATAGAAATAAAAAACTATGATTTTTTCTCTACTCCAGCACTTCAGAGATATTGAGAGGAAACTTGAATATCTCCATCCAGAGAATTATATCCTTCCTCCTCAACAGGGTTCTCTGGGAAGCATATGGGTTATCTGTGATGGCTGGAGTATTGCATGGGCTGTCATTACTTGGCTGCTGGTCCTATAAGTAGATTCTGTGTTCCCCCTTGTCATGCTAATTCCATCAAAAACCTATATTTAGGAATAGCATTCAAGGTTCTTGCTTTCCTGGCTCTGGTTTCCCATTTCCAGGTCATTCTGTTGGATCCAGACACATTGTTCAAAGGAAACGTCACCAAAAAAAATCATGAAAAGTTTACAGTTGAAACCAGGGCAAGTAGTATCCAGGTGTCCAAAGTGTTGCAGCATCAAATCTGACAGAACCCATCACTGCAGTGGAAGAGATGCATTGAAAGATGGATAACCACTGTCCCTGGGTTAATAACTGTGTGGGAAAGAATAACCAGAAGTTCTTGCTTCTGTTTATAGTGTATATAGCACTCATTTCCCTGTGTGTATACCCTCACATGGTGGGATTTCATTTCCTGTAGACTGTATAGAATGCCCCTCTTTTACCCCTCCTTCCATGGTGATTTGCCTCATCTTGTTGTGCTTGGAAGCCCACATTTTCTCATCTTCACATTAGTAATGTTTGGAACCCAGGTACATTCCATCTATACTGAGGAAACAGGCATTGAGAGGCTCACAAGTGAAGATCTAACTTGGGAGAGGACCCTCAGTTGGGAAGGGATGAAAGTAGCTTTTGGAGGCAGTTTCTTACTAAGCTGGTTTAAACTTTTCTGGTCCTGAAAAACAAGATGGACCTAGTTCTTGCAACATCAGGACTAGGGATGGCATCAGGAATCACAGAAAGGTGCTCAGAAGAGTTTGGTGAGTTTGAGGAAGTAAAGGCAGAAAGAGGCTCATGCAAATGTTACCTAGATGTTGAAAGAGCCTTCAGCCCACATTTAATGTAGGTAGTATTTGAATTTTTCCAATTCCATGTAAAGACAATCTCCAATATTTTATTTATTATAAAATTTTGAGTTCCAAATTTTCCCCCTTCACTTCCCCTTCTTTCCCCTCCCCAAGATAGCATGCAATGTGATATAGGTTATACGTGTGCAAATATGTAAAACCATTTTAAAAGAAAACCAAAAGCAAGAGAGGAAAAAAATAAAAATTTTACACTTAGACTTTAGCTTAAGGGACTTCTCTTAGGTTGCCCTTAAAAACCTCCTTTTGGAAATATTGCTTTTTAACCCATTTTTCTCCCCTTCTTTCTCTTGAAAAGAGAAATATACAAACTTTCTCTGGAATTCTCTGAGAATGTGGTCTAACATTTAGAGTATGGCATTTCCCTGTAGTGCTGGACACCGAGCTTTCTTTTTGGCCATCATTCTAAGTTTATCATCAGCAAAATGGATCTTGGAATCTAACTCCTTTTCCCTTTGTTTCTCTTGGGAAATCTTCCCTTCTAAGGGACAAGTTGGGGCCCTGCTCCCAGGTCTTGGAAGTTGAACTCACAATGACTAAAGGAAAACCCAACAGGAGACAATGAAGGAAGGCAGAAATGGGCAGAAAGAATTAGGAAGGTGAGGGAGGAAGAAAGGAACTGTATAGTTAAGTTCAAAGCCTTGACTTTCAAGATTTGTAGGCCTTAGTCACATCCTTGACTTCTGGATGTTGGCATTAAGACTGGTTGGTCTATAGCAGATGAAAGTTAGTAGATAAAAGTACTTCCCCAAATGTAAAAGCATTTCAGAGAAAATTTTCTATTACAGGGGAAAGAAAAGGCAGGGCAGGTCAAGATAGTTTCCTGTCTTATGTTTTTATGTACAACTGCCTGACTTCCTCTTATCCTGGACTCAGACTTACAGAAGTAAACTTTTCAAAGACTGTATGTGCAGAGGTTATCACAACTACAGAAAGGGAATTCCCACTATTAGCTAAGTTTTTAGGAATGCCTGGCTATTAATTGGCCCAAAGTGAATGCACCACCAAGGTGGAATATTTGCTTTCCTATCTCCAGTGTCAAGGCTAATTTAAAAGAAGACTCTACTCATTAATTCAACATGTACAATATAAAGGAGATTAATATATGCATAGGTGCACTGACATATATGTTTCACACTAGGAGTACAGCAAAGGAAATCATTCAACCATAGGTGATTATTATTGATTAATCAACGGGGTTTTGACTAGTTTGGGTATGTGCAAAGTAGAGTGAGTTGAAAGTCCAGTTTCTGCCCTCTATCAAGAAAGGCATTGGGAGGAGCATAGTACTCCAGCTGAGGGAGGTGGAGTCAATCAAAGCTTGAGGTAACAGCATGGGGATGAGTTTGGAAGTGGTGAGCTTTTCTTGGGAGGGCCGCTTGTTATGTTGAGTTAAAATAAGGCAGAGCCAGCAGGTGCAAAATAGAGTGAGATCCATGATCACTCAGATATTTGGCCTAATTATCTATTCAGAAAAATACGAAATTGATAAAGAGTACCTACTCTCCAGATTATAGCATGTATTTGAGTTTATATAGAGTTTATTCATCAGTATCCATTCATATCTTGGAAAAACACTGAAAATGAAAAATCATCTGGGCCCATTGATCAGAATGAGAACAGGTTAGACTGCTTTTGAGAAAATACACAGTTCTTTGAACAATTCCAACTTGCCATATGAAACAAATCCCATCTTTTGGACTCTGATATTCTTCCGATAGTGTTATATGACTGCAAGTTAGAGAATGCCATAGCTTCTAAAGAACTGAAGGTGGAAATCACATAAAAAGCAATGGAAAGACATGTGGTGGATGTTGAAATGCAACAAAGGAAAGGTATGAGAATTATCATGGAAGAGATGAATGATCGTGACAACAACAAAGGAAAATTAATGAAGAGCCCAAATGCTCCTTTGGTATTCTCATGATGTGAAAAGAACAGTAGAAAGGCCCCTGCAGAAATATTTGGAGAACTTATGAGAAAATATTGTGAAGTCATGTTAAATGAGGCTCAAATGAATTGTAATCTGTATCACTGAAGATAATACATATATTGGTGGAATTGCTGGAGTACCTTGAGCGGGAATCCTCTTATTGATCTCTCCTCAAGAGGAGCCCAGAACTTTGTGCTGTATGAATATATGTGCTAGCATTCAATTGAGATTGAACCTTTTTTGGTAAGAAACCCCATTATTCTTTCCAATATTTCATGAACATTTTTGAAATCTCATCTTCTACAACTTACTCTTTGGTTGTGTTTTCAATTTACTATTACTAACAGTTAGTTAAGATACTAATTTAATTATGCAGCCTTGGGCAAATCACTCAACCTCAGTTTCTTCATCTGTAAAATGGGGATTTAAGAGATTTCACTATTTCTCAGCTTGTTTAAATGTGACCATCCCTTTAAAATGTCAGAAATTACCCCCCACAGACACATACACACAAAAGCATTTTTGTTGTGTATTTTCTTGCAGATTAATCAAGATAAAAATGCCAATACTTGGCATGCATATGGATTTATTGGCTCTTATCATAATTCCTCAGAACCTGGCTAGCTTGTAATCCATATACTGGAGACCACAAAGATCCTTTCAGCTCTAAAATTCTATAATTCAACATTGAGATCACATGAATGTTTGATTGTATCCTGAATTAATGTACTCATATGTTCCTATGCACTCTCTACTTGTTTCCCCTCCAAATACATCTTGAGAATTTTTTTTTAATTCTGGAATAATTAATCCACTCTCCTTGCAATGTTTTCCTTATTTTAATAAGTAGTCATTGGCTGTCAGCAAAGCTTCTCTAACAACAATGAGCTTTGTCTTTGACAAAGACCCCCTCCAAAAAAGAATCTTAAAGAAACAACTAAATATTTGTTAGTAATTGAAGGACTAGATAGAAAAAAACAATCAGATCTCACTGTCCAACTATCACAAGTGTGTCACCTTTAATCACTGTTCTCCCCTTCCCAAAAAAAGATAACCATATTCTAGTTTGTCTTTTTTCCAATTCCCCTGGAATGAAGGTGGTAGGTTGCTGGATCTTTTCATGTTTTTCCATTGCTCTGGGGAGAAGTGTCACAACCTTTCAATCACAAAGAAATTATCTGCCTCTCCATTTCTCCC
Organism: Notamacropus eugenii; assembly: GCF_028372415.1. Lineage (NCBI taxonomy): Eukaryota > Metazoa > Chordata > Mammalia > Diprotodontia > Macropodidae > Notamacropus > Notamacropus eugenii. The sequence continues at coordinate 46,383,726 of NC_092878.1, read as the reverse complement.
ATCTTCGTAACCTTTCTTTGAAGCAATAGCAAGAAATTGCTGAAAATAATGTTAGGACATTTGCATTCTAATTCATTTTGTTAGTGATTAATGGATAACTTGGAGAGTCACTGTTCCTTGGTAAATAAGGGTCAGAATTTTTAAAAATTAATGAAGCTTATCGAGTATGGCAGCATACTGGTCTTACAATGTTTGCAGAATTCCCTCTGCCTTCTGGTTTCAGGATAAAAATAAGAGGAAGAAGAAAATTGAAAACCACCAAAATTAAGATAATTGTCAACTAGTGTATTTGGTGCATTTTGCATTACTTGATTCAACATTTCTGTCGTTACTAATATTCTTATTTCTCCCTTTCAGGCACCTTAAAGAAAGACCAAAACCTTTCAGTACACAGTGGAATCACTGGCTATTTTTGGGATTGCAGGCACAGTAATGTTCCAGTAAAGAATACTGTGGAAGCAAGACAAAGTCAGAAAAGTGAGCCTTCTCAGTCCTCCCCAAAGCATTGTATGTAGACAATTACCATCTCGAAGATCTGCCCTGTGTAAATATGGAATTACATCTGAAGGATAGTATGGTGGAGCAAAAAGAGAAGGCTGGCTTTGGATTCAGAAAAAAAAATATGTTCATGCCCTGCCTCTAGCAAAAACTAAATGAGTAAACATAATCAAGTTACTACCTCTCCATCCTCTAGACAACCTTCTAAGATGTGAAGTTACAGATCAGTTGCTATCTACATTAGTGGAGGGAGATTCCACATTGGGATATGTGCACATTGATAAAATCTCAAGTCCAGATGCTTATGTATAGTTGTTGTTTAGTCATATCTAACTTTGTGTAACTCATACATTTTGTCCATGGGGTGTTCTTGGCAAAGATACTGAAGTGATTTGCTATTTCCTTCTCTAATGTGTCTCCATTTTGGAGATGGGGAAAAGAGGCAAGTAGCTGTGTGCCCAGGGTCACACAGGTATTAAGTGCCTAAAGTCAAATTTGAACTCAGATCTACCTGACTCCAGACCTGGTGTTCTATTCACTGTGCTACCTAGCTGCCCTTTATGTACAGTTATTATTGTTATTTTTCTTTGAATTTCTTTCTTTGGCATTTATGGTTTTTATAAATTTAATACACAGTCTGAAATATGCAAATTTTAACATGCATGAAAAATGAAATTGAAAGAGCAGTAGAATGATTAAAATATTTAAAAAGAAATCCCAGAACTTATCTTAGCAATAATGTTTCTTATTCCACTTTTAAAATGGTGGTAAGAAGAGTTTACTAGTAGTGCAGCGAGCCTAAGACATGAGGCAAAACTTCTAAAAGCTTTATGAAAAAGTGGACACAAAACATCTCTGAATTTATTTACCACGTTTAACGTAGAGAAAGAGAAAATTTTCTCCCAAAATGATACATGCTTGAATTAAAAGGTTATTTAACAATCTTGCTACATTGTTTCTTGTAGCCAGTTTTTTTGTCAGACTTTTAAAAAACTTACACACTTACTGTTTTCCATATCTGTTTGTAATTAAAATGGTCCCCTTCTCTCGTTATTCTCAATATCCCTAGACCTAGAAAATACAAATCCCTAGAGCTAAGTACACTTAGGAGTTCAACTTCAAACAAATGTTTGTGGATAGCTTAACTAAATCATAGGAAATAGAGACAGAAAAGATTAAATTTCTTTTTGAATTGCCCTCTGACTGATTTCATCTAGGTCCTGGGAATAGTTCCATATTTGAATTTGCATGGAAGGAAATGGAGAATGGACTAAAACCTTCACTTCAGAAGAGCTCTTTAGTGACTATTCTTTGCCAAATTCAGCAGTGCCTAATGCTTTTTTCAAATGATAACTCTTTAGGAGTCAAGTGAATGCACCCTAAGGCTGTGTACTTTTTCTCAGATTACATCATTTACTGAGCCAATCAGTTTTGCTTCTTTATAAAGTATGACATGACATGCAAGTCAACTCTGTCTGGTAATTTAGGAATAAAAGCATTACTTACAGATTCTAAGATGGATTATATATAGAGGACATGCCCCATATTAAAATGATATGCTTACTTTCAGAATGCTGTGGAGGGAGATGACCATGATAATTACTATATTAACATACTGAGTTTGTAGGTAAAGGAAACTTACTTTGATGGAACTGTGATGTGGATAACAACTCATTCTATACCTTTTCCATCTATATAATCCTTGTCTATGCACTCCCATAAATTCTTGAAAGCAAGTCCATACAACAAGCTAAAGAATGTCTTATAGTCCCCCTGGCATAAAAAGCAGTGGAGTACAGGTTAAAAACCAGTCATTTTATAGTATATTATTCTGAATAATGCTTAAACACCAATCATCAGGGATCCAGAGGTCAGCAGGAAACTGGGGAGATTCTCTATAAGGATGTGAGAGTGTTGTGGCAGATGACAACAGAGTAGTCATTATAGGCTGGAATATGGAGTAGCACTGTCTATTTTGTGTATATGTTATGTTAAACAATTGTTATTGCATACTCTTGAAGTGATTAAAGAAAAATAACTCCTTGGTTCTAACTTCATTAAAATTACTTTAGCCCAGGGAACAGAATTGTTTAAGTGATTATGAACCTCTTAAGAAGCCAGTATAGTTTGGTTTCCAACTCATTCCATAACCTGATGTAATAAGAAAAAGCACTAGAATGAGAGTCAGGAGACTCTGGGTTCATGTTCCATCTTTATAATTATCTGCCTAGATAACTACTATAAATCGCTTAACCTCTTTGGGTCTTGATTTCATCATAAATCAAATGATGTGGTTGGACTAATTATCATTAACATCCCTTGTAACTCCAAATTTTTTTATTCTAAAATGTAGCACCCTCCAAAGCTTTTTGCCCCTAAAAACAGGAATGAGGGAAGTAGTGACTATAGAAAGGTATCCAGCTATATTTTGCTCTTTCAAAGAATAGTAATACTAAACAATGTATTGCTCCATTTCATTGCCTAAAGGATAGATGTTTTACCATTATTATTTCCTCCACAAAGATCACTATCTTCTCCATATTTTATTGAGTTGATTTATGAATTATTGTTTCTGAAAGAATATGTCATCTGGTGGCTTACTATAAAATGGCTCAGTGCTCTCCAAATCACTGCTACCTCTGTCCATAGTGCTGATCCTCCTGACCCTGCCTCACCTCCTCAAAGAAAGTGTCTAAGACCTCCCTACTGTAATTACTTCCTATAAAACTTTGAAACCAGAGAAGGGCAGAAGTCTTTTTAATGGTTCTCATGTTTAAGAAGCCCATTTGTCATTCTTAAAGTCATATATATCCTTAATAATCAAAGAATACTAACATCTACCTTTGTGATGACAACCCCCAAATTCCCATACCTCCCACTTTCCCCCCAGTTCCACATTCATAAAGGCAGCTTCTTTGCAATCTTGCATTCTTGAAATCTGAGGTTTGAAATGTGAAAATACATTTTCTCTCTCCACTGCAGCCTTAGTTCATAAAATGCCAGATTTTGTTACTGAGTGATGACAAATGCCCATTTCCATACATTAGGCACTATTTTGGCACCAGAGATACAAAGACATAAATTAAATAGTCCTTGCTCTAAATGAACATATATTCTACTGCTGGAAAATAATCTGCCCATGGAAAAATAAATATAACATATATACAAAATAGAATTACATATTGACTTTTGGTGGTGATGAGAGGAAGAACATTAATAATTGGAGAGATCAGAAAAGATGTCAAATAAGGAGTCATATTTTATATAAACCTTAAAGAAAACTAGAAATTATAATTGAGGTAATCTCTAAGTGTGAAAAAGGGTAAGGAGAATATTCAATGCATGAAGGATAGCCTGTGCAAAGAAGTGAAAGCAGGAATTTAAATTCTGTTTACAGAGAATAGTAAGGAAGACAAAATGTGTATAATGTAGAGTGTATGAGGCAGATGAAGTGAAATCAGGTTAAAAGAGGTTGAAGTAAGATTGTAAATGGCTTTAAATGTCAAATAGGGAACTTTTTTGTCCTAACAGCAAAAAGGAGTTTTTTGCACAAGAGAGAGAGATGTAGTTAGATCTATATTATAAGAATATCAGTTTGACATATATTTTGGAGGATGATTAAGAGTGAGTAGAAAATGGAAGCAGAGGGAAAAATTATAAGACTATTACAGCAATCCAGGTGAGATGTGATGAAAACCTGAACTATAATGGTAGCCTTGAGAGTGTAGAAAAGGAGTTAGATGCAAGATACGTTTTAAAAACAGAATAGAAAAGACTAGATCTCCAGTTGTTGGCTACACTAAAAACAGCCTTGTACCTAATGACTAAATTGTTCCGACTACTAAGCTCAGAAGGCAAATGATACATATTTCAATTTAAAAGTTATTAAACTATTCTTTTTTGGCATTACATAAAAGCTATGGAGGTGGTGGAAAGGGGGAGAGAGACAGAGACAAGCAGGGAGAGGGGAGAGGGATGGGAGGAGGGAGGAAGTGATACAGAGATGGGCAAAGAAGGAAGGATAGAAGAGGAGGAGGAAGGGAGACCAATTAGAGCATGGCAGTAAACTTTAATATAAGGAAGGACAGGCAACGAGCTATAAAAGGAAACTGAAAAGAAGTAGTCAGGAAGACAATAGAAGAATCAGAGTAGGACACTGTCGTGAAAGCCCAGTGAGGAGGGCATCTAGAAGGAGGGGTGATCAAAAGTGCGAAATATTGAAGCAAAGTCAGAAAGAATGAGGACTGAAAGTCATTGGGCTTAGAAATGAAATGATTATTGTTAACCTTGGCGTCAGCAGTTTCAGTTGAAGGGTGGGAGTCAGAATTCCATATTCCAGAGAATCAAGAAGTAAATGGAATGTGAGTAAACAGAGGCAATGAATGTAGACAGACCATGTTGTCTATAGCCTAAGAAGGCATTTGATACATGAAAGTGCATGTGATATCAATAAATAGGTATTTATTTATTAAGGCACTGTTATGTGCCAGGTACTGATATTTCCACACTTAGCAAATTTCCATAACTGATCCTTTGATCCCTATTATTCTTTTTATTTCCTTTCTTGCTCCCATGTTCACTTTCATACTTGCCAAATTACCTGGATTCCTTTTGTAAGTGTCGTTCCCACTTCATCAAAGCTAGCATCTGATAAGTTTGCAGCATACATGCCAGGTACCTATTTAGGAAGGAACCACAGGCTACCTAAAAAGGTGAGATTCCAAGAGCAGGGCATGTCATGTCATCTTATTAGCTATAGAATTAGGAGAGCCATTTTCTAAAGCAACTGTGTCCCCAAATTTACTAAACAATACAAACCTTTTGCCTTAGCAATACCATTACTAAGGAAATAGCCTAAGGAGATCAAAGAAAGAAGAAAAGGAATCATATGCACAAATTATTTATGGCAGCTCTTTTAATAATAGTAAAGAATTGGAAACTAAAATAAAAGAATGGCTAAACATATTATAGGCAGGTAAGTAGAGGATAGAGTGATGGGCCTGGAGTCAGGAAGGCTCATCTTCCTGAGTTTAAATCTAGCCTCAGTCATTGTGTGACCCTGGGCAAGTCACTTAACCCTGTTTGCCTTAGTTTCTTCACCTACAAAATGAGCTGGAGAAGGAGATGGCAAACCATTCCAGCATCTTTGCCAAAAAAGCTCCAAATGGGGTCATGGGGAGTTGAACACAACTCCACAACAACAACAACAACAAATTATGGTGTAGGTACATAACGGAATGCTATTATACTAGAAAATGATGAAGGAGGCAGTTTTAGAGAAGCCTGAGAAAACTTGTGTAAATTATGTAAAATGAAGTGAGCAAAATGAGGAGAACAATTTATAAAATAATAGCACTATAAAATCAAACAACTTTGATAACCATCAAAGCTGATTAATGGAATAATTGTTTATGATTCCTGAATGTCATGTTGAAATGTGTTACCCACTTTCTGACAGAAAGGTAATGGACGCAGCGTACAGAATGATACATATTTTCTGACACAACCAGTATAGGATTCTGTTTTGCTTGATTATTCATATTTGTTACATGGATTTTTTTTCTTTTTTGCAATATGAGAGTAGGATAAGATGAAGGAAAAATAGATTTTTCTTAATTGATAAAAATAAAGTTTATTTTTTTTAAAAGGAAAACAATCATTCTGGCTATAGGATAGATTGTCACTTAGGATATAGGATCACATAAAATCTTGTGGTGTTTGCTCATGTTCCAAAAATGATAATTCACTATGAAGGAGATAAATCTTTTAATAATAGTATCAATAACATCTAGCATTTATGTATCTATTTAAAGTTTGAAGAAAAGCTTTACAAATATTATCTTATTTTATCCTCAAAATAACCATAGGAAGTAAGTGGTATTATTATCTCTCTTTTTCAAATGAGGAAAATGAGGTTGAGAGATATCAAGTGACTTGTTCAGGGTCACACAGCTAATAAGTATCTGAGGTTGGATTTTAATTCAACTTCCTGACCCTAGTTTAACCCTCTATCCACTGTACCATAGTTGGCAAAATGATGTCCTATTCAGTATTAGAGTTGGGGAGCTAATAGTGGTATCTGCATGAGCACCTACCCCAGATTTTTTCTTTGAGTCTTGGAACAAATTCGTGATGTGGAACCTCTGAACATAACACAGGATTCCCATGGTTGGCAAGGCAGAAATCCATGCTCCCTGAACTCTAATCAAGATATCTGGGATCAAGTAAAGATGGCAGTAAATATGCCTAAAATCTTGTTCTCATTCATACCTTGTTAGTTGGTCCAGAAGCATGTCAAACACACACACACACACACACACACACACACACACATCCTTTTCAAAAAACCAGGAAGGTTAAAAGAACCTCTCTTAACATTGCTTTGGACATATTTCCATAATACTAATGTCTCTTACTCTTTTTAGAGCATATGTTTATCTGTGTATGGTAAAGAGATAGGGTGTGCCACGTAAGAAATATATGGACTAATAATTTTATGTTGTGTATTTTATAATATTTTTATAATTTTGTAATATTTAAAATACTTTATATATTATGATTTTTATATATTATATAGATATATTTATGTATGGACTAATCAATTTCACCATTCAGAGGTAACCTGTCAGCCCACTTTTGACTGAACATGTTGATCAACTCTTAGTTCTAAATGGGATTTTCTTCTAGTATGCCTTAAATGGAATGACAGTACCTGAAATGGAAACCTTGGCTTTAGCTATCTCCAAGACCTGTCCAGTCTGTTCATGTTTAGTGTCAGAGTTCATGGGTGCTGTGGCCACTTCCTATGCATAGGATAGAGGGTTGACATCTAACAAGGAAGAGAGAATGGTGAAGATGTATTAGAAGAAGAAGCAGGTCTAGTGGAATTTCAGTTGGATGGAGTCTGGAGCAGGACAAAGAGCTCAGAACATGGCCTTCTCTGCTCAGTCTTCTGACGCTATATTTTACTATTCCATACTGACTTTGCTATACTGAATTAAATGTATAAATCTGTCCTTATATAGTCCTATGTTGGCATTACCAAGAGGAACAGGCCACTAGACATAAATGTCTGCTAGATTTTGGATAGAAATCTCCTAGTCTTTTGTTAACTTATAATTGCCCTTTGTAATGTAGTTTGAGGTCTAAGATTTTAAAAATCTGTAGTAATTTTACACTCTATATGGCCATTGTGATGAAGAGAACTGGTAGGAAAAGGATGCTAGAGGAAGAGTGAAAGGGAAAATATTATGCTAAAAGATTATACGAGAATGCTAGCATATTGACTTCAAGTATATACATATGTGCACTTAATGATTCTGCAATAAAATTTACAAAGTAAAAGCTAACAATCTTGCAAGAGGACATAGTTTAACATTATTTTAATATGCTATTCTCAGAATATGATAATGCCAAGAGAAAAGACAAATAAGAAACTGCCCATCTGAATAGAGAATCAAACAACATCTAAGAGATATATTGCAAGAATTCAACTAAAAATAAAAGAATATGTATTATTTCTAGAACATGAATTATTCACATCACTTTATTTTTGTTTAATCGTTTTCAGTCGGGTCTGACTTTGTGACTCCATTGGTGGTTCTCTTGGCAAAGATACTGGAGGGGTTTGCCATTTCCTTCTTCACCTTGTTTTATAGATGAGGAAACTGAGACAAAACAGGATTAAGTGACTTGCCCAGGGTTACACAGCTAGTAAGTGTCTGAGGTCAAATTTGAACTCAGATCTTCCTGGCTCCACTTTCAGTACTCTATCCACTGTGCTACCTAGCTACAAAATTATTTGCTGGATAACAAAGCATAGGAAAAATAGAAGTTGTTTTTATTATACATTCACTGACCATAATGTACTAAATTCATAGTCTATAAAGAAAAGAAAATTCCTTGGCCTATCTGGAGTTCAGAACAGTGACACTTTAATATCACCTGGATGAAAGAGGAAATTAAAAAAAAAATCAATGAAATAATATTTATGTAGCAGTTTAAGATTTCAAAATTCCTTTGTATATGTTAATGTATTTGATCCTCAGAACAACCCTAATCATATTATGTGTGTGTATATACATACATACATATACATATATATATATATAGACACATATCTCACCTCACTAATAAATGGATTCACACTCAGGTCTCTGTGATTCTAGCTGTCAACAATACTAATTACTAACAGTACAATTACTAACACTACATATCAAAGTCTATGTCATAATAAATTTATAAAGAAAAACAGCAAGTTTTCCCCTTAAAAACTTAGTCAAATCACAAAATAGCATGCCAACAGAAAAAAGAAAAGGAGAGATAACAAATATAGTCTGTAATTTTTTTCCCAAATGCTTGATATCTTCCATTCTTCTAGTCATTTTGAAAACTGATTAATCAATGACCTCAAAACTATGTTGCTTCCAGCACCGAGTTTCTCAGTATGTAATTGGTTTAATCTGTTATAATGGGTAGTCTTGACATAGGCTAGTCCCCTGTTAGTTTAGATTTGATGCTGGAATAACATGAGACACTTGTAGCTTATTCAACAGTTAACAAAAAGTAATTTTACATGACCATAGCAAAGAAAGAATATTCAATCAGGATGCTGTAGCACTTAGCTTAGGTTGAACTAGTCTCTTTTGTTCCAGAAGGGAAAGTATATTGTCAGCAAGGCAGGGAAAGGTGACTCTTGAGGCATGGTGTATCTGCCAAGTGTGCAGCACTTTGATTCCACGTGGGTTGGACTTTTTAAACTCTTAGATGGCCAGGAAGCCACATCATTATGGCCTAGAGTCACCAGTATATTACATCAGTGGAAGCACAGCTTGAGAGCTGAGGGGCCAATAAAATCTTGGAGACAGTTTTCTTGTCTTTTAAGGGGAAACTAGACTAACCTAAATGGAGGGAAGAGAGATCTAGTAGATAGTGATTCTATTACAAAGGTGTCTTCTAATATTTTTTGGACTATATCTGTTCTTTCCTGAAGAACATCAAAGATTTTTATATTAGAATTAAAAAATATTGAAATCACTATCAGTGATGAAATAATACTTTATTATAGAAATCCTGGAAGATCTGTTTCATTTTCCATGCATTTGTTGCCCTTCTTCCAATTTTATCCTTAAATGTTCTTAGGGAGATTTCTATTCATTGGGCCTTTCAAAAAATTTCTTATTTTGCTTCCTAGCATTTATCATTATTTTACCTGGTGACATTTCTCGTAAGTTTCTACCAACTTCCTTTATAAAATTTCACATCTGAATTGATATTCTAAGTCCATTTTTCTCTTAGTTGCTTGACAAGGAGATCAATAGTTTGCTGGCTATGATAGCTTCTTAGTCTCCTCATGGCAACAATTGATTTACATTGGCAAACTGCCTTAGTGAATGGTGACATTTGGTCCTGATGTCTCTTCTTTTATCTAAAAGAATTAAGGAAAAGATAAAAGGAAAAGAATAGAAAACACAAAGTAGAACCTCAGGTACATACATGTTTGATAAATCCATGATTAAAATGTACTCAAAAGTGGACTTATTCAATAAAAAGCTTTTGCAAAATTAAATGCCTGCATGGTGAAACATGAAATTAGACTCAATGCAATTTGATCTTAGTCTGAGTTTTGTTCAATCCTGTGATTTTATCAGTGTAGAGAATTAGTAGCATAGAGTGGAGCCAAGATGGCAGAGTGAGAGCAAGTACCCACCTAAGCTCTAAGGCAAACTCCTTCAGATACCTCTAAAAAGAGAATTGACACAGATTTTAGAGTGGCAGAATCCAATAGGAGACAGATTGTGGCAGATTTCCAAACCAGGACAGCCTGGAAGGTCAACAGGAAGGATCTGTTGTATGGGGCTGGAGGAGCACACAGCACACAATCTGTACCAGCACAGACCCCACCATAGCAAAACCAAGCAGGAAGCCCCATGCAGTCTGAAGCTGCAGCAGCACTGTGGATTGTCAAACATATCAGCCCAGGATGAGAGTCTAGTGGAACTAAAGGAAAGAGAAGCACAGAACCCCAGCTAACTGTAGTAGCTGCTCCTGAGATTATCAACCTACAGATTAAATGTCTGTAAGTCACCTACTTGAACTTCTGGGAACCAAGATGGCAGAGTGAGCTATAAATGCCATCCCCTTCCCCTTGTTGACTTTGAAAAACCCTGAGAATATTTCCCCAGGAAAAATCCTCGAACAGTGGGATAAGCTAAAAAAGTAAATAGTCTTTTAGCACACGAGACTAGGAAAATCACAAAGAGGGGTCCCTCATTCTGTGGCTGAAGGGAAGCATTGCAGAGTTGGAGCTGTCACAGACAGCCCCACCTCAGCGAACCAGGAGGAGTTCCTGAGCCCCAGGGGGTTGGAGCCCAACACCAGGACCCCAGGAGTGCCTCAGCACAGCCAGGGGAATCAGGAAGACCCTGGTAAGCTCCAGGATAACTCCAGTGAAATTCAGAAAGAAATTCAGAAATTCACCTGGCCTCTGCTTTGGCACACCAGCCAGCTCAGCACCAGGTAAGTTGCAGCATTTTAGCTTCCAGCTGAAATAACCAGAGGCCACAATACAGAAAGCCTCAAGTTCTAAGCACAAGAACCCCTTATGCCCCAGATGCAGAGATCCACTTTAAAAGCCAGGAAAAGGGTGACCATCATGAGCAGGAAGCAAACCAGAAAAGAAAAGATCATAGAATCTTTCTATGGGGACAAGGACCAAAACACAAATACCAAAGAGGTCAGCATTGAGACTGTACTCCCATCTGAAACTTTAGAAGGGAATGTGAACTGGTCTCAAGCCCAAAAAGTATTCTTGGAAGAGTTCAAGAAGGACTTTAAAAGCTAAATTAGAGGAGTAGGAGAATTACTAGCATAGAAGCACCCTCTATAGATCAGCAACTCCACAGTATCCTATAATCCTAGGGAGCTGGTTGGGGCACAAGAAGTTGAGCCATAAATGATGACACAGACTGTATCAGAGGCATGACTTGACTAAGGTTTTCCTAACTCCAAGTCTATCTACTACTCCAAATATATATAATTTAAACATTGGAAGAAAAGGGATTAATATACTTGTCTCAAGGGTGGAAAGATAGAACATGTTTTGGAGGGGTTCAAGGGTTTTATTTCTCTTCATTCTGTGGTGGTGTACAAAAATGCCAGCAGATGAAGGAAATAAAAGGATTGGGGAACATAGTTTATGTGTGGTAGGATTTTACAGCACTTTCTCCATGATAGCTTCTAGATAACATTCTCTTAGAAAGAAGGGCTCTGGGTGCCCAGCAGGGCCACGGCCTCAGACCTCCCTACTGACACTTGGCAAACCCTTTCAGATCTTCCAGAAAGTTGACAGACTCCTGGGGCTCTAAGGCTGTGCTCAGCTCAATCAGTTCATCTGCAAAGTGTTGTCCACCTTATGGTCAGCCAGGAAGTCCATCAAGTGGTCACACAGGGTTCAGTCCAGGGAATCTGTGTTGAGTGTGTAGTTTGGATCCTTCCAGTCAGATTCAGTGATAGGCTGAAGGCTAACTTCCGAGATGGAGAAGATGTCACTCTCATCCTCTTCTTCCTGTCTAACCTCATCCTCTGGATGATGGCAGTCCAACACAAGGGCTTTCTTGGTATCATCCTTCAAAAAATCTACCATGAAGTTTGGGGTCGATGTAAATTCAGGCTATTGCTGTTTTGGGGCTTTCTGTCCCTCTGATGGCTCATTATCAAGTGTCAGTGGGATACTGTTGTTAATTTTAAATGTGGCCGTGATCTTCTTATCAGCTGATCTCCACACTAACTTGGCTTCTGTCCCTTGCACCCAATTCCCAATCCAGACATCTTGGGGAAGGATTTGTGTTTCTGGATTTTCCTTTCCTCTTTAGTTTCATCTGACAAAGCATTTTAATTAAACAAACCAATGTAAGATGTTATTGGAGGCAAAAATCAGTGAATTTAGTTATACATTTTTACATAACAAAAATAGCTCTAAAGTTAATGGAAATGATAGTTTGAAACATTTTTAGCAAGCTTTGGAATACATTTTAAAGGAAAAGGTTTCAAGACCTCTCTCTACAAAAATATAAATGATGCAGTGGAGAGAGCTTTGGATTTATCATCAGAGACCTAAGTTTGAGTCCTGAATCTTCTACTTGCTACCTATATTTACTCATCAGTAAAATGGGAGGGGAGAAATTGGACTAGATGGTCTCTAAGGTTATTTCTTTGACCAAGATCTTTGAACTTTGACCAAGAAACATTAAATATTTGAACCTATTATTTATGCATAGCTGCCTTATTTATAATAGAAAAAATACTGGAAAATATACATTTAAAATTGAAGAATGGTTGGAAAAAGTGTGACAAATTGATATAACAAAATTTTGTAGCACTACAGATATTGAGAAATATGAAGAGCACATGAAAAATGGGAAGAAATCTATGAAGTTATATAAAGTAAGATTGGAAGAAACAAAAGAAGAGCATACACATTGAACATAACCATCAAAAGAAAACCAATTAAGAGGTAATGAAAGTTTATAAAAATAAAGACAAATTTGCAAGGAGACATGTAAAAAAGGTATGTTTTATTGTTGATGGCTCATCAGTCTCCTAAATTTGGTTTTGTTATAGTATTATCATTGAAGATACGAGTCAGTGGCACTGTGACTTACAACCTTAGAAAGTTGTCTGGGTCACTGAGAAGTTAAATGATTTCCCCATTAAGAGATAGCCAGTCTTCCAGATTCCAAGGATAGTCTTCTAAACGAATCAAAGCTTGGGGAGAGGAAGGGTAGTTAAAGAGTTAACTCATGATTGTTTTTTATTGTTGGTTGATTGGTATTTATTTTCAGTGTAGTATTGCTAGTTTTATGTGTGTATGTTTTTAATATGTATATAGATAGATATAGATACATTCATTATTGTAGCATAAAACCAAAGGACGTTGAAAGTACTAAAACACTAACAGAAATTTAATAGCAGGACCCTCATCTACTTTATGGTAAACTATTGAGCTATTTGTCATTATACATTAGTATGAATGAAGTATCTGAAAGTTTTTTTCAGTGGGAAAGGAAAGATAGGAGCTCCTACATGGGTGGAGAGGGTTAGGCATTATTTAGCAAGGGAAGTGTGTGTGGGGTTGGGTTGGTAAGTCTAGGAGCTCTGAAACAAAGCTAACCTATTTTAAAATAGAGCCTTCAATCCACTTTATTTGTAGGGAAATTTGGGAGTAACTAATATCAAGAAATCATGATGAGATATGAGAGGTATTCATATCAATAGAGTCAAGAAAGGCTTTATGGCAGAGGGGAGCATTCAGATCCTTAACAGAAGAGATAGAGAAAGGAACTCCAAGGAATTCTAACCTAATATTTTCTTTTATTTCTACATGTTGTGCCTTCACCTGTTTACGATGATACCAAGAGTGAGTAACAGTTAAGATTTATACAGTGCTTAAAAGTATTCAAAGAACTTTGTTATGTCATCTAATCTTCACAACAACTTTGTGAAGTAGATGCTCTCATTATCCCCATACAACAAGGAAACTGATACTAGGAAAGTTTAAGTAACTTGCCCAGGGTTCTACAACCAAGTTATATGAGGCAGGATTTGAACTCAGGTCTTCCTGAATCAAAGTCCAGTGCTCTTACTTACTATATTACTTAGCTGCCCCAGACAGTTCACAAAATTCTGCAAGTTGATTAATATGTCAGAATTTCTAAATGTTGACATTGCAAAATGGTGCATGTTGGGTAAGAACTACTATACTATGGATCAAGTTCTTTGGACCAAAGGTAACAGCACCTCTTCACACTCATACAATAGTATATACTGTATAAGAAATATATATATACATATATATACATATGTATATACACATATGTGTATGTATTATATGTTTATGCACATATATGTATGTGTGTATATGTGTAATTTTACCATTGTTCTGTCATTGTATCTGTCTCCAGCTCTTTGTGATCCCATTTGGGATTTTCATGACAAAGATACTGGAGTGATTTGCCTTTTCTTTCTCCACTTCATTTTATATTTGAGGAAACTGAGGGAAACAGGGTTAACTTGTCTGGCATCACACAGCCAGTAAGTATCTGAGGCCAGATCTGAACTCAGGAAGACGACTTCAGACCCAGCAATATATGTATATATACATATACATACATACATACATACATACATACATACATACATACCTACTATACACATACTCACATAACTATGTGTGTACTTGAGACAACTGTGTGGATATACATATATACATGCACATGGTTGTACTATATGTTACATTGACACACATACATATACATACACAGACACATATATACGTATGTATACACACACACAGAAGAGACAACTTTCCCACTGATGTTATCTCTACATTTTCCATTTTTGCACCCTAGTATCTGGGTTATTTTCCAGGGCTGGCTTATTAAGCCTTGGACTGCCTCTGGCAGTGTTTACCTGCTATACCCTCATTGTCTGTTTCCCTGGCTCCATCCTTTCCAGCCATCTGGTGCCCCTGTTTCAACCCAATGTTTCAGTCTGGGTGCTTTCTCTTGAGTTTGTCTCATCTTTGAGCCTGGAAAAGCAGCATTTCCTTGTGAAGTCCTACTTATCTGTTCATATTTTTAAAAACATAGAATCCATACCTATGATTTTATCGTTGTAATGAATTCCCTGTGAGAAAACTCTTTTATTGAAATCAGCAAATGTTCTCCAATTTATATTCTTGCAGAGCTGCCTGAGAGCCCTGAGAGGTTCAGTGACTTGCCCAGAACCACACAGTCAGGGCGTATCAGAGGCAGAATTGTTCACACCACTATAATGATAGAGTCAGGGCCATCCATATTACAATAATAATAATGACTCATTTTGTATAGTGTTTTAAAGCTTACAAAGCATTTTCCTCACATTGTTCTACTCTGATAATTAGAAAGTACAAGTATCTTTGTTTTTTGGTCTGTACCTATAATTTGTGATTTTATCAAAATAGGTAACAGAGTGTAGAACCTTTGTAGATTAACAACTTATAGTTTTGAGGCACTGAGAGGTGTGACTTATAGCCTAGGGATTTGCCTGCTGTCACATTGTTAGTTTGAATTAGAGACAGAAGTTGAACCTCCATCATCTTGATTCCAGTGCCAATTTTTCCTTCCTTCCTTCCTTCCTTCCTTCCTTCCTTCCTTCCTTCCTTCCTTCCTTCCTTCCTTCCTTCCTTCCTTCCTTCCTTCCTTCCTTCCTTCTATTCTTCCTGTATCAGTAAGCACCCCAATGTACATGGGGGGCCTGCTATCACAAGTTCTTAGATCTGCATTCATAAAATGAAAGGCAACATTTGAGGGGATAACAATCACTTTAATCGGGGGGGGGCAGAGTCAAGATGGTGGTGTAGAAAGACACACACACACACACACATATATATATATATATATATATATATATATATATATATATATATATATATATATATACTAGCTCTTCCTCCACAGCCCATAAAATACCTGTAAAGAAAGACTCTCAACAAATTCTAGAGCAGCGGAAGTGTGCAACAACAGAGTGGAGGAGATTTCCAGCCCAGGGTGACCTGAATGCCATAAAGCCTTTCTTGACTCTGTGGATATGAAAACCTCTCTCATATCTAGTCATGATTTCTTGATATTAGTTGCTCCAACATTTCTCTACAAGTAAAGTGGGCTGAAGGCTCTATTTTAAAATAGGTCAGCTTTGCTTCAGAGCTCCTAGACACACACACTTCCCTTGCTAAATAGTGTCTAACCCCTCCCCCCACCTAGGAGCTCCTATCTTTCCTTTCCCACCGAAAAAAAAATTCTTTCAGATACTTTATTCATACTAATGTGTAATGACTAATAGCTCAATAGTTTACTGTAAAGTAGATGAAGGTCCTGCTATTAAATTTCCATTAGTGTTTTAGTACTTTCAATGTCCTTTGGTTTTATGCTACAGTGATGAATATATCTATATCTATCTATATACATATTAAAAACATACACACATGAAACTAGCAATACTACACTGATAATAAATACAAACCAACAACAAATGGAATGGAAATACAATCAGGATAACACAAGATCTAGCAGCTTCTACTTTAAGGGAGAGAAGGGCTTAATATATGATATTCCAGAAGTCAAAGGAACTAGGATTAAAACCAAGAATCACCTACTCAGCAAAACTGAGTATAATACTTCAGGGGAAATAATGTTCATTCAATGACATAGAGGACTTTCAAGTATTCTTGATGAAAAGACCAAAACTGAATAGAAAATTTGACTTTCAAACACAAGAATCAAGAAAAGCATGAAAAGGTAAACAGGAAAGAAAAATCATAAGGGACTTACTAAAGTTGAACTGTTTACATTCCTACATGGAAAGACAATATTTGTAACTCTTGAAACTTTTTTCAGTATCTGGGTAGTTGGTGAGATTGCATACACATACACACACACACACACACACACACACAGAAACAGAGAGACAGAGAGCACAAGGTAAATTGAATAGGATGGGATCATATCTAAAAAAATGAAATTAAGGGGTGAGACAGAAATATATTAGGAGGAGAAAGGAAGAAATGGAATGGGACAAATTATCTCTCATAAAAGAGGCAAGTAAAAGACTTTTCCATGGAGGGAAAAAGAGGGGAGGTGAGAGAGAAAACATGAAGCTTACTCTCATCACATTCGACTCAAGGAAGGAATAAAATGCACACTCATTTTGGTATGAAAACCTCTCTTACAATACAGGAAAGTGGGGGAGAAGGGGATAAGCAGGGTGGAGGGATGATGGAAGGGAGGGCAATGAGAGGAGGGAGAAATTAGAAGTCATCACTCTTGGGGAGGGACAAGGTCAAAAACGAGAATAGAAGAAATGGGGGGGGTAGGATAGGATGGAGGGAAATACAGTTAGTCTTGCACAACATGAATATTATGGAAGTCATTTGCAAAACTAAACATCTATGGCCTATATTGAATTGCCTTCCCAATGGGGATGAGTGGGGAGGGAGGAAGGAAGAGAAGTTGGAACTCAAAGTTTTAGGAACAACTGTTGAGTATTGTTTTTGCATACAACTGGGAAATAAGAAATGCAGGTAATGGGTTATAGAAACTTGCCTTGCCTTATAAGACAAAACAGAAGATATAGATAAGGGAAGGGAGGATTGTTAGAAGGGAGGGCTGATTGGTGATAGAGGTAATTAGAATGCTTGGAGTTTGGGGATGGGGGAGGGGAGAGATGGGGAGAAAATTTGGAACTCAAAATTTTGTGGAAATGAATATTGAAAACAAATAAAAAAAATCACTTTAATCAAGCACATGTATCATTCCTTTAACCAAGAACATATATTATTCACCTAGTTCAGGAGAGTCAGCACCTTGAACTTCAAAGAAAATACAGAGAAATCAAAAGATCAACAGACATGGCTTCCTCTGCCTGAATTCAACAAACAGTTGGACCCCAACTGTCTGACCATAGTTACCAGAGAGGGAATCACTGACATCTGGGTTTTTAAAGTTGGGGGCTCCTTTAGTGGCTTCCCAGAGTCCTCATCTGGCCAAACACTTCCAGTCAGTAAGCCCCAAAATAAAACCCGCACCTCAGATTCTTTATATAGTTTTTAGAGCCAGAGGCATCACATCCCTTGAGAACCGGTGCTTCATTAACAAAAGGGGGGGGCTGTCCTACAAATCTTCCCAGGCCTGACAATGGGTGAGAAAAATCCTACTTAATCACATTCAAATAGAGGCATTACACTTCTTGATTATACTAAAACAAAAACAGCACAAGATCCTATTTTCCTTTTCATTACCCTTCCTTCCTTCCTTCCTTTCTTCCTTCCTTTCTTCCTTCCTTCCTTCCTTCCTTTCTTCCTTCCTTCCTTCCTTCCTTCCTTCCTTCCTTCCTTCCTTCCTTCCTTCCTTCCTTCCTTCCTTCCTTCCTCCCTTCCTTTCTTTCTTTTTTTCTTTCTTTCTTTCTATAATCAGGATTAAGTGACTATCCAGGGTTACACACAGCTAGTAAGTGTCTGAGACCACACTTGAACTCAGGTCCTCCTGACTTCAGGCCCAGTGCTCTCAGCACCACTTTTTCTATCCACTACACCATACTACCAATCCCTATCAAGTCACATAACCTGGTACATTTGCTCCAAAGAAAAATCCTTTCATTTATCTTATCACATATGCGTGACTAGCCTCTGGAGATGAGATCTATATGCCTTTCTTTCCAATGAATAGTCTTTCTCTGATAAATACAGCTATGTCTATAAAAGTAAAAGAGGAAGTACATGTCTTATCTAGAACTCTGGCCGACCTCATGGGTCTGCACCACACAGTTTACACATCACCTTCTCTTCCTCTGTACCTCTGATTAGCATCTAGCACTGTGCTGATAGCAACACCTGCCAGCAGCTCTGTCCCTCTACAGTTGTGTTCTCATGTGAAAAGAGCCTGTCACAAGCTCCATTGATGGACACATTCAGTAAATTCTTTCATTCACTGGAAATTAGAGTTTGGGGCACTGTTACATAGTATAACTACCCTATCCAGTTCAAGATATGTTGTAATGCTGGGACTGCCTTATGCCTAGTCTCACATTTTTCTTGTGAAAAAAATCAAAGCCTGATTATAAACTAGCACGAGAAGGAAAATGAATGAGAAGTATCCATTTTTTTAAAAATCTGACAGCAAAAAATTAGAGACAATTGGTTATCTTTGAACAGTAATTTATTGACCTTAACGTCTTCTTCAGTTTTAAGTACTTTATTTAGGTTTCTTTGAGATACTCACTATTTACCATTTGCATTTTCATTATATAAGAAGATCCACTGATTCTTTTACTTGTTATTTATGTTCACTTTTGTAAAGAGAAAAAAAAGTATACAATTTGTTCCTTCTCTTCTTGGCATCCAAAGAGAATACCTAATCTATGTTTTGATTTTGTTCATTATCTGTCTGCTTTCACTATTTTTGAAGGCTTCAAGGGTATAAATTTATACTTACCTCCTCCCTCGGAAATAAACTCTCATCTTGTGTGTAAGCTATGACACAGTTTGACTAATTTGAATGGCAGCCAGCATCTCCAATTTTGAAATTATTTCTGGAGTACATCTGGTGGACCAGGAAAAATCAAGTAATAAAGTATGAGACATAGTTTGGGCTAGGTACAGTTTATTTGTTTTTTCCTCACAGAGCAAGGATAATGACTGGCTTGATGTAAAAGCTGGATCTGTCTATGTCTCTGATAGCCCATATGCCTCATGGATTCTTATAGTTAAAATTAGAGGGGGAAATCCTTCACAACTTGGATCAATTTAATTTGGAGTTGCCCTTCCTTTCACTACTTTCTGGTTCTCCCCCTAACTCCATCATTCTATAACCTCTTATCCTTTGAGGTTCATACAGTTCCTATCTACCACCCAATCAAATTCCTGGAAGCTGTTGTCTCTAGATCACTGAGTCATTCCCCTTTCCCCCTCAATGAACTCAGTCCTTGGTTCACAGTTGTTCTCTCCTCTCTAACTCCTGCCCTCATACCAGGTGACTCCAACATGCATATTGACTCTCTCTCAAACACTGTAATGATTCAGTTCCTCAAATTACTTACTTCCCATGACCTACTCTTCCACATACCTCAGCTACTCACAAAGATGTTCATACTCTTGATTTTGCCATCACCTACAAATGCATCACCTCCATGTTGAAGAATTCCAAAATCACCTTGTCTGACCATAACTTCTTGACTTCCCACCTGCCTTCCCTTACCAAACTTTACTCTTTATCCACTGTGACCTCAGTCTCTCAGTTCTCTCCCATTACCTCATGCTAATTACTCTCTCCTCTTTTCCCCATCCTGACTCCTTGTAAACCAATTCAACTCTATACTGTCTTGAGTCCTTGGTCTCCACTGGATCCACCAGGGAAGGAAATGGCAAACCACTCCAGTATCTTTACTGAGAAAACCCCATGAACAGTTGGTCCATGGGGTCACAAAAAGTCAGACACAACCCATGGACTGAAGAATAACAGTAAAATATTGCATATATATATATATACATATTTATCTATGTATATATGTACATGTAAATTAATTTATACATATATTTTATGGGTATATTTCATTTTGAAAACCTTAAATCATTTTTGAATGTAGTTTTTATTATTATTATCATCTTTGTTGTCAAGGTTTCCATTATAGTTAAGTTGAACTTTTTATAATAATTATTATCATAAAAAATCAGAAAACAATAAATGATCAGATAATTTGTTTGTTTGTTTGTTTTGTTCAGTCTCTTCATTTGTGCCCAATTCTTCATGATTCTGTTTGGAGTTCTTTGGCAAAGATACTAGAGTGGTTTGCCATTTCCTTCTCCAGCTCACTTTACAGATGAGGAAACTGAGGCAAACTGGGTTAACTGACTTGCCTAAGGTTTCACAACTAGAAAGTATCTGAAGCCAGATTTGAACTCATGAAAATATGTCTTCTTGACTGTAATCCCAGCATTCTATCTACTTTGCCACCTAGCTGCCCCTAATTGACATTGGTAAGACACTTTTCATTTATATCTTATTTAATTCTTTAAATATTTCCTGTGCACGAATTATTTAACAGCTGAAATAAATAGAAAGAGATGGACTATGCCCTCTAGAGGATACATATGTCATGATATTAGTCAAGCACAGGAGAGACCCACAAGATAGCAGTTCTTTTAGCTGAAATGTTCTCTTCTAATAAATTATGCCCATTGATACTAAAATAATTATACTACCTCTATCATTAAAGTAAGCAATAATAGTAGTTAGCATTTGCATAGCACTTTACAAATATTAGCTAATTTTATCCTCATAGTAACCCTGTGGAGGTAGGTACTATTATTATCCCCATTTTACAGATGAGGAAACTGAGGTAGATACATTAAATGACTTGTGAAAAGTCACAGAATAAGTAAGCATCTTAGGTTTGGCTTGAGCTTAGGCCTTCCTGGCATCACCTCCATCGCTCTACACACTGCATCACCTAGCGGCCACTAAATAGTTAAGAATTGTACCTACTGAGTACTTTCCTTGCAAAAGGCAAAAAAATCATCAAGCATTAGTTAAGCACTTACTCTTTCTCAGCTACTGTTCTATGCACAACAGATACAAAGACAAAAATGAAGAGTCTCTACCCTTAGGAAACTTGAATTGTATTAGGGTAAAATAATCTAATTAAAAGCACAATAAGGTGAGGTAGCACTAACAGTTGAAGAAATCAGGAAGGATCTCTTGTAGAAAGTACTATTAAGGTAGAGCTTGACGAGACTGGGGGTGCTAAGCCATGATGGGGGAGGTTGGAAAGAAAGAGGCTATAGAAAAACATTTATCAGAGAACCATCCTCTCTTACTGCTTAGGAGATGTCATACTTCATTAGTAATCAGAGTGGTGGAATGCAGTGAACAGTATGGTTCGATCACTCTTATTCATTCTAATCCTATACCAAACTATTTCTTCGATCAATTTCCAATTCCTTCCCTTTTCTAGGAAATTATAATAAAAGAAAATAATTTTATTTTTAATCATGTTAATCATAACATTTACATATTATTTTAAGGTTTGTACATCACTGTACATGTTATTTCATTTGATCCTTACAAGAGTCCTGTGAAGTAGGTGTTATTGTTTTCCTTAATTTACAGATGAAGAAAGTAAAGCCAGTAAAGCCTTAATTTCAGTGACTCCAAGCCTTCAGTCAGACATTCATCTGGCAAAACCCCTGAAATGCATCATTCTCAATCTCTCTCTCTCTCTGTCTCTCTGTCTCTGTCGCTGTCTCTCTCTCCCTCCCTCCCTCTCCCTCTCTCTCACCCTCTCTCTCTTCCTCTCTCTCTGTTTCTCTCTCTCTCCCTTTCCCTCTCTCTCTCCCCCTCCCCTCCCTCTACCCTCTCCTGAGATAGTTCCCCCTCAATTGCTTCTTCCCAACTTAAATCCTAGTAGGAACTCAGACTAACACATGCCTGTGTTTAACAGTGTTTATCATAGACTGAATAAATGTTTAAAACAAAAGTAAACAGGCTTTCCCTGTGCCCAGAAGAAAAGGCTTCAGAATTCCATGCCAGAGCCCAAGTAGAAAAATGAAGTGCAGGATTACCTCCATGGGTTCTGTGTTCCAGGGAAGTTAATATCAACTGTCCCCACACTTCTTGTGCCAAATTGACTCATAAGATGAACCTCCAGAGTCCTGTTGTCCAATCTTCAGAACAAATACTTTTACCAACCCTTCTACTCCTTTGTCTCCTCTTGCAGCCTCCCTATAGTGAAAAGTGTATTAGAGTCAGGAAGACCTGAGTTCTGATCCTGACTCAGGCATTTACAAGCTAGGTAACTCTAAGCAAGTGACTAAAATTCTAAAATGAAAGGATTGTGTTCAGCGACTTCTAAGGCCCTTTTCAGTATTCAATATGTGATCCTACAATTCTCCAGTCCTGTGTGCCTTCTATGTGTCTTGTCAGGAGCTGTGCTTTGAGTTGGCTCCTGTTTGGACTCATTAGAACTGCCTTCTCTTAAAAAAATAACATCTTATTTTTCCCCAATTATGTGTAAAACAATTTTTAACTTTTTTTCTAACTTTGAGAACCACATTTTCTCCTTCCTTCCTCCTATCTCCCCTCCCTGAGACATTAAGCAATTTGATATAGGTTATATAACATCGGATAATAGGTTATATTGCATGTGCAGTCATGCAAAACATAGTTCCATGTTCTGTTTTGTTTTGATCTGATTTGTTTTGTCAGGAGCCTGGACAGATCATTTCTCAGACGATAGCAAGCTTCCTTCTAACTCAATCTAGGACTCATCTGAACTTCATAAAGGGATCACAGGGCATGATCACATTGCTTCATTTAGTTTAACACCTCACTGTTAGGCCCCTTCATTAGATCCTGGGTTTTCAGAGACCAAAACTACTTCACAACTATTCCAGTATGAGTAGGTACCAATTTGAAAGGGAACATGGCAGACAAGGTTGACACTCTGACTGGACATCTTGGAGGTAATAGCTCAGAGGGAAAAGCCACAGTTCTGAGGACCTTGGTTTCAAATCCACTCTCAGATAATTCTGTCTCTGATGCTTGCTTCCTTTATGACCTTGGACAAAACAGATTAAGGTCTACCTGGATCTCAGTTTGCTTCCCTATAAAATGAGTGCAATGGATTAAATGACCTTTGAAATCCCTTCTAAATCCATGATCCTAAAAATCAACTGTGCGATGTTTAGATGATATGATTCCATGAATTTAGAATTTCTTTATGATAATGATAACTAAGTAAATAAAAACTCTAAGAAAAGTGAATTTTAAATACCTAAAATTATGTCAGTGAACTAACATTCCTACTACTGCCGTCACAATAAAATGTTCCTTACTTTGAAAATAAATGAATGTATGACTTTAGTATAAAAAACTTACATAATGAAAACATTGAAAGAGAAAACCTCTCTTGGCCTCAAGTTTCTTATCTTTACAATCAGGAGAGTCAACTAAATTATTTTTAAGGCTCTTTCTAACTCAAATTCTCCCAGTCTTTTCAAAAACATCCTCTGTTTTGGACAGGGGGTCCACTTGAATTCAATTAAATTTTTTACAATAATAATTTTTTAAAAACCAATATGAAAACGAACAATGGTCTGGTAATTTTATTCAACATTAGTGATATGCTGCTCATTCAGGTACAATACCTGGCACATAGTAGGTACTTGATAAATTATTGTTGAACAATAGGTTGGAGAAAACAAGATCGGATACCTTAAGTAACTCTGGGTAGTAAATAAGAGAGTCAAAGAGAAGATAATAAAAGATAAAGTAAAATTTTGATTATGTAAAAGTAAAAGGTGTTTGCATGCTTATAATCAATGAAAAAATAATTAGAAGAGAAAAAGAAGAGTTGGGGAAAAGTAATTGTAGCAAATATCACTGATAACCCTTTGACCCAGCAATATCACTTCTAGGACTGTATCACAAAGAAATAACAAAAATGGGAAAAGGTCCCACGTGTACAAAAATATTTGTAGCAGCTCTCTTTGTGGTGGCCGAGAACTGGAAATTGAGGGGACGCCCATCAATTGGTGAATGACTGAACAAGTTGTGCTATATTGATGTAATAGAATACTATTGAGCTGTAAGAAATGACAAACTCCAGAGAGGCCTGGAGGGACTTATATGAACTGATGCTGAGTGAAATGAGCAGTACCAGGGGAACATTACGCATAGTAACAGCTGCAATGTGCAAGGACTGTTTCTGATAGACTTAGCCCTTCACAGCAATGCAAGGACCGAAGACATTCCCAAAGGACTCTTGAGACAAAATGACATCCACATCCAGAGAAAAAACTATGGAACTGGATCACAAAATGAAGCATAATATTTTCTCTTTTGCTGTTTTGTTTTTTTCATGGTTTCTACCATTTGTTTTAATTCTTCGATGCAACATGACTAATGTGAAAATGTGTTTAATTAGAATGCATGTGCAGAATCTATATAAGATTGCATGCCATCTTGGGAATGGAGGTGGGGGAATCCAGGACTTATGGAAATGATTGCACAAAACAGAAAAAAAAATAATTAAAAAAAGAATTCTGAAAAAAGAAAAAAATATCACTGATAAAAGTCTGATTTCCAAAATATACAGGGAATTGACACAAGCATATAACACCAAAATTAATTCCCCTATTGGTAAATGATCAAAGGTTTAAAAAATACAGTTTTGAAAAGATTGA
This sequence comes from Notamacropus eugenii, assembly GCF_028372415.1. Lineage (NCBI taxonomy): Eukaryota > Metazoa > Chordata > Mammalia > Diprotodontia > Macropodidae > Notamacropus > Notamacropus eugenii. The sequence goes on along the minus strand of NC_092878.1, from coordinate 46,358,456 downwards.
AAACCTACAAATGACTGTGCCAAACCATGCAATAATTCAGTGATAATAAGAACAATGAAAATTTTGAAATTCTGAGGTTTCACCTTTGTGCAGGTATTGATAGAAAGAGATGGGAAGAGTTCAGTGTTGGAGGAGCTATGGGAGGACAGGAAAACATGCATACTGTTAGTGGAGCTGTGAAATGGTGCAAATGTTCTGGATTTCAATTTGGAATTATACAAAAGAAAAGACTAAATTGTATGTACCCTTTGGCCTGGCAATCCCACTGCCTGACATTTAACCCAGGGAGGTCAGGGACGGAAACAGTAGTCCCATACATAACTAAATATTCATAGCCTCCCTCTTTATGATAGCAAATAATTGGAAACAAAGTGAGAACCCATCAACTGGGGAATGACTGGATGGAAAAAAACTGGCATAAGAAGAATGTGATGGAATGGTACTGTTCAATAAAAGATGGTGACCATGAAGATACAGAGATACAAGGAAAGATTTGTATGAACTGGTATAAATCAAAATTGGCAGATTTAAGAGAAAAGTGTACACAATGACTACAATAGTGCGAATGAAAAGGTTCCTAAAAGGAATCTGAATCTGACTAATGGGGGAAAAATTAAGGTCTTGAATAAGATATAATGAAATATTAGCTATTATAGGAATTTCTGCTCTGATAGTAGAGGCACTAAATAATCACTGAGGATCTTTCCAACTCTGAGATTTTATAATTGTGTGATAATTTATACTTCCTTGCTATACTGTGAAAAAGATACTCTATCTCCCTAGTCTTGACATTTTTACTAGCTGTAAAAATCCTCTTCATCTCTGCCTCCTGGCTTCTCTGGCTTCCTTCAAGTCCCTGCTAAAGCCCCATCTGCTGTAGGAAACCTTTCCCATCTCTCTAAATTCTAGTACCCTCCTGTTTATTATTTCTAATTTATTCTGAATATAACTCATTTGTACATAATTACTTATGTGTTGTCTCTACCACATTAGATTGTGAGTTTCTCAAGAGCAGAGTATCTTTTACCTTCCTCTGTATACCTGGGTCCTGGCACATAGTAGGTGCTTTGTAAATGTTTACTGAAGAACTATACATTCTCATGTAAATTTCAACATGGAAAAGTTTATGAATTGGCCAATTTTCCACCTTATATTTCATCTTCTTTTTTTTAACCTCTCAGTAAGAGTCCTATGTTGGTAAATACATAGATCCACAAGGATTAAAGCACAATACTGGTGAAAACCTCCTACTCAATAAGTTAAACTGTGTAAACATAGTATGCATGGAGATGCCAGAAACAAAGCCAATGTCGCTTAGGGTGTGTGAAAGGGAAGACTGGGGACTGAATATTCTTACTCCATTTCAATAAATGCTCTACTGCCTAGCACAGGAATGAGTATCTACCTCATTCAGAGGCTTGGAATCTTACTATTCATTATCCTGAACAATATTTTTCTGCTCCTTATTGAACTTTCTGGCAAACTTCTCTCCCTGCTTTGCATAAGGAACCTGTCAACTCAGGGCATCCCATTGTGTTATCTATGGAACGTAAATCTGAGACCTGTTTCATAGAGCAGGGTTTCCAAGAGAAGAAAATTTGGCTTCCTCTAGGCAGCCATAGCACTTCACACAGAACCCCTCCATATTTGCTAACCTTGGGGACCCCAGACATGCAGGTAGTGAACTGATTCCACAAGCTGTTGCTGGCTCAATGAGGAAGTCTCATCAGGGTCTCTGGGTTCCTTGCATTCCCTTAGACCTGGGAGGAAGGCCTTGAAAGCAATTTTAGTTTGAAACAACAACAAAATAGCAGAAATATTCCTAGCAGAAAAAAAGATGAAGCAAAAAAGAAAGAAAAAAAGAATTTGGCATCTTTTCCTCTGCCACAGTCATGCTCTTAAAAATTTTTATAACTGTGATCTATACATCAAAAGTCATTCCTTGATTTCAGTTCATTTGAACAAAGGCTTTCCTTTAAATTATTATCAGTTGCTGTGAAGTTTTCCTCATGTTTATCACAACAAAATTCTAATAATATGAAAGAAATGAAAGACTTTCAAATTCATTGTAACTTAACCTCCCTAATGACATTTAAAATAATACATCAATTTGTCAAATGCCTACATTGTATGTTTTACTAAAATTGAGTGCCAATGACATACCAGGCACTGTGCTAAGCAATCAAGAGAAGAAAATAAAGATGAAAAAGTCCCTGCACTTATAAAGCTTACATTTTACTGGGTTAAAAAAACTTATAACCAAGTAAATATAATACATAGATACATAGTATGTGTATAGAGATTATGTAAGCATGTATTAAATGCATACGTAATATAGAAAATACATTGCAAACATGCAATATATTATGTATACTAAATGGTGTATATGCAATATGTTACATGTTAAATATGAATGTGTGTATTTATAACATATGTGCATATATATTCCAAGAGTTTTAGCATAATTTCAATCTAGTAAAGTATTAAAACTTAACACTGCTGTAAGATTTTTTGATACCTTGCATATGTGTGTCTACATACCTATTTTTATATATGTCATTTTTCTCAGGTAGACTATATGATCCATAAAGGCAAAGATAATTTTGTTTTTGTCTTCATATTCTCATAGTGTTTGAAAGGTATAGCATTCAAGGAATATTTGATGAATTGATTTTTAGTGAAAGACTCGATGTCGATGTATTACAAATAAATTCATGATACACATAGGTACATACAAACATATAAATGCATAATACACATATGTACGTGTGTATGTGTGTGTGTGTATGTATACATAAGGTTCCAAAAGTCTTAGTGCAGTTTTAAGCTTTAATAGATTAAAACTGTGCTAAGACCTTTGGAAAATACTGTGTCTATACAAACCATTTCAGAGATCTAGGACTAACAATTAATGAATTGTTAGACAACTTTTATAGGAGATGACCCACAAGCCTCTGGTCCTTGAAGGCGAGGGTTTCCAAGATATGGAATTTAGAAGGGAGAACAATCCTGTTAGGAGTAGCAAACTATGCAAAGGCATGGGGGTTAAAGATAGAACATCATATGTAACTAGTGATGTAATGAGAGGCAGAACAGACCAGCTTAAAGAGAACAATTATTAAATGGCTATACCTCAGGACTCAGAAATCATTACAAATTTGGGCTTGATTTATTATTTGGTTGATTATCTAAACTTAAGAAAGTGTTACAGATTAAGTTTAAAAGTCCGTGATATATACATATATGTGTGTATGTGTATCTATATATGAAACATCTACTCAAAACTAAATAATCTTTCCTGACACAAAATTTTTTCCTGGACTGGCCTCAAAATATTTTACTTCTTACTCACCATGGATGTAAGCCTAAGTGACCTCCTATCCTCTTATCTACTACTTTAAGACATCTCTTTAATATTAGCTGTCACCCTAAAATTCACTGAAAAACATTAATCATTAGTAGTAAAATCCTAGAATTTTAATATTGATTGGGAACTCAGTGACTGTCTACTAGTCCATACCCCAAAGTTGTTCCTTCTACAAAGTACCCAGTAAGCGGTCATCTGACTTTTGCTTGGAGATTTCAAAGGAGAGAGAGCCCACTACTTCCCAAGGCACTATATTCTACTTTTAGGTAACTAATTACTAAGAGGTAGTCATAGCATAGTAGGTGAACAACTAACTGACTTAAGGGCCAGTGAAATTCTGATTCCTGTCCCTTCTCGAACATGTATTGGCCTCGTGATCTTGGGAATCTGAGGATTCACTGAGCCTCTAACCTAACCCAGGCACTTTTTAAGATTGTAAACTGTAGAGCAGGCGCCCATCTGCATTGACACAGGGAACTCATCATACACCAATGAAATCAGCTCTAGTTAACAAGTTAACAAGGAAGATGTTCCTTAAAACAAATTTTGTCTCTCAGAGATTTCTACCAGTTGCTCATAGTTCTGCCTTTTCGGACACGGCAGAATATGTGTAAACCCTTCTCTGTTAGATAACCTTTCACATGCTTGAAGGGAAACACGTTCTTCCATAAGCCTTTGCTTTTCCAGACTAACCATCTCAACCAGTCTTAGCATCATAAACTCAGAGAAGAAAGAGACTTAAGAAGTCTCCTAGTTCAAAGATGGCAAATATGTTATGTGTGAGTCTACAACTCAGAGGACTCATGTGTGAGTCATTATAATTATACAATAAAACATGGATAATGTTAATATGTGGTTTTCTAAATCAGTATATAGACCATAGGGATCCTTATGTATAGTTTAATGGCATCTCCAAGCCCTCATTTCTAATTGAGTTTGACATCGCTGATCTAGTCTAACCATCATTTTAAAGGTGAAGGAACCAAGGACCAGAAAAGTAAAGGGACTTGTGTTACAGTGTACAGATAATAATCAGCAAATACAGTATTTGAACTGAAGTTCTCTGACTCCAAATCCTACCTTCTTTTCCCAGTTACACTCTGCTTTCCTCCTATACATGTAACATGATCTCAAGACCTTTCAGTGCTTTGGTTTCCCTTGTGTAGGTGATCTACAGCTTAATAATATGACAGGCAGAATTGGACACAATGCTACAGATAAAATCTGACTGGGGCATTCAGAATATAGTGGTACTATCCTTTCTCTATTTCTGGATGCTAAAAACAGCACAAATTAGCTTTACAATGAAAAGAAGCAATTATTTTTGCTACCCCTTGGGAAAGGCTGAAATTTTTAAAGTCACTTTTGCATGAAATCCAGATGCTAAAGTAAATCTGGGGCTTTGCCATAGAGCTGAATAATCCTAGAAAAGATATTCCTCTGTGGGAAACACATGTCCCAGTGTCTCAGAACATACATTTGGAAATTGGGAAAATATGAAATATTGTTTTCTCTATGGATAGTTAAAACTTCTTTTGTTGTTTTTCTTTGATTAGTTTGCTTAATTGGAAAATATATTCTTGTTTTTAAAAAATGTTCTCTGATAATCACAGTTTGACGATTCCATTCTTTTGTCTACGCAAGCCTATTGAACCTTGTCCTCCCACTCAGTATAGACCTTGCCCCCTATTTTATAGAGAAAATATAGGCACTTAGTCAGAAGTTCCCTCTTACAGCAAAGTGAAGCAGTCAGGGCGATGGAAAAAGAGCCAGAGGAAGATGGTACACATCTGTGCTCTGGAGTAACTCAATCTTCTTTCTCTCATTTATCTCCCTTTGAGGCCCCATTGCTGAGAATACAGGGGTATTGACCTGTACATTCCTGTTCTTTATACAGAGATGAAGTCCTATATTGGGTTCACTGCTAGGTAAGTCCCATGTCTCATTAGGGGATTAGTCTCTCCATGCTGACACTCAATAAGAGAATCACACTAGATATTAACAGAATGATTTAAACAGAGTTTAGTAATATTAACTTATTACTATTAGTACAGATATCCAGGAGGATAATATTTAACCCTTGTTAGGACCTAAAGGAGTTTTTGGAAGGCTACTGATTTAGACATGTCATATTTCACCTGCACTAATGTTGTCCAATCAAATAGCCAGGCTTGATCTTTCTGTTGGCTTTTCTCCAATGCCAATTCCTCCCTTGGGGTTAGTTGACTCCTCCTACTTAGGCACTCTTCCCTTGCTAACTTCCTTCTTTTGCTTGGGTGCTAGGGAACAGAAAGATACCAAATGCCATCAGTACACCTTTTGATGTTAAGTAAAGGAAACAAAATAGACAAAAGCATCCAGCAGCCCCAGTCCAATCCTACCATGTTGAGCTATCCTCCTGCCATTATGTCAAGATAGACCATCCTCCCCTCATTGAAATCATGTGTTCCTATGTAGGAGCTATACTTAAAGCTTTCACCTGACCTTACCATTGCCTAAAGAAATTATCTTGTATCTCTTTTCTCTTTCCTCATTAAATTCCCCCAAAGTATTGGCTATACTCAATGCTTCCATTTCTCCAATCCCAAATATCCCTTGTAATATAGTTTCTAGCCCTGCTACTTCACCTAAACTGCTCCTTCCAAAGTTACCTCTTAATTGCTAAATCCAATCACTTTTTTTCAGTCTTCTCCATTTGTCATATCTCTGCCATGTTTGAAATTAGGGGTCACTCTTTTCTCCCTGATATTCTTTCCTGCTGTAACTTATATGCCAATTCTCTCTTGATTCTCCTTTTAAATGTCTTCTTATTCTTATCAATATTCTTTGCTAGATGGTCATCCTGTACCACTCATGAAGTATGAGACTCTCCCAAGGCTCTGCCTCTTGTTCTCTTTACCTTCCTTAGCTCCCATGAGTCCAGTTATCATCTCTATGAAGACTAGTCCAAAGCATATTTATCCAATCTTAATCTCACTTCTGGACTCTGGTGCTATACTGCCAAATCACTGCTTCTGAATGCAAAAACTTAAAATATATCCCCAAAATTTATTTTCCTCCCTCTCCCTCCCCCAGGTTTCTCTATTTCTGTTGATGACACCACTTTTCTTCCAGCCAACAAAGTTCACAACACTAGAACCATTCTCTGTGTTTTCTTCTCCCTGTCATTCCGTTTCAAATCAGTTTTCAGTTCGAGCTATTCTCTCCCCCACATCTCATTTATCACTTTTCTTTTTCTTCACTCATTTCATACACTCACCCTACTCTCGTTCATGGCTTCATTTCATTTTACGTCTAAGACTCCTATTTTTACCTCACAAATGAGTTCCCCTACTCATCTCTCTTGTTTCCAGTACACCCTCAACAGAGCTGCCAAACTGCTTTTCCTTAAACACAGATCACTTGCCTTCCAAAACAAAGTACTTAGTAGCTCACTAATACCTCTATTATAAAATTCAGACTCTTTATTTACGGTATTTAAAGTGCCTCATCACTTGTTTCCTATATACTTTTCAAATCTTATTTCTTATTATACCCCCTATACAGTGTTTCTATCAAAATGGTTGACTAGCTGTTCTCCATTTATAGCATTCCATCACCTATCTCTTTATCTTGGCATGTATCTGAAATATATTCCATCCTCACCTCCACCCAGAATCACAACTAGGAATTGTGTTACTTGGGTACCTTCAGATGAGCTGAAGGTAGGGAGAAGGCAGGCTCTAGGAGAAATGAGGGACTGTTAGTGTACTAGTACAGTTGGGAAGTGATGGATCAGGAAATACAGGCTGCCATGTTCTGTGTCACAGACTGGTGAAAGAATGAGAAGCACAGAAATAAAAACCAGGGAATCATCATAGGTAAGGAGAATGCTCCCAAGATTTAAATAACCCGAAGAAAAACCTCAATCATCCTACCCCTAGTTACATCTATTGTAGGAGTGATCATAAGAACTGTTGCTAAATATTGTGTGTTTCCCCCTCCCCTGTGCACACATGTGAGCACAAGCACATGCACACACACACTCACACACACACACACACCTATTCATATGGTGACTTTACAGGGGATAGAATTTTATTACAAGGGGGATTCTCTCATGTAGCTGCACATGTACTGTGGCCCCTCTCTGGGAAACAAGTGTTTCTTGCTGAGAGGACATGGAACTTTTCTGATTTGTCTCCAGTAACTGGGGTTGCCTCCTGATCACTGGCAGCTGAAACAACAAGGGTGGACTTCAGTCTGAGAAATTTCCACTCTCTTTGACATATGAGTGTAAGCTGAGGAAAAAGCTCCCTTTGTCTTTTGGACGCTTGGAGCTTTATTCTCCCTTGCATTTCTAGTAAGGGAGATTTCTTTCTCCATTCTTTCGTCCTCTCCTGTATCAGTGATAAGTTAGAGAAGAAGCAAATGACAGTTGAAGACATGTGCTGACCTAGGTGAGTCTGAGACTGGAGTTCCTCAGTCTCCTGAAATCCCTCCTGACTGAGTCTTTCTGTTTCCTCCTCTGAGCATAAACCAGCAACTAATGAGTCTGATAAATAGGCATTTCATCCTTGATGGTCTCCTTGTGTATTATTTCGAGCTTGAAAGCTCTTGAGTTTGATTTCTGATACCTGAAGGTAACGGAATAACTTCAAGTTAAAGTAAGATCTCCAGTCCTTAGGTTGAGTCAGTTCCATGTGCTTTAAAACTCACCTGGGATTATACTTTACTTCTGAAGTGAGGAAACATTTTTCCAGTTTCCATTTATTTATTTCAGTTTTTAGTTGCTAGCTTATATTACATTACTTCATTTGGATTTTGTGTTTGTTTGCATAAATCCCACACCCTCTTAGTAGAATTTAATCCCTTAAAGGCAAGAATTGTTTGATTTTTTTATGTTTATATCCAGAATGCCTGTCACTACACCTAGTATATATTAGATGCTTTAAAATATTTGTTGACCAAAGACTTCAGCTTCTGGGATAAGAAATTTGAAATTTGAAATTTTAAAAAATAGCTGCTGGGAAAACTGGAAAAGAGTATGGCAGAAACTAGGCATAGACCAATATCTTACAACACATACCAAGATAAGGTCAAAGTGGGTACATTATTTAGACATAAAGAGTGATACCATAAGCAAATTAGCAGAGCAAGGAATAATTTTCCTGTCAAATCTATGGAGAAGAGAAGAATTTACGACCAAACAAGAGACAGAGAACATTATGAAATGCAAAATGGATAATTTTGATTACACTAAATAAAAAAAGTTTTTGTAGAAACAAAATCAATATACCCAAGATGAGAAGGGAAGCAGAGAACTGAGAACAATTTTTACATTCAGTGTCTTCAATAAAGGACTCATTTTTAAAGTATATAGAGAACTGAGTCAAATTTATAAGAATACAAGTCATTCCCATATTGATAAATGGCCAAAGGATATGAACAGGCAGTTTTCAGATGAAGAAATTAAAACTATCTATAGGCAGATGAAAAAAAAATGCTCTAAATCACTATTGATTAGAAAAATGCAAATTCAAACAACTCTGAGGTACCGCATCACACCTATCAGATTGGCTAATATGACAAAACAAGAAAATTATAAATGTTAGAGAAGATGTGGGAAAATTGAAACACCAATGCATTGTTGGTGGAGTTGTGAACTGATTCACGCAACCATTCTGAAGAGCAATTTCAAACTATGCCCAAAGGGCTGTAAAACTGTATGAAACTTTGATCCATCAATATCTTTACTACACTTGTACCCAAAGAGATAATTAAAAGGGGGGAAAGGATCCACATGTACAAAGATATTCACAGCAGTTCTTTTTGTGTGGCAAAGAATTGTAAACAAATTGTGGTATATGAATGAAATGAAATACTATTGTTCCATAAGAAATGATGATCAAGTAGATTTCAGGAAAACAAAGACATGAACTGATACTGAGTGAAGTGAGCAGAACCAGGAGAGCATCGTACCCAGTAAGAGTAATATTGTACAATGATCAGCTTTGAGAGACTTAGCTGTTCTCAGCAATGCAGTGATCCTAATGGAAAATGCTATCCACATCCAGAAAAAGAACTATGAATTCTGAATGCAGATCAAAGCATAGTATTTTTCTCTTTTTTTCCCTTTTGTTCTGATTCTCCTTCCCCAACATGACTAATGTCAAAATATGTTTAATATGATTGTAGATCTATAGCCTATATCAGATTGTGTGCTCTCTCAGGGAGGGAAGAGGAAAAATTTAGAACTCAAAAATCTTATAAAAGTAAATGTTGAAAACTAAAAATAGATAAATACATTTAAAATATTTGTATGGAATGTAATGGAGTATTTAGCCTTGTCAATTCTACTCTGGAAATAGCTCTATACATCTGCCTCTCATCTTTCTTTCATCCTCTCATATACATTACCATTGTTAATATTCTCATTTAGGCTTTTATTACATTTTATTTGAGTGTGGCAGTAGCCTCTAGCTTATTGATCCGCTTCCAATCTCTCCCTAGTCCATTGCTATCAGATGAATATTCCTAATGCATTTCTCTGATTATATCACTTCCTTACATAAAATCTTCAGTGGTGCTCTGATAATTGCCAAATAAAATCTAAATTTCATAGTCTGGAATTCTAGGCTGTCACTTTTTGTCCTCCACACATTTCTCATCTTTTTATACATTGTTATCATTTCTCATGAAATCTCACGTGCCTAGAATTTTCTCTGCTCTCACAATTTCCATCTGTTGACATCTTGCTCCCCTGTAAGACCTAAACCAAATGCCTTTATATCCATAAAGCTTTTACTTCACCATTCTAGCTAGAAGTCATTTTTCCAATAGCTAATAGCCAATCATTTTATACCTTTATCATAATCTAATTTTGTTGGTTTGTTTATAGATCTCACTACCTTTTTTATGTTATGAGAAAAGAAGGGCCACATCTTCATTTCTTTTTACTTCACCTCCAGTGTGACAAGTAAATACTGAATATATCCTTGTTTATAAAAATCATTCTATAATATAAAATATAAAATTGATCTTGAGATATCAAGTATAAACAAATGAGCAAATATTTTTTAAAAGTATATTCATTTAATTGCCCTTGATTATTTGGTGTTGAAAAGACCATGGAACTGAGCAAACAGTTAATTAAAAGGAAACAAAGGAAACATACTAGTGAAGACAAAAAAAAAAGATCTCATTCTCCCAATAAATGAAGAAGTTAGAAAACCTGTCTAACATTTATTATTCTAATAAAAAAAATGACAGTTGAGTGAGATCATAAAATATTATATTTGATTAAATGTCAAGGCCTTTAGAAAATGATCATTTTTTAAAAACATATTTTTGCATGATTGTAAACATTAAGAAAGTCTGTACATCTTTCCTGACATTAACTCTATTTCACGTAGGGCACTTCCTGTAAGAGAGAGATCTTTAATTCTCTAAAATTTATTTTACTTTTTCTTGTAAACTCATAAAATGAGAGCAAAGCAGAACTTTGAGTACAATAATTTATGATGAAAGGGTATAATTTAAGTCTCTTCATGAAATAAACTTTAAAGCCAAAAATGAAAAACTATCTCTCTACATTTGTCATGTACTAAGTTAAGTCTTCTGCATGAGAACTGGGAATGAGAAAAGACTGATCTTGTTCAGTTAGACTTTTTGAACCACTTCACTTCCTAGTAGGGAATTGAAAAATGATTTTTGTCTTCAAATTAGGATTTGTTTTTCAAAATGAAACACTGCAGCTGGATCTTTAAGCTTGGCAAAATAATGAGATGGTCAAAGGTCTCATTTCTTCCACATTCCAGATCCTTTATCTTTAATTTTAGAATATTGCTAACACAGGAATAACCACAATGGTTCCAGCTTCTCCATATATATTCCTTATCATCACTAGTTGGTAGTATAGCATCATGGGGAAAGTGATAAGTTGTGAGTTAAAGATTCTGGATTCTAGATCTGTCATTGTAACTGATTTGCTGGGTGTTCTTGGTCTTAAGTTATTCTTTGCTCTGCTTTCTTCCCTGTTAAACAGGAGTGAAAGCAGTTCGAAAGGATCATAGAGGTCAAAGTCTAGACCAGTTGTCATCAACAGTTTTTGTTTCTGCAACTCCTTTCAACAACAAAAATATGTTGTGAAGTCCAGAGTAATTCAATATATGACTCATAACAGTCCTTTGGATTTACTCATTAAATGCTTGCAATAACTACAATTATAACTTTTGCTCCAAAAAGCCCCAAATAATAATTCATATTATATAATCATAAAATATCTAAAAATACACATGCTTGTTCATATAGGGGAAAATTATATACAAATGTGTACATATGTGTGTATGTCTATATTTGTAACATAATTGTAAAATTATTTTTTGCTTAAGGTTCCACTAAGGAATTTTTTAGCATTAGCCTCTTGGACTATCATTGAGACCACCCAAAGAATTCATAAAGTACTAAATGGGAACCACTGATCTGGCTCTATAACTTGAAAATAAAAACAATACTATAAACAAATTCTAGAGCAGTAGAAGCCACAAAATGACAGAGTGAGAGATTTTCAGCCCAAGACACCCTGGAAGTGCAACAGGAAAGGTCTATCTCACCGTGCTCAGAGCAGAGTGCAGCCTATGGAGAGCACCCTAGCCCTGGCCATGCTGCTTGGTATGGACAGAACTAGATCAGCCTTTAGTACTCAGAATCACAGGCAGCAGCTGTAGTTCCCAGATTTCTCAACCTACAAACACCAAAGACAGCTTCAAAGGTCAGTGAGGAAGCTCTTTCACCTGGGTATGAAGGGAGCAGGGTCCAGCCTCAGGCCCAACACTGGGGTGGCAGCAGCCATTGTGGCACAGCATCTATTTTTGGAGCCCTCAGCCTAAAGACCCTGGGGGAATCGAGCAGCTGATCTGAGTCTCAGCCCTGAATGGCAGTCCTGGGATGAGGAAGAATGCTGGCCTGGTGGAGCTAGTGGAGGCTCTGGAGAGGAAATTCTACTCACAGATCCTGGGCAGAAAAGCTTCCAGACCAGAGTGCAGGCCAGGAGAGGAGTAAACTCCTCTCCCTAGATTATGCCACTTTAGAGAAACTACAGAGGGCCATAAAACTTTGCATATCCTTTGTTCCAACAATATGACTACTAAGTCTGGATCCCTAAGAAATTTTTTTTTTAAAAAAAGGAAAAGGATATATACATATATATGTATATATACATAATTTATGGCAGCTCTTTTTGAGGTAGAAGAGAATTGGAATTTGAGGGAATGGCCACTAATTAGGGAGTGGGTTAACAAGTTGTGACATGACTATGATGGAACAGCATTGCCTAAAAAAAATGACACGCAAGTGCTTTCAGAAAAATCTGGAAAGACTTACATGAACCAGTACAAAGTGAAGTGAACAGAATCAGGAGAACATGATACACATTGAAAGCTATACTGACTGGTGATCAACTGTGAACAACTTAGCTCTTCTCAGCAATACAGTAATCCAAGACAATTCCAAAGGATTTTTGATGAAAAATGCTATCCACCTCCAGAGAAAGAACAAATGGAGTCTAAATACAGATCAAAACATACCTTTTTTTACTTTCTTAATTTTTCTTTTTTTTGTTTGTATTTTCTTTCACAACACGAATAATATGGAAATATGTTTTCCATGATTACAATTATAACCTATATCAAATTGCTTGTCTTCTCAATGAGAGGGGAAGAAAGGGAGGGAGGGAAAGAATTTGGAACTCAAAATTTTTTAAATGAATGTTAAAAATTGTTTTTATGCATAATTGGAAAAACACAAAATATTAAAAACAAACACAGCTCTTCAACTGGCAGTGCTTCATGAAACAGTGCTGCCTTAAAACAGGTATTACAGTTTCTCCTCTCTGATCCTCTATTGAATCTTAGAACAATAGATCATAAATTTAGAGCTGGAAAAGGTCTTTGAGGTAATCTAGTCCAACTTCCTATATTTTTAACGGGGAAACTAAGTCAGAAAGAAGTTAAGTAACTTATCCATGGTCATACAAATAGTAAGAGACCACGGCAAATTTTGAATCTAAGTTCTGTAACTCCAGGACCAGTACTCTTGCCTCCATACTATGCTTTTCTCTTCTACCATTGAAATGTGTTCTTTTTCTTTAACAAATTTTCCATGGCATCATGGAAGGAACTTCCAATATTATCTAGTATAAATGAGAAGACTGTGAATGTAGATCAAATCATATTAACTTTTTGTGGATTTTCCCTGTTCAGCTTCTTCTTTCACAACATGACTAATGTGGAAATATATTTCTATGATTACTTATGTGTAACCTATATGCCATCTTGGGGAGGGAAACAGTTTAGGTGAAACAACATTGTAGGGGGCAGTTATTTTCATAGAAACAATTTTATAAATAGTGGTGTGTTCATGGGTAGCTAAAATATAAAGTATCATAACTTAAACCTGTCTTTACACAAACCTGAAACTATAATCAGGCTAGATTGGGTTGCTTGGATACACTAATAAACTTGAGGTATGGAGAGGTATGGAGATTCAGAATTTCAAGTAATCAGAGAAACTCCTCAGTTTTGTAGTCACTGGGAAACCAGTGTAAGATTTCAGGCTTTCTACTGAATTTTGTGACCATGGTGAGAAGGGAGAGAGAAGGCAAACTAATTTGTGCATAGGAATGTGGAGTGAGAAGAGCTTTGAAAGAAAGTCTTGAAGAGATGGTAAGTGAGCAAAATAGTCCATTAATACCTTAAAAGGGAAACGAGGGTTAATTTTTCTCCCTAGGGGTTCAATTCATTTAAACAGTTTAATAGCTGGGAATATGAAAACACAAATTAAGCAGTCCCTGATCTCAGGGAGCTTATATTCTAGTAGGGAGATTCAACTCATATACCAATAAGCATATCAATGAAAATGCAGAGGCAAAGAACACTAAAACTCGTAATCAATGAAGGTTTCTCAGAGGAGGTGACACCCAAATTCATCCTTGAGGTAATACAATAATTCTGAGAAATGGACAGGAGGAGAAAATGAATTCCAGGTAAATGGGACAGGTGGTGAAAATGCATGGATGGTTAGAGAGTATTGAGCCCAAGGAACAGGACAGTTATAATGATATTTTTATACCAGTGGCAAACATCATAACCACACCTGGGTGAAAGAGCATGAAAAAGACTTTTAAAAGTGTATGGGGGAGGTAGGACACACCCTGTGGAATTGAGTGAGAACTGAAATCTGGAATCACCACTGGGTGCTTCTACTGGGGAATCTACTCACATTTTCTCCCACCAAAGGAAATAAATCACTTGTTTGAGTCCAATTTTGCCTAGCTCTTCGTGGCACCTAAGAGCTAAAGCCAACTGATTTTTGCAAATTGACATCCAAGAAGCCTCATTACTCAGCAGGGGATTGGAATAATAACTCTTGGAGCAAAAAAGATGGGGAAGGGTCTGAAAGAAAACTTTACTTCCTGCACACCCTCAAGGATATTATCATATTAGAGCAGGGAGAGACCTTATGATCTAAACCAACTTCCCTATTCAGAGGAGAAAACCAAAGACCTAGAAAGGAGAAATGATTCAATCAAGGTAACAGATAAAATGTTATTCAGCTGTTAGTGAAACCAAGGCTGATTGTATTTTACATTCATACCCATTCTTCCTGTCATGGACTCTGTATATTTGTGGGAGAGTATGCCTCAGGTTTGAAAGTAAATGCTTCATAACTATTATTCCTGCTATTCCAAAGGGTATTTGAAAGATACCCTTGAAAAAAAATTTAGGTGTGCAATGTAGCTCAGCCCAACGTGCGGAGCACAGCCCAGCCTAGCATGTGGAGCACAGCCCAGAACAGAGCACAACCCAGCAGGGACAGGACCCAGAATATGCTTCAGGGAGCCACCCACAGCAGCAGCTCCCAGATTTCCCAACCTACAAATGCCACAGACAACTTCAAAGGGAGGGCTATTTCACCCAGGAGAAGGGAGCAGTCACTTCAACAGCAGTGTCTATTTTGGGGGCCCTCCATCTAGAGCCCCTGGGGAAAGTCAGCAGCAGATCTGAATCTCAACCCTGAGTGCCAGCTCTGGGAGACCTCTGCCTAAAGCCCCTGGGGGAATTGAGCGATTGATCTGAATCAACCTTGAGCTCAGCCCTGGGGTGAGGAGGAACTCTAGTGTGGTGGAGCTGGAGGTGGTTGTGGTGAGGGAATTTAATTGCAGATTCTGGCTAAAAAGTTTTTGGTTGGGGGCGAAGCCAAGATGGCAGAGTAGAAAGACGCACATATGCTACCTCCGAACCCACTTCCCATAAAATACCTGTAAAAAAAAAGAACCACCAGCGAATTCTGGAGCAGCAGAAGCCACAGAACGGAGCGGATGAGATTTCTGCTCCAGAGAGCCTGAAAACCTCTTGCAAAAGGTCCCTCACGCCCCGGACAGGGGAGCAGAGCCCAACCCTGCCTCGGCGGAGCAGCGCTGAAAGGAGCAGATCCAAGCAGGCTTCAGGGATGGAATCTCCAGCAGCCACATGGGTCCCTCAACCCACAGGTGACAAGGGTCGGTGAGAGTGTCTCTTTGGCGTGTCGAGAGGAGAGTGGGGTGCCCCCATAACTCAGGCCCCCTCGGGAGGCAGCAGCAGAGGCGGGAGCAGACCAGGGCTCCCCAAGCAGGCAGGACCCTGGATCCATTGTTGAAGGTCTCTACATAAACCCCCTGAGGGAACGGAACCCTGACCTGAACACCTGAACTTAATCTCACACTGAACAGCAGCCCTGCCCCCGCCCAAAGCCCTGAGGCTGGGAAGCAGCATTTGAATCTCAGACCCCAAGTGCTGGCTGGGAGGATCTGGAGGTGAGGTGGGGGTGGAGAGGACACTCAGAAGTCAAGTCACTGGCTGGGAAAATGCCCAGAAAAGGGAAAAAAAAAATAAGACTATAGAAGGTTACTTTCTTGGTGAACAGGCATTTCCTCCCTTCCTTTCTGATGAGGAAGAACAATGCTTACCATCAGGGAAAAATGCAGAAGTCAAGGGTTCTGTATCCCAGCCCACTCAATAGGCTCAGGCCATGGAAGAGTTCAAAAAGGATTTTGAAAATCAAGTTAGAGAGGTGAAGGAAAAACTGGGAAGAGAATTGAGTGACATGCAAGCAAAGCATGAAAAACAAGTAAACACCCAGCTAAAGGAGACCCAAAAAATGCTGAAGAAAATAACACCTTGAAAAATAGGCTAACTCAATTGGCAAAAGAGGTTCAAAAAGCCAATGAGGAGAAGAATGCTTTCAAAAGCAGAATTAGCCAAATGGAAAAGGAGAGTCAAAAGCTCACTGAAGAAAATAGTTCCTTCAAAATTAGAATGGAACAGATGGAGGCTAATGACTTTATGAGAAACCAAGAAATCACAAAACAAAACCAAAAGAATGAAAAAATGGAAGATAATGTGAAATATCTCATTGGAAAAACAACTGACCTGGAGAACAGATCCAGGAGAGACAATTTAAAAATTATGGGCCTACCTGAAAGCCATGATCAAAAAAAGAGCCTAGACATCATCTTTCATGAAATTATCAAGGAAAACTGCGCTGAGATTCTAGAACCAGAGGGCAAAATAAGTATTCAAGGAATCCACAGATCACTGCCTGAAAGAGATCCAAAAAGAGAAACTCCTAGGAACATTGTGGCCAAATTCCAGAGTTCCCAGGTCAAGGAGAAAATATTGCAAGCAGCTAGAAAGAAACAATTCAAGTATTGTGGAAATACAATCAGGATAACGCAAGATCTAGCAGCTTCCACATTAAGGGATCAAAGGGCAGGGAATAGGATATTCCAGAAGTCAAAGGAACTAGGACTAATACCAAGAATCACCTACCCAGCAAAACTGAGTATAATACTTCAGGGCAAAAATTGCTCTTTTAATGAAATAGAGGATTTTCAAGCATTCTTGATGAAAGCAGAGCTGAAAAGAAAATCTGACTTTCAAACACAAGAATGAAGAGAAGCATGAAAAGGTAAACAGCAAAGAGAAGTCATAAGGGACTTATAAAAGTTGAACTGTTTACATTCCTACATGGAAAGACAATATTTGTAACTCTTGAAACTTTTCAGTATCTGGGTACTGAGTGGGATTACACACACACACATGCACACGCACATGCACACACACATAGACACAGAGTGCACAGAGTGAATTGAAGAGGATGGAATCATATCTTAAAAAAATGAAATCAAGCAGTGAGAGAGAAAAATATTGGGAGGAGAAAGGGAGAAATGGAATGGGGCAAATTATCTCTCATAAAAGAGGCAAGCAAAAGACTTATTAGTGGAGGGATAAAGAGGGGAGGTGAGAGAAAAACATGAAGTTTACTCTCATCACATTCCACTAAATGAAGGAATAAAATGCACACTCATTTTGGTATGAAAACCTATCTTACAATACAGGAAAGTGGGGGATAAGAGGATAAGCAGGGTGGGGGGGATGATGGAAGGGAGAGCATGGGGAGGAGGCAGTAATTTGAGGTCAACACTCATAGGGAGGGACAGGATCAAAAGAGAGAACAGAAGTAATGGGGGACAGGATAGGATGGAGGGAAATATAATTAGTTCTTACACAACACAAGTATTATGGAAGTCATTTGCAAAACTACACAGATTTGGCCTATATTGAATTGCTTGCCTTCCAAAGGGAAGAGGTGGGGAGGGAGGAAGAGAAGTTGGAACTCAAAGTTTTAGGAACAACTGTCAAGTACTGTTCTTGCCACTAGGAAATAAGAAATACAAGTAAAGGGGTATAGGATGGAGACAAGGGCAGAGAGGGATGATAGAAGAGAAGGCAGACAGGGGCAGTTAGAATGCTCGGTGTTTGGGGATGGGGGAGGGGACAAAAGGGGAGAAAATTTGGAACCCAAAATTTTGTGAAAATGAATGTAAAAAGTTAAATTAAAAAAAAATTAAAATTAAAATTAAAAAAAAAGTTTTGGGTTACTCCCAGACCAGTGTGCAGGCCAGGAGGATAGTAAACTCCTCTCCCTTGATTGTGCCTCCTTGGAGGAACTGAGAACTTACAGATCCCCAGAGTACACCCTCCTCTTGAAAAAAGACTCAAAAGTCAAGTAACTGGCTGGGAAAATGCCCCCAAAATGGAGAAGAAATAAGACTATAGAAGGTTATTTTCTTGGTGAACAGGTATTTTCTTCCATCCTTTCAGATGAGGAAGAACAATGCTCACCATCAGAGGAAATCAAGGCTTCTGCTTTCAAAATCTCCAAAATAAATATGCAATGGTATCAGACCATGGAAGAGCTCAGAAAAGGATTTTGAAAATCAAGTAAGAGAGGTGGAAGAAAAATTGGGAAGAGAAATGGGAGTGATGCAAGAAAATCATGAAAAGCGAGTCAACAGCTTGCTAAGGAGACTCAAAAAATGTTGAAGAAAATAACACCTTTAAAAATAGGCTAACTCAACTGGCAAAAGAGGTCCAAAAACCCAGTGAGGAGACGAATGCTTTAAAAAGCAGAATTAGCCAAATGGAAAAGGAGGTTCAAAAGCTCACTGAAGGAAATAGTTCTTTAAAAATTAGAATGGAACAGATGGAAGCTAATGACTTTATGAGAAACCAAGAAATCACAAAACAAAACCAAAAGAATGAAAAAATAGAAGATAATGTAAAATATCTCATTGGAAAAACTACTGACCTGGAAAATAGATCCAGGAGAGACAATATAAAAATTATGGGACTACCTGAAAACCAAAATAAAAAAAAAGAGCCTAGACATCATCTTTCATGAAATTATCAAGGAAAACTGTCCTGATATTCTAGAACCAGAAGGTAAAATAAATATTGGAAGAATCCACCAATCACCTCCCGAAAGAGATACAAAAAGAAAAACTCCTAGGAATATTGTAGCCAAATTCCAGAGTTCCCAGGTCAAGGAGAAAATATTGTAAGCAGCTAGAAAGAAACAATTCAAATATTGTGGAAATAAATCAGGATAACACAGGATCCAGCAGCTTCTACATTAAGGGACTGAAAGGGTTAGAATATGATATTCCAGAAATCAAAGGAACTAGGATTAAAACCAAGAATCACCTATCCAGCAAAACTGAGTATAATATATATAGTATAATACTTCAGGGGAAAAAAATGTTCATTCAATGAAATAGAGGACTTTCAAGTATTCTTGATGAAAAGACCCAAACTGAATAGAAAATTTGACTTTCAAACACAAGAATCAAAAGAAGCATGAAAAGGTAAACAGGAAAGAGAAATCATAAAGGACTTTCTAAAGTTTACATTCCTGCATGGAAAGATAATATTTGCAACTCTTGAGAATTTTCTAAGTATCTGGGTAGTTGGAGGAATTGCGCGCGCGTGCGCACACACACACACACACACATATATGTATGGAGAGAGAGAGACAGAGAGCACAGGGTGAGTTGAATAAGAAGGGATGATACCTAAAAAAATAAAACTAAGACATGAGAGAGGAATATATTGAGAGGAGAAAGGGAGAAATGGAATGGGGCACATTATGTTTCATGAAAGAGGCAAGACAAAGCTTTTTCACTAGAGAAGAAAAGGGAGGAGGTGAGGGAAAATGTGAAGCTTACTCTCATCACATTTGGCTTAAAGAGGGAATAACATACTCAATTTGGTTTGAAAATCTATCTTACACTACAGGAAAGTAGGGGAGAAGGGGACAAGTAGGGTGAGGGAGATGACAGAAGGGAGGGCAAATGGCAGAAGGGAATAATTAAAACTAAACACTTTTGGGGAGGGACAAAGTCAAAGGAGAGAATAGAATAAATAGGGGGCAGGATAGGATGGAAGGAAATATAGTTAGTCTTACAAAACATGACTATTATCGAAGTCTTTTGCAAAACTACACATATATAGCCTATATTGAATTGCTTGCCTTCTCATTAGGGATGGATGGGGATGGAGGAAGAGAGAGAAATTGGAATTCAAGGTATTAGGAATGAATGTTGAGAATTGTTTTTACATACAACTGGGAAATAAGAAATAGAGGTAATGGAGTATAGAAATCTATCTTGCCCTATAAGAAAAGAGAGAAGATGGGGATAAGGAAAGAGAGGGATATGATAGAAGGGAGAGCATACTGATGGAAAGGGTAATCAGAATGCAAGGTGTTAGGGGTGGGAGGAGGGGAGAGATGGGGAGAAAATTTGGAACTCAAAATTTTGTGGAAATGAATGATGAAAACTAAAAATAAATAAATTAACATAAAAAAGAAAAGAAAAAAAATTTAAACCAAGGCTAAACTAAGAAAGAATTAAAGAGAAAACAAACCTCAAAGACGAATCTCTTAGACTGTTAAGAATTGAAGCAAAACTTAGTGGTAACTTCGTTCAATCCATTCATTTTACAGAGAGGGAAGCAGTAATCCAGAGTTAGTGTTAAGGGCAGGTTTGAGATTTCAGGCTCTTTAATTCTCAGCCCAGCACTCTTTCAACCAAGCATTAAAATTATGTATCCTTCAGGGCAACAGGAAAGGTCTGCTCTTTCAGAGCAATGACCCCTGTTCTCATGATGCAGGACAAACATCTGAGCAGTGAGAAGAATTCCCTCAGCCTTTATTAGTAGACTCTGGCACCAAAGCTCATTCATTTCCTTCCCACCACTAAGGAAAGTGTGAGCAATTTGGAGGGGTAAGTAAATTTCCAGAGATGAGAGGCTAAGTAATCTCCAGGAACAGTTCCCAGTCTACCATTAGTTCCCAAGCTTCCTGGCACCCATTGGTGTCTCTGTCCAATTGTAAGATGCTCAGAGGTAGTCCCTGAATTTCTATTGCTTTGGTCATTGAGGAGGTAGAATAACAGGACCAGACCTCCTTTGCTACCTTTAGACTTGGAAATCCAAAAGATCCTAAAGAAATCCCAGAATGACCCTCAGCCCCATGCAGTGTGCTCCTTCAGCAGTGATTGGGACTTAGTGGTGGAAAAGAGAGCAAAGTGTGCTGAGAACCACACAGTTTTTAGGTTACCTATGTAGATTGACTGAGTTGGTATTCTAAAAGTAAAGTCTAAACAGGGTCCAGTAACCAATGAAAGAACATACTACTGGAAGACATCAATCATAACAATTGACTTTCTCACTCTAAATGGAAGCAAGAAAATAAACCTAAATGGAAGGATCATTTAGAGTTTCTTTGAATAGGATTTGGCAAAGTTGGCTTTAATGTGCACACAAAGGCAACATGATACATAATTTCATGACAAACTTTGTCATGTCAACATGTTGTTGAGATTATGTTTAGCTTTTGCAAAAAATACCACATTATGTAGGGATTCTGTGTTTCTTTTAGTAGGTGGAAAAATGCAGAAGGGAGAAAAAACCAAATACTTGATAATTGATAAAAAATAATTTTTTTTAAATATATGACCAACTCTTTTACTTTTAAGTCTTTGTAAAAAGAGCACCAATAATGATATATTATACTATATTACACTAATAATAATGTTAATATGCTATTCTTGGTCATCCTTGAATATAATACTTAAATTAAATGCAATTTTATGGACTATACTTTCTATCTTTGTTGCAAAGAAGATTCCACATCAGACAACATACTTGTAGGCATACAATTGAGAAAATAAGATTTCACTGTGCTTACTGTTCTCTGACTTTAAAAAAAAAAAAGAATTTGATAGAAGGAAAAGGAGGAGGGGGGGGGAGAAGAACAAGAAAAAAACAAGAAGAAAACAAAGAAGAAAATTTCTATATACATACACACACACTATCACCCATAGAGTAAAATGTTTCCTTAAAGTCTGTAAAGTTATCCCCTAATATGGTGTGTTCTGAAAGATGCAAAAACTTTTTCCAATTCAACTCCTCCTCTTCACTCCCCTCTATGACTAATATCAAGTGAGGCATTAAAAAAAGAGGAACATACATGCTCACGAAAGATGCTTGCTACTATCCTTAAACAGATTCAGCATGGAGTCCAAATAGAAGAAGCATTCTGTACTGATGCTAACATCTTCCACAGGATTCCAATTGTAGATGACATTGTATGGACTGCATCAAGTTCCAGAACATCACAAAGCCTCAAAATAAGGTACATAATCATTCAAAATAATTCAATTTAACTATTTCAAAGGGAAAAAAATAAAGGCAGTGGATAATATCTATTTTTCATTCTATAATAGTTAAGTTGACCCCCTAATAGAACTGGTACACAAGTTGGATAGGTACTCTGGATGTACAATGAACAGTGCCTAGAATTTTAAATCATTTCTGCCCATACTTTTGCTTTTATAACCACTACATTTCCTACCATATCCCTTCCCCAACCCTTCCCAGAGATTAATTCCTTACAAAAAGAAAATAAAAGAGGAAAAAATATTTACCAAAATAACCAGCATCCAAAAAAAAAATCTGACCTTTATTCAATTATTTAAACTTTGGTTTCATCACTTCTTCAAAGAAGTGATGTGAGGTATCTTCTCATATCTCTTCCTTGTGCTCAAACTTGGGTGTTATAATTTTGTTGCATTGAGTTTTGATTGTTTCTTGTTGCTACTTTTCTTCCCATTTACATTGTTATAATCACTGTGTATATTATTTTCTTGGATCTGCTTACTTCCTGTTTCATCAATTCAAATCATCAAATCAAAATCAAATCTTTCATATTTCACTGTATTTATTTTCCATTGCATCTTAAAGCATAGTAATATTCCAAATCAATGTACTACTATGTATTTAGTCATTTTCCAATCATTGAATATCTCCTTTATTTCTATTGCTTTGCCTCCATAAAAAAAGTGCTGCAATAAACTGTTTTCCTTTTAATGTATACGAGACCTTTTGTTTTGTCATTGACCTCCTTGGGGTATATACTTAGCAAGTGGAATCTCTGGGTCAAGACACTGTCATTTTAATCACCATCTTTAAATAACTTCAAATTTTTTTCTAAGATGTTTGGAATAACTCATATCTACTCCAACAATGAATTAAAGTGCCTGTATTTCCTGCTCCCTCCAACATTGACTATTCTCATCTTTTGTCATCTTTGATATTTTGATCAATCAGCATGGTGAGGTAAAACTTCAACAATGTTATCATTTGTATTTTTCTTATTGTGATTTGCAGCATTCTTTCACATGGTTGTTAATAATTTGTAATTTTTCCTTTGGAAACAGTTACTTCATATCCATTGACTGCTTATCTATTAGGTAATGGTCTTTGGTCTTCTTCATGTCTTAGTCGTCTATACATCTTGATGTGTCTTTACCAGATATCTTTACCAGATGTTCTAGGACTTGATGTCTTTATCAGAGATCATTGAAACAAATATGCCCCCCCCCAGTCAATCACTTCTCTTTTTATCCTTATTGCATTAATTTTTGTTAATGCAAGCTTTCAAATTACAGATTTGAAATTATTTATTTTATATTTTGCCTTTATTCACTGTTTCACTAAGAATTCATGACCTACTGTATTAACAATCAACTGTGATTGTTGAAGCACACGTGGTGGGCTTCCAGCACAGGTTCTTTGATCCACTTTTCTAAAGGAAAGATAGCTTCAAATGGGGCAATAATCTTACCTTAATTAAACATATCATTCACTAATTCAGAGGAAAGGTCAACACCTTGAAAATACATGGAGAAAATACAAGCAGAGAAACACAGAGAAATTAGCATAGAGATTCAATACACTGGGAGCACCAACATCTGGGTTCAGAAAAGCCAAGGGATTTCTTAACAAGGGCTACCCAGAGTCTTGCCTGACCAATTTCCCAAAACACATTCTTCCCATGAGTGAGCCCCAAAGCAAAATGCCAGCCTCCCAGAATTCAGAACAAAGACTCAGCCCCTGATTGGTTCAGAGCCAGAAGGCAAGAAACCTGACTCAGCACAGCTGGGAATTATCAGGGTTCTAAAGACATTAATCCTTCAGATGTTTACAATTTAGCCTGAGCCTGGGAAACTCAACTCCAAAAAGAAAACAACAAAAATCCCACCTTACTTGGTTTTACACCTACCCATAGCTATGAAAGGCATATGGTCTGCTTATCTTCTAATTTTTTAAGGTATAGTGTTTAATATTCGGGGGACATGCATTTTGAATTGATTATAGTCTATAGTATAATACCTAAACATAATTTCTAAAAGATTGCTTTCCAATTTTCCTAGAAATTTTTCATATCAGACGGAAATTTTCTTCTAGATAATTTATACTTTCAAATTTATTGAACACCAAACAGTATGTGTGATCCTTTGTTGGATCTTCATCCAGGTTATACACACTGACCATGGGTGTCCCATAGGACTTTATCCTTGGCTGTCTTTTCTTCTCTATCTATAACATTTCATTTGTTGATCTCATCAGCTCCCATGAATTCAATGATTACTTTTATGCTGACGTTTCTTAAATCCACTTGTCCAGCATTAACCTCTCTTCTGACCTCCAGTCTCACCTTTCCAACTGCCTATGAGGCATCTTGAATTCGATGTCCTGTAAAAATCTTAAACTCAACATGTCTAAAACTGAATTATCTTCCCCCCAAAATTTCCCGTCTTGCAAACTTCCCTATCATGCTCAAGAGCATCACCACTGTCTAAATCTTCCAGCCTCTAAGCATAGGTGTAATCCTCAGCTCTTCACTATCTCTTGGCCTCCTCCTCATCCAATCTGTTGCCAAGACCTATTAATTTTGTCTTTGCAACATCTCTTGAATATGTCTTCTTTTCTCCTCTGATATATTGCCACCACTAAAGTAAAAGGTATCCACCTCATATCTAGAATATTGTAATTGTCTGCTGATTGATCTGCCACAAGTCTCATGCCCTCCAATCCATACCCCCCCCATTCATCTACCAAGGTGGGTTTCCTAAAGTTCATGTCCAACCATGTCATTTTCCAACTGATAAATTCCATTGACTCCCTCTCACCGAGAGGATCCAATATTAAATCCTTTGGTGTTCAGGGCTATTCAGAATCTAGTTATGAATGTTTCCAATATTCTTACTTCCATCTACTGACACTGGCCTCCTTGCTATTCCTTAAGTAACATCCATTTCTTGTCTCCTAGCATTTTCACTGACTATCCCCCAAGTATAGAATGATCTCCCTCCTCATCTCTACTTCCTAGCCTTCATTGCTTCCTTCAAGTCCCAGCTAAAATCCCCCCTTCTACAAAAAACCTTTCCCAGTTCACCTAATGCCAATGCCTTCCCTATGAGATTACCTACAATTTATACTGTATATATCTTATTTTTACAGAGTTGTTTGCATGCTGTCTCCCTCATTGTGAGTCCTTCTTGAGGGCAGGGAATATCTTTCGCCTTTATTTGTATCCCTAGCACATGGAAGGTACTTAATAAATGCTTATTGACTGACAAAACATGTTATTGAGTTCAGCTATTTCTAATTCCCTCTTGTCTGTTCTCCAGTTATTGAGGTCCTTTTCTTTTTCTTTAAAACAGTGTTACATGGTTTCAGTGATTACTTCTTTATAATGTAGTTTGAATTCTGAAAGTGCTAGTCCTCTTTCAGTCCTACCTTTTTATTGTTTCCTTTGACATTCTAGATCTTTTGTTCTTCCAAATGAATTTTTTTATTTTATCTAGCTCTGCATAGTATCCCTTTGGTAGTTTGGGATAGGATTAGGGTAGCATTAAATTTTATAAATTAACTTTTATTGAGACAGTCTAGCCTTGAGCACAGTTATATGTTATTCATTATTACTTTAACAAGTGTTTTGTAATTCTTGCAAATATTGAATGGGCTTTGGTAGATTGTCTCATAAATATTTTATGCTCTTTGTAATTATTTTGAATAGGATATCTCCTTCTAGGATTGCCTCTGGGTTCTTTTATTGCTACATAAAAATAATGTTGACATTTGTGGATTTGTTTTGTAGCTTTCAAATTTGCTAAAGTTGTTTTTTCAAAGAGTTTCTTTGCTGATTCCCTAGGATTTTCTAACAAGCTATTACGTCATCAGCAAATATGCTTAGTCTCGGCCCATAGAAAGCACTTCATGTTTTTTTTTTCTTTCCTTCTTCCTCTTAGCTATGTTTATGCCCTTAATTTCCTTTTTTTTGCTTTAATTCTATTTTTAACATTTCCAAAACTATGACAAAGAAAAACTAAGAAAATGAGGAATCCTTGCTTTGCTCCTATATTTATTAGGAAAGCTTCTAGTGTTTATCGTATTATGTGTAATGCGGGATTTTTGTTTTAGATAGTTTTGTTTTAAAGTAATATATTAATAGGATCCTTCTGTCTATATTTCATAGAGTTTATAACACATGTTAGAACTGTGCATTTTCAAAGGCTTTTTTTCCATATCTATCAAGATGATCATTTGCTTTGGAGTGTTTTGTTTCTAGTATGATGATATCAATTGTTTTTCTTCTGTTTAAATATCCTTGCATCCCTGGAATAAATCCAATTTGATCATAACAATTAGGAGTGGGAAGATAAATTTCTGCAGTCTTTTTGTCAGGATTTTATTTTAAAATTTTTGAATCAATATCCATTTATTAAAATGGTCTACAGTTCTCTTGTGCTTCATACTTCCCTCGTTTAAATATTAGGACTACATTAGTCTCCTAATAGGAAGCAACCAGATGGCTCAGTGAATAAAATGCTGGACTTGGAGTAAGGAATACCTGAGTCCAAATCCAGTCTCAGACACTAACTAGCTGTGTGACCTTATGCAAGTCATTTAACCTCTGTTTGCCTTAATCCACTGGAGAAGGGAATAGAAAACCAATCTAGTATCTTTGTCAAGAAAACGCTATGGACAATATAGTCCACAGAATCATGAAGAGTTAGACACAACTAGACAGTAGCAAAACAGCAAGCCTCCTACTAAGAGTTTTAGGGCTTTGATTTATTAATTTTATTTTATTATTTTTATGAATTTTTTAAACTAATTGTATAATATAGCTATTATTTGTACTTTTAAGGAAGCTAAATGGCCTAGTGGGGAGTTTTGGTCTTGGAATAAGAAAGACCTGAATTCAAATATGGACTCATGCACTTACTAGCTATGTGATCCTGGGCAAGCAACATGACCTCATGTTTCCTAAATGGTAAAATGAGGCAACAGTAGCACACACTTCCAAGGATTATTGGGAGAACAAACAATATTTGAAAAGCACTTGGCGCAGAGGAGGCACTTAATAAATGTTTGTTTCCTTCCTTTAAAAGTCTGATTGATTTCTAATGTAAAACCATCATGACCAGTAGTTTTTCTTTCCCTTTGATAGTTTCTTTATGGGTAACTCAATTTCCTTTTTTGAATTTAGATTGTTTAATATTTTGGTTTGATATTCTATTACTTTGGACAATTTATACTTTGTACATAATCCTTTATTTTTAAAATCCTCTTTTCTTGGCATATAGAAAATTCATATAATTATTTTGTTTTTCTGAATTTATTGTGATTTTATTTTGATCATTATTAATTTGGTTAATTTATGTCAAGTTTATTAGTGTTTTGAAATAAACAGCTTTTAGTTATGTTTATCAGTTCTATAGGCTTTTTGGCTTCCAATTTATTTCTACTCTAAAAGATTTCCTCTTTTGGGCTTATTTTGTATTTGTTTATTTTTTTCACCTTCTGGTTTTATAAAAGGCATATTCTGTCCATTAATCTCCTATTTCTATCTTGATAATATCATTAGGAATATAATTTTTCTTCTGAAAATTGCTTTAGCTGAATCTCAGAAATTTTTGTGTTTTGTATCATCATCATTATATTTCACAATTATTGTTTCTGTGATATGTTGCTTGACCTATTCATGACTTATGACTTCACCATTTTCTCTATGTAGAGCTATAGGTTTTATGAGTGTTCCCAAAAGTTTTCTATTTTTATTACATTATAATTTGTAAAGGATATGTTAAATATTCTTCATTTTTATACTTATTTGAAATTTCCCTATGCTCTAATACATAATTTATTTTTTGTAAAACTGCCATGCAGTCTTGAGCAATATCTAATCTATTTAATGGCTCTAAATACTCTTAATAGTTTATTCAGTTTTAGGCTTCCCTCTTCAATTATGTTTACATTTTATTTATCCAACACTTAGAAAGGAATATTAAAGTCACCCTCATTAATTTATTGTCATGTCTTTTTGAAATTTGGTTAATTTTCTTTTATTAATTTAGGAGCTATGCCAGTTGGTGCAAATATATTTTATAGTGATAATTATTCATTGTTTACTGTTTCTTTAAGCAAAATATTTAGCATTATTGATATTGTGAGTTTGGGGTTTTTTTTCTGATAGTATGATTTCAATTCCTTATTTTTTAAGCACTTGATCCATAATAAATTTTGTTCCAATATCTTCTTTTGATTCTTTCTACAGTTTAGATGTGTTTCTTGTAAGCAACAAATTGTGGAGTTTTTTTTTTTAATCTATTATACCTCTCTTTCATTTTATTGTATTGTTTAGTCCATTCACATTTAAAGTTATGAGATATAATTTTGTATTTTCCTTCATATGTGTCTCTATTATTTTCTTTTTAAATTTAACTTATAGCTCTTAAAAGCCAATACTTTCCCCTTATAGATAGTTTAGGTTGCACTACTTTAATGCTATCCTAGTCTCACCAGATCCTTTCCCCCTTTGCCCTCCACTTCTATTTGTCAACCTTTTTTTTTTTTTTTTTGAGTTTTAGGGGTTTACTTATATTATTTCTTTTTTTCTCTTTTATTTATTGACTTATCTATTTCCCATTTAATTTTTCACTTCTTTTCCTCTTCTCACTTAAATGCTGAACTCAAAATCTCCTTCACCCAACTTCTTTTGCTTGTTAGGTTTCTCCTAAATATTTTTCTTTTCTTCTTTAATATTTTTTAATTCTTTAACTTATTTTTAGGTTTCAACATTCATTTCCACAAGATTTTGAGTTCCAGATTTTCTCTTCAGCTCTCCCCTTCCTCCACTCTGTTATGGAATGCATTCTGATTACCCCTTCCCCCAGTCTGCCCTCCCTTTTATCACCACCCCCTTGTCTCCTTCTTACTTACTTACTTGTAGGGCAATATAGATTTCTATACCCCATTGTCTATAGAGTTCCAAATTTGCTCCCTTCTTCCCTATCTACCTATTCTCATTGAGAAGGCAAGCCATTCAATATAGGTTATACATGTGTAGTTATGCAAAACACTTCCATAATAGTCATGTTATGAAAAACATGCCAGACTGATGCAATAGACGCTGCCTGTTGACCTGTCTGGCTGTCTTGGGCTGGGGATTTGTTTCTCTCCATCATTTTGTGAGTTTTGCAGCTCTAGGATTTCTTTATAGTCAGTTTTTACAGGTATTTGGAGGGGTTTGGGGAGAGAGCTCAAGGAAGTCCCTGCTTTTATGCTGCCATCTTGGCTCCTCCCCCTCCCCCTAAATATTTTTCAAAGAAGACTTTCTTTCCTTTGGATTTTCTTTTGTTAAGTCTCTTTCCTTTCCATTTCTGAAATTTTGTTCTCTGATTTACAGTTTGTAGCCTTATTTATCCTTCCTTTAATTTCTTTGTGTTCCTCTTTGAGTTTAAAGCTCTGAAGTATCAGGTTTAAGTTTCCTCTTCCTATCAATTTCTATATTATTCCTTTTATACATCTTGACCCATTGTTCTCTTTTTATTCTGTTGTACCTCACTTTTAGAAGCATTATTTCATGAGGGAAGTAATGTTGATGGAATGGGCCAAGAATTTAATAGGAAGAAGAGACCTCCTTTCATTCCATTTGGGAAATTTTGAAGTATTTTTAATAACCCTAAAAATCTTCCTAAAACAATGACTCATTTTTGAAAGTATCAGTATTTTTCTGGTGGTGCTGTATGGTTATGAGTCATGGGATCTAAAATATCCAAAGAATAAAAGGGAAAGGGAAAGGTATCCTGTGACTGTGAGCAAACTGTGGCATATTGCCAACAAATAATTGTGTAGGAGAAACAACATAAAAGATACAATTGGAGTAAGGTATGACTGATCATGTAGCAAAATGAGTGATTACCACTGGAGAATGCACAGATTCTACTGGTATCTATTTCCTAGTGATCTAGAGGAAGAACCTTAGTATTTTGGGTAGACCCATTGTAGAAGAATTATGAAAGGACATGGGAGAGAGTTACCCAGGATAGGAAGAGTTAGCTAGCTTATAATTGGAACTGCCAGAGGGGACAAATATATGGATAAGATCAAATATCCAAAGTATTGAAGAATTGACTCTAGAAGGTCTTTATATACAAATGTAACCCAGGAACCAGAAGAATAGCCCTGAGGATCATAGAGCTTCCTCTCACTGGGACTTTAATACAATGAATTTATCTAGTTAACTAATTGTCACTATGGAAAACAGAAAATAGGGGTTAAATGGTGGTGTTAGAGAAGGTTTCCTGAGAGGATTGTGTATAGAACAGGACAGACCAGAGATAGAAAGCAATCCAAAGCGGAGCAACCTAATAGCGGACTGATGATTTGGACAGTGATTTGGACAGATGAGATACTGGCAAACATGAGTGAGCACTATTCAGGCAAGACTGGTAGCAATATACTATGTATGTATTACATCAATCTACATGGTAAGAGATGTCAGTATACAAATTAAGTCAGTGAACACAAGTCAACAAATAGCTACTGAAGTCCCAGAAAAGAATATTTTTGACACAAATATCATTGCCACTGTTCAATGGTTCAATATCAGAAATGGATATAGTTTTATCATTGAAAATAGCATTAGAAAAGAACTCTACACCTTCTTTGCTGCTACACTTAAAGGAAAATGGAATCTATCTCATTTCCAAACATAACCTCCTATGTATGTTTTTTCCCTCTATTAGAATGTGAACTCCTTGGAAGTAAGAACTATTATATTTTTCTGTTTGTATCTCCAGCACTTAGCAAGTGTTTTACACATAATTATCTTTTAATAAATGCTTTCTCATTCATTCATTCATTCATAAGCTTAGGATTCCATTTTCCCATCTCCATGTATTTAGATTAAACACTCTCCAAATCCTGGAGTGTCCACTGTTTTCATTTCTGCTTCTCAGACCTTTATTTCCTTCAGGGCACTATTCAGGCTCTAATTCAATAAAGCCTTCTCTGAATTTCCCCTAGCTAGTGTTCTCTCTCCCATCAAATTGCACTGCATTTTCTTATTTGTATGCAAAATAGGGGATTGGATTGAAGCACTTTCCATTGGAGCTGGGTGTGCATACTTTGGCTTCATAGGAAGAAGTTCATGTGATCTGGCCCCTTGCTAAATACTATGTCTTATTAAAGATTATATTCTTGATTCTTTCTTTGACCTCTGGGATTGGGGTAATGGCAGGAAATTACCAAAGAGGAATGGCAACTGTGTTGAGAAGAGTTTCCCATTCTGTGAGCCTTAAAGAATGATAGGAACAGTCTTCAATTTTCTATGGTGGCTATGAGCACATGGTAGAAGCACATGACTCTGTCTGAACCTGAGATTGGACTTTAAATCCTTAGAAATTTCTTGTGCTTTGTATTTATATCCCTTGTCACAAATGGCTAAACAGTAATCCTAAGGGATGGACATTTTCAGTGCTGAAAATAACCTGGTAAGTTCCAGGAGTCAGAAGTTTTTAGATGTTGACTGGCAGCAGGAGGTCATTCCTGCAATTGCAGTGCTTCTTCGAAGAAAAGATACAATACTATCAGGAGATGCCACTAAGAACTTCTCATCTACCAATGCAGACCTAGAATTTCTCTAAAATATGTTATTTCAAAGAGTTACCTCGTGTTAAGATATTATATGACTTGCCCATTCATCAAGAAGCAAGATCTGAACCCTAATTCTCTTTGATTGGGAAATGCCTAAACATTTAGTGGTATATGATTGTGATAGAATATTACTGTGCTCTAAGAAATGACAATTAGGATGATTTCAGAAAAAACCTGAGAAGACTTACTTAAACTGACCAAACATGAAGTGAACAGAACCAAGGAAACATTGTACATAGTAACAACAACGTAATTTGGTGAAGAACTGTGAATAACTTAGCTATTCTCAGCAAGACAATCCCAAAGGACTAAGAATGAAGCATGTTATCTTCCTCTAGAGAAAGAACTAGTATTGTTTGAATATGTTTGAAGCATGCTATTTTTCACTTTCATTTTTTTCTTTTGTTTGAATCTTCTTTTTTTAAGATTAAAATTTATTTCTTTTTAGTTTTCACCATTCATTTCCACAAGATTTTGAGTTCCAAGTTTTCTCCCAATCTTTCCCCTCTCTCACTTCCAAACTACTGAATCTAACACCCTTATCTTAAAGAGAGGGTTAAGGCATAGATAGAGAGATTAAGTGACTCGTCCAAGGACGGAAAATCAGCAATTTTGAGGCTGGTTTTGAAAACAAGTCTTTGTCCATTACCGAAGATAAATTATGTCACTACACAAGTGTCTGAATCTATCTGAGAACCCAGAAATTACCCTGGTTGTGCTGTAGAAACACACAGGCAAAGGAGCAAACCAACCTGACCTGTGGTAACTTTTTGTTCAAGAGGTCTGACATCATGTATATGTACAATATGTAAATTCCTTGTGACATAGAGATTGTGTTATTCTCTGCATTGTATCCCAAGTGGCATACTGACTGACACAATATACATACTTTAAAAATAGTGATTGATTTATTGGAATAACAAGAGGATAGACTGGTGGTAAAGTGGGAGAAATATACATTTCTGTAATGTTCTTGCCGTTTCTACCTAGTATATCTCTCTAGTATATCTAGTATAAGTATAGCTATCTAATATAAGTTCATGAAGGAACTGATTTTAAGTTTGGAGAACTTAATAGAGCTCTACTTGTTGATGGAAATTTTTTATTAATGAAGTTAAATACAGTTGTAAATGTTATGCTATCCTCCTTCATTTCTCAAGTGTACTCAGATGATGAACAGAAAAAGGGAAATTATTCCTTTCTCTAAACAGTATTTTAGTCCTGACTAGAACAACATAGGTTGGAAGGGAATTTAAATCACTTAAAACACCTACACAGGAGATAAACATAGGTGCCATGTGTACCTTTTGCAATCTCATTTTCAACCTCATTACTCAACTAAAACTTCTCTGTAAAATTATCAGTGATCTCTTAACTGCCAAATCTGAACCTTTTTGACAATGCTCATCATTTACCTTACACTTAACATTGTTGAATATTTTCTCCTCCTGGATACTTTCTCTTCTCTGGGCTTTTGTGACACTGATCTCTCTCTGGATTATATCCTTATCTCTATACAGATCCCACTCAGGCTCCTTTGCTGATTCATCATCCATTCCACAACTCCTAACTTTGAGTGCAACCCCAAGACACTATTCTGGGATCTCTTACTTTTTGTCTTTAATGTATTTTATTTGTTTAATTAAATATTTCCCAATTACATTTAACTTTTTAAAATGTTTTTAAAGTTTTGAGTTTCAAGTTCTCTCCCTCCCTCTCCACTCTCTTACCCCTTGATAGGCAAATAATATGATGTTAATTAGACATGTGAAGTCATGCAAAACATATTTCTATATTAGTCATGTTGCAAGAGAAATACACATAAAAGCCAAGAAAAATAAGGAAAATGAAAAAAATATGCTTCAATTTGCACTCAGAGTTCATCAGTTCTCATTCTGGAGGTGGATAGAATTTTTCATCATAAATCCATTGGAATTATGTTGGTTCACTGTGTTGAATGGAGTAGCTAAGAGTTTTCCACAGTTGATAGGATCTCTTATGTTCTCTCAAACCTCTTTCACTTAGTGACTTCATTTGCTCTCATAGGTCCAATTATCATCTCTGTGAAAATGATTCCCAGATCTAAATATCTAACCTTAGTTACTTTCCTGAGCTTCAGTTCCATCTCAGTCAGTCAATGTCAACAAGCATGTGGTAAGTTCTTACTGTGTGCCAACTGAGCTGTGCTAAACTTCAGGATACAAAGAAAGGCAAAAACACCGTCCCATCTCTCAAGGAGTACACATGATAATCCTAATGGGGGAGGCAACATACAAATAAACATTTAAATAAAGGACATATTCAGTGTAAATGAAAAATAATCTCATAGGGAAGGCATAAGGTAGGGGTGGTGGGGAAGCAGCTGAGAAATCCTTTCTGTAGGAGGTAGAATTTGAGCTGAGTCTTAATGGAAATCATTGATGTTAGGAGACAAAAGTGAGGAGGGAGAACATTCCAGATATTGGGTACAAGCAGTACAAATGCAGAGCATTGGGAGATGAAATCTCAAGTCTGAGGAACAACACATATGCCAGTGTAGCTGGATCACAGAAAGCATGGAAGGGAGTAAGAAGACTGCACATTTCAAACTCAGTATCCCAAAACCAACTTAAACTCAACACATGCAAAATGGAACTTGTTATAATTCACTTAAAATCTACCCCTCTTCCAAACTTCCATATTTCTCTTGAAACCACTACCATCCTTCCGGTCACCCAAGTTAAAGACCTTGGCAGTTATGTTTTTGATTCTTCACTCTCCCTTACCTAACATATCTAATTAGTTCCCAGATCTTGTCATTCCTATCCCCACAACATCTCATGTACCCATTTGCATCTCTACTAGCATGACTACCACCCTCATTCCACCCTTCAGCTTCTCTCATCTGGACTGCTGCATTAGTATCCTAATTGCTTTCTCTGGATCAATTCCCATTCATCCCCAAATTATCCTCTTTTTTGTTTATTTGTTTTTATCTTAGTGGATCTCATAGATATGGGAAACTTCTAATATGGAAACTTTCTCTACTAATAAGCACTTACTGTGCAGCTTATAATTTTAGTGGGTACTGATGGAGTTAAGTGACTTATCCAGGATCACATAGCTATTATGTATCAAAGCTAGAACTTGAACCTCGAATCTATCTGACTTCAGATCCAATTCTCTATCGTTGACACCATTCTGCCTTTCCATTACATTTTGTATATACTACCAAAATAATTTCCCTGATGCATACATCTGATCACCTCACTTCTCTATTCAATAAACTACAACGTCTCCCTCTTGCCTATAAAATAAAAAGCCAGCTCTTGTGTTTATCATTTAAAGTCCTTCACTACCTGGCCCCAACCTAATTTTCTAGCCTTATTATATATTATTCTACTTCTTACATACTGCAGGATAGCCAAAATGACCTTCCTCTTGTCCTTATACATGAGACTCGTTTTTCCATTCCCATTCTCCATCTGTCCTTTTGCATCACCTGCCTCCATCCACCCCCCTTCCTGGAATGTACTCTTCTTCTCTCCACCTCTAAGAATCTCTTTTTTCCTTCCGAAAGCAGCATCTTCTACATAAAGCATTTCTTGACTTCCTTCCCCCAAATTAGTAATGTCCTTCCTCTCCCCAAATTAATTACATAATACTTACTTTGTATATATTTATATATGATAGAATGTAAGCTCCTTGAGGACAGGGATTGTTTCATTTTAGTCTTTTTATTCTCAGTGTCTAGTACAATATTTGGCTTATAAATATTTATAGATTGACTCTTAGATATTAAATTTAATCCAAAACAGCACACAAGGCAAAAATCAGTTTCATATAATAAAACATAAAACATTGTTATATGACCTGTGTCCCACAGTATTTTATATTAGAAAACCAATCATCAATTTAGTTATTGATTGATTCTTTTTAAGCACTTTTTTATTATTTTATTTTTTTTAATGTTCTACAATCACTACCATAAAACTTAGATTTTTACCCCCCACACACACCTATCCCCCACCACCCTCCTCCCTCCCCAAGATGGCATACAATTCTATATAGGATCTACATATACTTTCCTATTGAATATGTTTTCACTATAGTCATACTATGTAGATGAACTAAAATAAATGGAAGAAATCATATAACAAATCAAAACATACACATACACACACACACACACACACACATACACACACAAACATGATCTGCTACATTCTGCGAATGACTTCCATAGTTTTTTCTCTGAGTATGAAAGGCATTTTGCCTTAGAAAACCATTGAGATTTTTTTTTAAGTTCTTGCATTATTAAGAAGTTCCAAGTCTACCAGAAAAAACTCTCGCACGCTGTGGTTGTTGCTGTGCACAAAGTTCTCCTGGTTCTGCTCCTTTCACTCAGCATCAGATCATATAAGTCCTTCCAGGCCTCCCTGAAGTCTTCTTGTTCATCATTTCTGACAGCACAATAGTATTCCATTACATTCATATACCATAATTTATTCAGCCATTCCCCAATTGATGGGTGTCTCCTTGATTTCCAGTTTTTGGCAACTACAAAGAGTGCTGCTATAAATATTTTTGTACATGTGGGACCCTTTCCCATTTTTATGATCTCTTGAGGATACAGTCCTAGTAGCGATATTGCTGGGTCAAAGGGTATGCACATTTTTATAGGCCTTTGGACATAGTTTCAAACCACTCTCCAGAATGGTTGGATGAGCTCACAGCTCCACCAATAATGAATTAGTGTTCCAACTCTTCCACATCCTCTCCAACATTTCTCATTTTCCTGTTCTGTCATGTTTGCTAATCTTATAGGTGTGATGTGGTACCTCAGAGTTGTTTTGATTTGCATCTCTCTAATCAAAAGTGATTTAGAGCATTTTTTCATATGATTATAGATAGCTTTAATTTCTTCCTCTGAAAATTGCCTGTTCGTATCATTTGACCATTTATCAATTGGGGAATCATTGATTGATTCTTAATCAAGAAAGAAATAGGGGAATCAGGCAGAGCACCCAAAATAATTTTAGTATGTTTTGACTTCTTTCTTTGGTCATTTTATTTGGTCTTTATGGGAATCTGTGTAGGTAAGAGTCAGACTAAAGTTCCTAGTTGGCTAAGTCTATGTCTGTGTGAGGTCACTTGGCAGAAATGGGAACAAATACTCCATTTTCATTTAATTCAGGTAGTATAATCCTATTTGTTGAAACTCTCAGGGGCTTATGAATGCCATAAACCAAAATGTCCCACTTGAACAAAAAACGATGTTTTATAACTATTGGTCACCTCTAAAAGTTCAGATTCTGATAGATCAAGCCAGCCAGACTGAATATGAACTTCTAGTCTCAATTTGACATAGACATGTGAAATTATAATAACTGTATAACACTTGGACTAAACCAAGATATCACCTTTTTTGGTTTTTTTAAATTTTATTTTGGACTCAAATGCCTGAACACAAATACAGAATAGAAAAAAGACCCAAAAATGTATCATAAACTTAAAGATTGGAACTTAAATACAAAGTTAAAAAGAGTAAAAAGCATGTTTGGTGTACAGCAGAACATGAGAGGATTCAAATTGTGTAACAATAAATTTTCATTTTAAGAAAGTCTGTATGATACATAACACGTGTTGAAAATGGTCCATCTTTTCTTTACTTCCTTG
Organism: Notamacropus eugenii; assembly: GCF_028372415.1. NCBI lineage: Eukaryota > Metazoa > Chordata > Mammalia > Diprotodontia > Macropodidae > Notamacropus > Notamacropus eugenii. The sequence continues at coordinate 46,320,719 of NC_092878.1, read as the reverse complement.
TGAGTCCTTTTGTCCTCTGCTGTGCATTTTTTTACTTTCTTCTTTTTCCCTTCCTCCCACCCCCCAGAAGGCTACAATAAAGTGTAGGTATATTTCTCTATAGCCTATAGCTATATACAAACACATATACATATATACATACGTATATAGACATATACTTTCCCAAACATATTCTATTCCTGATCTATATTTTTTATGTTTGAGCATATCTCGTTTCCTGTCCCTCCTACCTCCTCTCCTTAGCTTCTACCCACTACTTTGTCCTCTTATTACTTGCCTACCCCCCCCTAACGATCCCTCCCCTATTCCCCCATTCCAATAAATCCAACACCCTTCTACACCCACCTTTTCGCTTTTCCCTTCCCCACTCTCTTGTCCTTTTCCCCCTCCCTATACCCCTACCATTGGGTTTCTTCTGAATTCGGAAGACTTTTATAGTCTTCTAAATTATATGTATTGTTCCCCCTTAAACCCGTTCCGGATAAAAGTAGGCTACCAGAACTACCAGTCCTCCTGACCCATCTAACTCCTCTGTATCGATTCTTTCTCTTGCACTTCATTGGTATAATTGCTCTGTTTAACTGTTCCTAAATGGTTTTACTTTTAAATTCATACCCTACTCAGGTTTTCCCCAATCTTACTTATGAGCTACCCAATCATTAATAAGAATCTTAGATTTACATTTTATATATATACATATATATGTATATATATATGTGTGTGTGTGTGTATATATATATGCGAAGTAAAAAGTAAACAGTCTGTCCTTATGAATCCCTTATAATTAGTCTTCATTATATACCTTATATTTCTCTTGGTTATTGGATGTCAAATCTTCTATTAAGTTCAGGATATTTTTTTAATAAAGTCTTGAAAGTCAGAGTTTATCAAATGTCTATTTATTTTTCAGTCAGGTTAAAAATTAACCTTGAAAGGTATAAATAATATTTTTGGCCAGAGTCCCAGTTCCTTCTTTGATATATTATACTCCAAGATCTGTGGTCCTTTAATGTCTCTGCTCCTAGGTCTTGTGTGAGTCTAATTGTGGCACTACCATATTTAAATTGTTTTAATCTTCATACTTTTAATATTTTATACTTGAGCTGGGGGTTTCAAAATTTGACTATTATATTCCCATGAGTTTTCCTCATAGGATCTCTTTTAAGTGGTGATTGATAGATTTTTTTTCTATTTCCATTTTCCCCCTTGTTCTAATGCTTCAAGACAATTTCATTTAATTATTTCTTACATTATTGTGTCAAGATTTTGTTTATTGTAACTTTCAAGTTAGTCCGATTATTTTTATGTTTTCTCTTCTTGATCTATACTCTAAATCTTCTGTTTTTCTTATAAGATGTTTCACTTTCTCTTCTATTTTTTCATTATTCATATTTTGGTTAATTATTTCTTGATCTCTTATAATTTCACTGGCTTCAATTTGCCCAATTCTAATTTTCAAGGTGTCATTTTCTTCCTTAAGATTCTGGATCTCCTTTTCTAATTGATTAACTTTCCTTTCACAACCTTGTTTTCCTTGGATTATTCTTATTTTTTTCTTTAGTTTTTCCTCCATCTCTGTCATTTGGTTTTTAAACTCTTTTTAAAGATATTCTAAGAATTCTTTTTGGACAAGTGATCATTTGACATTACTCTTTGGGGGTTTCTTTACTTCAATATCCTTCTCTGAAGATATTGGTCATCTTTATTCCCATAATAGCTTTCTATGGCTGAATTCTTTCTCCTTTGCCTGTGCATTTTTTATGGTGAGAGCTTCACTTTTATAATCACCTCTAGTCCTGAGGTATGGGAAATGGTGCTTCTTGCCCCAGATCTTCAATTCTCCCCTCTAGCTTGGAACTAAAGCCAAACCTCCAGCCTCCTGTAAGTGACTGCAGTCAGAACCTTTCTGCTCCACTGCTTCTGCACTTGTGCTTGTGCTGGTTCCTTCTCATCCTAGTGCTTGAAGCACAGTTGAGTCTGGCCTTCCTTATCAACAGAGGTTCTCTCAATCTTCCGGGGCTCAAATGCCTGACTCCCCTCACTTGGCTGGAGCCAAGGAAGTCTCTCAAACCAACTAGCCCCAGGGCTTGCAGCTTGTTGTTAAAATGGACCCTAGCCTGGAGGTGTTTACTTTTCACAGGGACCAAACCTTGTCCTAGGATTTTCTTCTGATCTTCTCAAATTGTCCCAGGAAGACCCCAATTGTGCCCCTAATCTTATTTATCTCTACCCACACTTTGTTCACCCTAAGGTGCTATTTTAACTCTTTGGTGGGGGAAAATCTGGAGAGCTTGGAATTTTCTGACCTACTCCACTATCTTCCCAGAATCTTCTCTAAGCTATCACCATTTTAATGGGTCTCAGTTTTTAAAATCAGGTTGGTCTGAGCTTTAAGTGTGGTCCTAGCTTTCTAGTTGTCCCATACTCTAAAATTTTCAAGGTATCAGCATCACAGTTGGGCAAAGAAGAGGGTCCTTTACCATATCATTTCATCAAGGGCTCTTATCATTTCATAATTGTGTCTTGTTTTTGTTTTTGTTTTTGTTTTTCAGATTGGTGAATTCATTGCTGTAGGGAACACTGGTTGGTAAACTCCTACAGCCAATTCAGAAATTTACCTGTTCTGCAATATCTTTAAAGAGTGCCCTCATAAGCCAGGTGATTTGTCTAGACAACCAACATGTGTGACTTGAAATCAGGTCTTTCCAAGGCTTGTTGTCTGTCCATTACAGACAGCAGAATGTGTCTTTCTATAAATGTTCTCGCCTTACCAATGGAAACAAAAGTTGATGGGAAAAGGATAGTTTGAGCGATGAGAATAACTGAGTTAGTTTCAAACTCCAACAGCTGTTCATTCTCTCCCTTCATGGGAATGAATCAATAATGATGTTAAACCCCCCAAATAGCTTGTTTTTCCAAAATTGCTGTTGCATTAGTTTTATCTTGAAATACTTCATCAAGTTGAGATTTGATTGGGTCCTTCTCACATGTAATTGTTTGGTTACATACTACTCAATGTCCTCACATCTCTTTACCCTTCTGAAACTTATGGTCCTAGATAGCTTAGATTACTATTCATGCTGAGTCTCTGGTTTGCCTCCCCATATTTGTGTGATCACAATTCAGATAATTTTAAAGCTGGTAGGGACTTTAGTCATGCCTTAAATTACACAGGGGTGGGGAAAGTTTGAAAGCTGCAATAGCCTTTGAAACATTAGAAAATTAGAACAAAAGCACAGAATTCAAGAACTGGAAGTGACTTTAAGTTTCATCTAGTGCCAGAGATGGGGAACCTGTGGCCTTGAGGCCACATGTGGCCCTGTAGGTCCTCAAGTGTGACCCAACCCTCTAGGTCCTCAAGCACTTGAGGACCTAGAGGGCTAAAAGTGGGCTTCAGGCCTGGATTAGGGTTTCCTAATCATTCTTTGTGTCATTGTCTCCTTTGGCAGTCTAGTAAAGCCTAAATACTTTTCTCAGAATAATGACTTTAAATATGTAAAGTAAAATTCATGGGATTGCAAAAGAAACCAATTACTTTTAAATGCAATTATCAAAATATTTATTAAAAAAAAGTTTGTGGACACCAGATTAAGGGCCCCTGCCTTAGATCTAGCATGACCTCTTCATTTCATAAATGAGGAAGATGCTACCCAGAAAGGGCCATACAGCTTTCTTGATAGTCTAGTCATTAAAAGCATGTGCCTAGGGAATAAGGAAAAGAGAAAGAGCCATCAGACAGGACGCCTAAAATAAATTTTGGTCTTAGGTGTTCTTACTGATAGGTTCTTCTGAAAGAACAAGTTACTTGAATATTCAACGGACAATCCTTATCAATCTGTGCCACTCATTTTTCCTTCCGACCTTCATTGAAGAGTGTGTGTTCTCATTATTTCTCTAGAAAGGGAACTTTGTCTCTTGCCATTTTTCTGACTCCTTCTAGAGTACTGTGCTCTGTTCTAAGGGACACATTTTAGAAAGGACACTGTGGAAAGAGCACCAACCATGGGTCATTTCTGAGGTTACCTACCCATCGGACCTTGGGTAAGACCCTAAATATCACTGGGCTTCAGTTCCGTTGTCTGTTAAAAAATAAAGGAGTTATAATTCTTCTGAATTTTCATAGGAAAATAAGAATTTTTTGTGATACAATAATACTGTATGGCACTTCATCGAATTATTAGTCCTTAGTCTAAATTGTGTGCCACCTTCCACCCCTTTCCAGGAAATTAATGTTCCAGAACTTTCCTAATCACCTATCAAAGCTTATCTGCTTCTGTCTTTGCTCTCTATGAAGTGAAAATGACTAAGCTGAAATGATAAACTAATCTATGCAGATAGTTAATCAGTTCAACCTGATTATAAGCTCCATGAGGACAAGGATCATAGTCTTCTTCTTTGTAGTCATAGTAGGCACTAAGTAAACATCTACTGGTAAAAATAAATAAATATCTAATAAGAGATCAATCTAGATGACCTTGGAATTAAATTCCAGATCTGAATCTATGATTCTATGATCTTATGATGCAGAGAGAGGCACCATAAAGGGTCTTCATGCTATATGAAGGTGTGTTGAAGGAACTGAAAAAGTTTATCCTAGGGAATAAAAGACTTGGGACAGCTATGATAACTCTTCAAGTATTTGAAGGGCTCTTCTGTCAAAGAGGGCTTAGACTTAAGGACAAAGGTAGGAGTAATGGGTAGAAGTTACAAAGACACAAATTTAGAATGAATTGGGGGAGGAAGCCTCCTCCCACCTCCCTGCCAATTTCCTAATAATTATAGGTATTTGAATGGAAAAGACTTCCCCATGAAATAGTAGGCAACTTATCACCTGAGTTCTTAAAAAATGACTTTATAACCATTAATTGGATGTGTAGTAGAGAACATTTTTTTTCAGGTATGTACTAAACTATAAGACTTGTGAATTCCATTCTAAATCTGAAGTTCAGTGAGCCTGTCTATATGATACATTCCTGCATAGATCTCATATTTAATGAATACATATGCATATATGTGGGGTGCAGGGTGTTCAGAAAAGACTAATATCTCTGGCATGAGGGCTGCCAAGCCCTTTTCATGGTTGCTTTCCACCTTGTTGTCCTCTTGATCCACAACTCCAAGAAGCTGCACAGTGGCCACACCCTGGTAAACTATTTCAGCAGACAGGCTAAACCATGTTGAGGGTTACTGAGGGGTCTCAAACCCATTGGTGAGTTAGCAGGGTGTCTAAGCATGTGAAGACTTCAAGGTAAGTGATGAAGCAGCAAATGCGGACACATTGGGGACAACCCCGCACAGGCAACCCCTGCCATAGGTCTTCTTCTCACTGGAAGCAGCGGTGGGCTTTAGAAGCTTCCTGAGTGAGCAGTCTTTTAAGGATCACAGTACTCACCTCCTGGTGTGACAGAGGGGCTAGAAAAGGTGCCCTAAAAATTGTATACTTACCTAACCCTGGTCTGATTATCACAGCAGGCAAGGATCCAATCTGTGGTTGAAACACACACAAAAAAAAAAATGTACGAAAACTTCTTCAAAGATGATTCCACTCACCATTGGTACATGAAATGTGCACACACTTACAGACAACACAAAATCCAGTAGACTTAAAAGATGAACAGCTCTTGTTGTGAGAGAACTGAGCAAGTATCGCATCCAAATAGCAGCCCTGAGTGAATCAAGGCTGGCAAATTAAGGCCAGTTTACTGAAATAGGGGCTGGATACACATTTTTCTGGAGTGGCCACAGTGAAGGGAAGCATTGTGAAACTGGTGTAGGTTTTGCAATCAAAATTAATCTAGTCAACAAGTTTGTGTGCATACCAACAGGCTCATGACAATGTGATTGCCATTTGCAGGAAAAGGTCAAGCCACCATCACCAGAGCATATGCTCCCACCAGGACAAATCTTGATGAGGTCAAAGAAAAATTTTATAAAGACCAGGAGACCATTATTGTTAATGTGCCCAAAGAAAACAAGCCTATCATTCTGAGTGACTTTAATGCTAGAAAGTAGGGTCAGACTTCCAGACATGGCAGGAAGTCCTTGGGAGTAACAGAGCTGGAAACAACAGCCATGGTCACTTGCACTGAAGACCTGTGCATCTCATGACCTTTACATCACCAATACTATCTTCCATTTACCTAAACACAATAAAACTTCATGGCTGTGCCCTTGAAGCAATACATTACCATTTAATAGACTATGTGATTGTAAGGAAAAGAGATAGATGTGAGAGTGATGAAGGCATTGGGTGGCATAAAGTGCTAGACTGATCATAAACTTATCCTTTCCAAGCTAAATATTTGCATTCAACAAAAATGGTGGCCCCAAGGCAAAATGACTACCAGAAGAATTAATGTCAACTGATTAGAGTTCTTCTCTGAGTGTGAACAGCTTGTTGCTGACTTGGAGGGAAAGTTGAGCCAACACACAACTGGCAACAGTGAAGCAGAAAAGGAGTGATCAGCTTTCAGAACTTTGGTGTACAACACTGCATTTACTCCTCTGGGTCAGAACACTCACCAACATCAAGACTGTTTTGTCCAAAATGATGGAGAAAGCTGCTAAATGAAAAATAAGAACTCCACAGGGTTTATTTACTAGCAGGATAGTTCATCCATCTTTAAGAAGGCAGCATTTAATTCCATCCAAAGGAAAGTACAAGCAAAAGATGCTGGATTCTTGACTCAGTAAGAAGGCAGATGAAATTCAGTTTTTTGCTGATAGTAACAATCCACAGGGCTTTTATGCCCTGAAGGCTCTTTATGGGCCAAAGACCTGTAGTTCACCTCAACTACTCAGTGCTGATGGAGCCACACTGATTAGTGAGAAGAACATTATCCTAGAGAGATGGGCTGGACATTTTAATAGTGTCCTCAACAGACCATCATCAATCAGTACTGAAGCCATTGACTGTTTATCTCAGGTTGAAGTCAACCCCTCCCTAGCTGAAGTTCCAATTGAAGAAGAGTTTTTGAATGCCATTGGGCTCATTTTGTGTGACAAATCTCCCAGTGCTGATTCTATTCCAGCTGATATTTACAAAGTGGGGGTGGGGGAGTGGGGTCCATTGCTCATACAAAAACTGATCAAATTTTGGGGGTTATATAGCAAGAGAAGGTTATTCCCCTAAGAATTCAAGGATGCCTCCATTGTCCATCTCTATAAAGATAAAGGAAATAGATTGCCCTGTGACAATCATGGCGGGGGGGAGGGGGTCTATCTCTTAGTCATTGCTGGCAGGATTCTTACTAAAGTCCTCCTTAATAGGCTGATCCTTCACTTGGAAGATAGTCATTAACCTGAGAGCCAGTGTGGTTTCAGAAAAGGCCAGTAAATGGTTGATATGGTGTTTGCTGTCCAACCACTCCAGGAGAAATGGCAGGAGCAGAACAGAGGTCTGCAGACATTTTTAGATCTAGCCAAAGACTGATACTGTCATTTGTGAGAGCTTATGGAAAATTATGTCAAAATTTGGTTACCCAGAGAAGATCATCAGCATTGAACTTCAATTTCATGATGACATCCTTGCCCAGGTTCTAGATAATGGACAATACTCTTGTGCTTTCCCAGTCACCAGTGGAGTGAAACAAGGCTGTGTTCTTGCTCCCATGTTTTTAGCATGATGTTTTCAGCCACGTTGTCCAATGCCTTCAATGAGGATGAAGATGGAATCAAGATAAGACACTGCACTGATGGTAAATTCTTCAACAAGAAAAGGTTACAAGCCAAGACCAAAATGGAAGGAATGTTGGTACATGATTTTCTATTTACAGACAACTGTGCATTCAATGCAGGCTCAGAAGCTGAGATGCAACAAAGTATGGATTCATTCTCTGCTACTTGTGCTAATTTTGACCTAACAGTTAACTCCAAGAAAACACAGGTGCTCCATCAGCCACCACCACACCATCCATACATGGAACCATCGGTTATAGCAAATGGAGAAGTTTTCAATACTGTGGATATGTTCAATTACTTTGGCAGTATACTTTCTAGAGATGTACGTATTGATAATCAGGTTGACACACACATTACCAGAGCTAGCTCGGTATTTCGAAGGCTATGAAGGAAAGTGTGGGAAAGAAAAGGCATTAGGTTGACTACTAAACTGAAGGTCTACAGAGCCACTGTGCTGACCTCATTGTTGTGAAACCTGGACAGTATAGTAGCGCCATGCCAAAAGTTTAAATCACTTCCATTTGAATTGTCTTAGGAAAATTCTGAAGATTACTTGGCAGAGTAAGATACCAGACACTAAGGTCCTTTCTTGAACTAAACTGTCAAATATTCAAACTCTGCTACAAAGAGCTCACTCTTATGGGCTGGTCATATTGTTTTAATGCCAAATGTATGCTTGCCAAAAAAACTATTTTGTGGAGAACTCACACGAGGCAAGCACTCACATGGTAGTCAGGAGAAGCAATACAAGGACACTCTCAAGGTCTCTCTTAAGAACTTTGGAATTGATTGTGTGACATGGGAGACACTGGCACAGGACTACTCAGCATGGCATGTCCACAGCACAGAAGGTGCTATGCTTTATGAGCAAAGCAGAATTGAAATAGTTCAAAAGAGATGTATGATGCCAAAATGTAGAGAATCCACTCCAAGTATTTTCATAGACGGTGACCACCTGTTGCAGAGCATTCTGGCTCATATTGGTCTGATCAGCCACAATTGGACACATCACAACTTAACTGTAACATGGCAATGTCATTTTGGTCTTTTTTGAAAACAGATAATAACCAACCATGTGTATATCGATATATCTATTTATCTGTAGCTATATCTACCTCTATCTCTATGTTTATCTATCTGTATCTACATTTATCTTTGTTCCTATCTATGCCTGCCTATTTCTCTCTACTATATACATATATATGTGTGTGTGTGTGTGTGTATATTCATGTATGTGTATATAGACACATACATATGAGTGTGTATACACATGTCCATGGTTGCTTAGGCAGTAAGTAGAAAAACTTAAATACTGTCACTCCAAATCTAGAGCTCTTTCTTTTCTACCATCCTGCCTTTCACTGTAGATTATGAGCACTTTTAGTTTATAATGTGTGTATATACATATACATATACATACTCACACTACCTGATCCCCAGTTAGACACCAGGAGAGATGCAAAATGCAAAATAAACATCAATACATGATAACTTTATAATATCAATAAAGTCAAATAGAATACGACCTGAGTGTAAGAGTGTTTCAAGGCACTCTGCAAGATCTGAAAAAAGAAAGATGATTTCCAACCGTGGGTATCAAGGCAGGCTTCCTGGAGTAGGTGGCATGATTTTGAACTTCTGAGCTCTCCTGCCCTAATGCTTTCACCATCTTTTTGCTGTTTTTTTATTAAAATTTCATGGCATCCTCCATAGCAATGATTGCACCATATTTCTCTAATTCTAGCATAGTGCCTGCCACATTCATCATTCTGCTGATACTACAGAAATTCTGTGAATACATGATTGGGGCGTTGAGGAGGGGAGGGGCTGTTCCCTTATAATTATACCATATCTTATAGCATTTTGCTCTGTAGCTTGATTTTGCAAATACAGCATAAATTCCATGAGTACAAGGCAAAAGTGGGGGAAGGAGGGGCTATTTCTTTCTATAGTAAGCTGACACAGCTTCCACTTTTGTTTGGGAATCCATCAATTTCCTAAAAAAACAAACCCCCCCCAAAAAAGCATGTTGACGCAGCCTAATGATTGAAGACAGTGGGCTGGCTAGGAAGCTGGTAATGGTAAAATAAGGTAGCGTTGATGAAATATTAGAAGCCAAATAAACTTTGTGACCTAGCGATCTGGGGGAATCATTTAAAAACTTGGAGGAATCTATCAGTTAAAGTGTTCCTTTTCTCTCTAAGCTGTCACCCAGCAAGGTTGCAAACCAGCGTTGGTGTTCTTGAAATAGAATTCTTTCTTTAAACATTTTTTTCAACAAGTTTCTCAAAAATCAGTTTTTTTCAAACTCTTAATTCCATCTGCTTTTGAACCATATGCTTGTAATTTTTTTAAAGTAAGTACTACCATTAAGCATTAAGCAAAAGGCGATTAGATTGGCACTTAGACTTTCATCCAACTAACAAAGGACTAGGGGGAGAAAAGGAAGGTTGGAAGAAAAAAGGGAAAGAAGCTAAGCAAAGAATGTACGATTTCACTTGACAGTGGGATTTCATCAAGTTAATTAATATCTGTCATAACAGAATACAGTAAAATATATATGTTCCATTGCTTACTTTCCAAATATGGCCTCCATCAGTGTTTTGATTTCTGACAGTAGAAATGATGTTCTCCTGAGTTGTCAAATTTGATTTGAATACTCAATTAGCAAATCCACTAAATGTCATCTCAAGATTTTTTTTAAGTTCACTCTTTTGATTTGCCTTTATTTGAAAGTATCTCATCATCATTATGAAGGTCTTTGAAGCATTTTACATCTTTGACATACTGTCCATTTTAAAAGCTTTTGGGTGGAAGCCTTTTGTTTGCGTACCCCGGTGTACCAGTCCTCATTTAGGCTTGTTCACTATTTCTGAAGTTTTGAATCTTTGCTTCAATCCCTATGTGCGTAGGATGGTTAAATGAAAGTACACTTGTTTCTAGATAGAAACCCACTACGTATTAAGTTCAAAGGTAAGAAGCCCCGTAGTCTGACATCCAAATTCACAAAAGAAAAGGACACTCTTTAGTGTGTTCCATCAGAATTCAGTGAGTTTTCTTCCCTAGAAGGCTACTCTTCATAACCATAGATTATATGGTTGCAGTGCAGTGGATGGAGTGTGCAGCCTGAAATCAGGAAGACCTGAGTTCAAAACCTGCCTCAGATACTTAATAGCTGTGTGACCTCAGACAAATCATTTAACTTCTGTTTGCCTTAGTTTCCTCATCTGTAAAATCAGGATAATAATAGCACCTACCTCCCAGAGTTACGAGTGTCAGATGAATTAATAATTGTAAAGTGCTTAGCTTAATATAGTGCCTGGCACATAGTAAGTACTGCATAAATGTTGGCTATTACGATTATTGTCTGTGGTTGTACGTATATGAAAGGGCACTGGATTTGGCCTCAAAGGGCTTGGGTTCACATTCTGATTCTGCAACTCATTGGGTTCAGATCCTGATCGTGATACTATTTCAATGAGTTTGAACAAGTGGGTTGAACTGCTAGACTTCAGTTTCCTCATGTATAAGATGAGGGGGTTGGGCTATGTATTTCTGAGGTTTCTTCTATTTTTAAAGCTATGATCTTTTCTTAATGGGGTGAAGAGGGGTCCAAACCTGTGATTTCCTTAGTATGAACTCTCAATGAGAAAAAAAGTTCACATAGGGCAACTGCTCTGCATTTTTTGAAGTCTTAAAAAATTGCGAAGGGGTTCTGAGAGGGGTCATACAGTAAGACTCAGGGGCATGAGTGGAACTCTGGTCTCCCTGACCTTTGAGGCCAATTTTCTATTCACTATACCAGCAGTGTCAAACTCAGATAGAATCAGGGGTCATTAAATCATTTATAAAGATCCATGACAGCAGCATATTGACTTAAAGAACCACATGTTAATATCATTTATGTTCTATTGTATTTTTATTTATTTTATTAAATATTTTAATATGACATATGAATGACATTTTAATCTGATTCCCTCAGCACTGGGGAATAGTATGGGTCATATGCCTCTGCACAATACCACAATATCTCTCAAGTTCCTGACACACAAAAAAATTAGCTGCAAAGTGAAAAATTCAGTCAGTTTGATGTTACTAAGACTATAAAATATCTAGGAATGTAGAATTAGAATGCTTTTTAAAAATTTCATTCAATCAAATATACTTGTATATATAGACACAAGACCAAGCTGTGGGTCAAAAATTTTTGGCAAGTGGTAGTGGTGATAGAGCAGTCATATATACATTCAAGGTTTATTCAACAAAACTTTGCTCGGTATTAGGCAGGGTGGGGGGGCGCAGAAGAAAAAAATAAGGTTTCTGCCCATGATTACCACAAGATAAATGTGGGGGACTTTTGGGTGGTGCAGTTGTTGGAGTGCCAGGCCTGGAATCAGGAAGACTCATCTTCTGAAGTTCAAATTCAGCCTCAGACTCTTACTGGTTGTGTGACCCTGGGCAAGTAACTGAGCCCTGTTTAGTTCAGTTTCCTTATCTGTAAAATTAGCTGGAAAGAAATGGCAAGTAACTCCAGTATGATTGCCAAGAAATCCATGGCCCAAATGGGGTCATGAAGAGTCAGATGTGACTGGAACGATTGAATAATAAGGAAATATGTTCTGCGTTGGTGAGCATCCACAATATTATGGAGTTAGTTCTAGAGAGCCTCTAGAAATGACCTTTGATTTTACAGAAGAGGAAACTGAGTCCCTGAAAATTGAAGTTACCCATGGTTACTTAGACAGGAATTAGCAGAACCTATTCCCCCCTCCTGCCTTTCAGCATAGCCTTGAAAAATGATGGTGTCAGTCAGACCCTCCCAGGATAAGGTGCCGACTTAGAGAAGCAGCCTTGAAATACTAAAGTTCTACAACCATCATTTTGCCTTCATGCAAAACTAACCCACTGGGGTTTGCCATTCCTGTCAACTAGTTACTTCTGTACCTACTTGTCAATTACATGGGAAGGATATGAGCCTGGAGAGGAGAAAATATATATAGAAATATATAGAGAAAATATATATAGACACATATATAGAAAATATATGTAGAAAATATATATACATATATATATATGTAAAACTTTGGTTGTTAGTTTGCTTAAATCTTTTATTTTTAATGAACAATTTGATTATATCCTGGATCCAGCATTTAGGAAATTGCTAAGTCTTAGGATCTGCAAGTCCAAGAGGTTAAGTGACTTCTGTAAGGTCCCAGATGCACTGAGTAGAAGACTGTACTGTTAAAAGATCTTTCCCACTCATTGATGGGCCTGCCCATTAAGGGAAGTTTGATTACTGGAGGTCCACATCTTTTGTTACTCTCTAATACACTGGTTCTCAAGGGTTGTGATGCCCTCTGGCTCTGAAAAGTGTATAAATACTTTGAGGTGAGGTTTTATTTTGGGTCTTACTCATTGGAAGTGTTTGTGGGTTGATCTTTGTTTCTCTGTTTATATTTACTCTGAAATTCAGGGTGCTGACTTTCCCCCCGGAACTAAGTGAATGATCTGTGTGCTTGGTTAAAGTGATTGTTGACCCCTCAAAAGTTGTGTTCCTTTGAGAATGGTAGATCTAAGAACCCATAGCAGACCCTCCTGTGTATGTTGGGGTCCTTGCTGTTACAAAGAGCCAAGATTTAAAACCAATTCCTTAGGGGTCTATATTTGATGCTCTTTCTAGTACAACCTATTAGGTTTCCTAGAGAACAACTCCTTGGAACTCACCACAACTTTGATAGAACTCATTTCTTTAGCCTAGTCTAACTAAAGTTATGAAAAAGTGACTCCATGGGGACGTCCAAAAACTGAAATCTTGGGAGGCTAAATCTTGTCTTTAAGAGATATTATAAGTGAAAAGGAGAGGTATTTTACTATTGAGTTTCGCAGTCCTCAAATAAATGACTTTATCTTAGTGGTATAGGATCAGTTTCTAGGTAAATTAAACACTTTTTAAAAAGTCAGAAATCTTTTCTTTCTTTCATTTTTCTTCTTGCCTTTTAAAAAAAAACAACGAAATTGCAAAACAAATTGATGTTTAGCTCCCGTGTGGTGCAGGAGTTACTCACATAGTATGGGCATTTATGAAAATGTACTTTGTGGGATTTAGATACCTATGATAATTTTTAATTTAAGATTTTTATTTGAGGAAATATTAAAACATATTTGTGTCATTAATAATTCTACCCCTAGCAAGTTAGAAGGCTTGGTATTTTAAGATGCAGGGTAGGCTTCTAGGAAAATGGCAATAGAGTTGTTACTGACTGAACCAAAGTACCTCACAAATAAACATATTGGCTTTATGGAAAATAATCAGAATTAAATAAAATGTTTCATCCAGAGCTGTCTATCCACATGTGTAGCAGAACGATGATAGATGAGTCATCTGAGTGAAAGTTTCAGTTGGAATAATCCTGAAAGGATCCCGCCACCTCAAGTGTAGAAACAGCCAAACCATCTGTTTCCAACCAATGTGTTCCGAAAAAAAAATGAAGGGAGGTTTCCATACAAAAGAATTGGTTATTGGAAGCCGAGCTTTAGGGTCTGAGTGCTATTCTACTAGAAGTGCAACCAATTTGTGTTTCTGCCAACCCAACAATCCATGCTTCTCATCCAATACTATCATCTATGTTGAGTCTGACTACCAAGATTGGTAACTTATGGAACATCAGACTTGGACTGCTTCCTGGACCATAGCATCTAAGGTACTCAAACTAAAGAAAGTAGAATGAGGTAGCTCACTATCCACACAAAACTCTCCAGTTTTTGAAAAAAAGAAAACTGAGATCAACAGTTTTAAAAAATGAATAATAAAATTAAACTTCCTGTAATTAATGATACTATGCATCCAAACCCCAAAACTACTTGAAAATTTAATTAAGAATAATTCACATTTATGTATTGTCTTACTTCATTCCCCTGCTTTCTGAGCTTGAAGTCTATTGGTCAAGTGTTATAGGCAGACCCTACCCATAAAAGTTCTGACTTTGGTTAATCCCACAAAGTTACTAAGGTAATTCTAGAAAGAACTGAAGAACAGGAAATAAGAATGGGCCACTGTGGTGGAAGGAAGGAAGGAAGGAAGGAAGGAAGGAAGGAAGGAAGGAAGGAAGGAAGGAAGGAAGGAAGGAAGGAAGATAGAAAGAAAGAAAGAAAGAAAGAAAGAAAGAAAGAAAGAAAGAAAGAAAGAAAGAAAGAAAGGAAGGAAGGAAGGAAGGAAGGAAGGAAGGAAGGAAGGAAGGAAGGAAGGAAGGAAGGAAGGAAGGAAGGAAGAAAGAAAGAGAGAGAGAGGGAGAGAGAAAGAAAGAAAAAGAAAGAAAGAAAGGAAGGAAGGAAGGAAGGAAGGAAGGAAGGAAGGAAGGAAGGAAAGAAGGAAGGAAGAAAGAAAAAAAAAAGAAAAGAAAAGAGATGGGTGAATGAGAGTCACTTCCCTAGAGCCCAGTCCTGTCATTTCATTAGTGATGAGAAAACAGCGGTAAGCCGTAATCAGAGCACCATGCAGCACAGATGATGAGCCAGCTGCACCAGGAATTAGTCAGGGGTAAGCATCAATAGTCACTGCCAACGTTGGAGCATTGAGCAAAGAAAAGTGGCAGGGAGATGCCCTGTGTCCTTAGTTGCCCACCTGAATAGACATTTATACTCTATGAGTGTAACATTTTGGGGATCCCTGTTAGCCCTTGAGGGGAAGGTCTGAATCCAAGCATCTGAAATGTGTTCGTAGAACTCCTAGGTTTGGAACATACCTGTAGAGAATTTGGTGTCTACCTTGATCTGGGGTAGATGCAGACAAATCTCCTACAAGATAGTTGTCAGTATGTGTATACACATTTGTAAATATACACACACGTATAAATACACACTATATATATAAACATAGCTATATCATGTAAATATAGATATGTATGTATGTATATATCTCCTTTTGGGTTTATGAATATTAGTAAGAAATTGCTAAGCCATGCTTATGAGATTCAATTACATTGAAACTAGGATGTGGGAGGACAGAATTTTGAAGTGAATAGGGAGGCGTGACCATAAGAATCTAATTGGTGAAATCTACGTAAACCACTTCCCTATACTCATATGTTGATTATTGCTATCTACAAAACAATAGATCTAGAGGATAGAGGTAGCCAGCTCTCTGACAGAACTTGGCATTAATTTATTACAACCTCTGGTGTTTGGAGCACATAATTGCTAGGATGAGAATAGGACCACCTACTCCTGGTCTTATTATTAATTAGAATTGGGTAACTAGACTTGCAACATCTTCTTATGATTAATAACAATAATAAACTATACTCAGAAAAAGAGCAACTCACACTCTTTCTATAATACCTTATGAAGAAAAGGCAATTATTATTACATCCATAGGTGAGGAAAGTAAGGCTCAGAAAAGTTAAATTACTTGTCCATTATCCCACAATCAGGAAATATCATTAGATCTCCCGAGTTCAAGTTCAGCAAAGTTTTAAAAACCAAAATAACTAAATTAGTGGTATTTTAAATTTCATAATTATATTCTTAAAATGACTGAATAACAATAACAAAAATCCAAAGAGATCTTGGATCAAAATCAGGTTTCACTTTGATCATTCCTTCAAGTTATCAAACATTAATTGTTTCCTGTATGTGAAACACTAGTGTATGTTTTAGTACAGAATAAAATAAGGATTTTGACTTTATGGAGCTTATAATCTACTGGGGAAGAAAGGGTACATCATAACATGTAGCAGAAAGAGTTCGGGTTTGGGATCAGCGAGCCATATCCTGATTTTCCTCCTTAACAACCTATATTGCTGTATTACACCTATCCAGGTCTCAGTATTTTCATGTCTGAATTTACTAAAAAAACAATTGAACGTTGAGTCATAGAAATGTGTCTGATACATCATATCGGCAAGAATTAGACCGTAATACCTGGATACTTCCAGAAAAATCAGTCAACCAGCAAACATTTATTAAATGCCTACTGTGCCTCAGGCATTGTACTAAGAGCTAGGAATACAAAAACAGATAAAAGAGTATTCCCAACTTTGAAGAGGTTATAACCTAATGGAAGAGATAACATGGGAACCAATGGACTCTTTTTTCCTTTTAAATAGACATGGACTGTCTGTCCCAAACCCCTGAGCTCCCTGGAATTTTGTTTTATTTTGGAAAAAAATTGGTTTTGTACATGGAGTATAACATTATAAATTCAAGACAACTCATTAACAAAAAGTTTAACTCCCACATCTATCACCTGTCACTGCAAAAAGTGTATGAAACATCCATTTGGTCAAAACCAACATGCTGTCTCCCTTGAAATATCATTCAAGTTTCCCCAAGACAACTTCTGGACTGCATGTTTGGGGTAGCCAAACATATATATGTGTGTGTGTGTATACATATATATATATATATACACATATATACATACACATATATGCACATATATACATATATGTATGTGTATATAAATGCATGTGTATGTATACATACATATTTAGCCAAACATATGTGTGTGAATGTGTATATGTACACATATACACATACACACAGGGGGGTGAGGGAGAGGGAAAAAGACACACACACACATACACACACACACACACACAGAAAGCAATACAAAAAAAACAACCAAAATCTCTCACCTCTCCCCATCTATTAAAAAAAAAAAAGATGAAAGAATTAAAAAGCCCACATATCACATAAACTACAATCAAGTCAAAAAAATTCAGACACTGATCAAATCTAAAAATGTGTTTTTTATTTTGCATTTTAGGCTATTTTCTTTCTGCTGTGAAATAGCATTCTTCCCTATCTAGAATCATGATTGATAATTTAATTGATCAGAGATATTTTGCAGTTGTTCATTTTTATATTGATATTAAACTATAAATTCTGCTTTTGCTTGCTTTATTCTACATCAGTTCATAAAAGTCTTTCCATATCGAGTTGAAACAATGTTTCCTCTCATTTCTTATAACTCAATAATATTCCATTATATTCATATACCACAATATTTTCAGCCATTCCCCAGTGAATGGGCATCCCCATTGTTGCAAGGGTTTTTTTCTTGTCACCATTAAAAGAGCAGCTATGAATCTTTTTGCACATATATGACCTTTTCTCTCTTTCTGTGATCTTTCTGGGAAATAAGTCTAAAAGTAGAATAGCTGAGTCAAAGGACATTCTTTGCTTAACAACTTTTTGTCCATAATTCTAAATTATTTTTCAGAATGGTTGGATCTATTCACTGATCCAACAACATTGCATCAACGTGCCTGTTTTTCTGTAGCCCCTCCAACATTTATAATTTTCTGTTTTCTTTTGTCATCTTTGCCAATCTGATGGGTGTGAGGTAAAATCTCAGCACTGCCTTATTTTTTAAAATTTATAATTCATTTATTTTTTTAACATTTTTAAGTGTCCAATTCTCTTGCTCCAAACAGCCCCTTCCCCACCCATTGAGAAGTTAAGCAATCTGATATCGATTATTCTTTTGAAATCTTGCAAAACATATTTCCATATTAGCCATGATACCAAAAACAAAAATCAAGAAAAGTAAAAAATTATACTTCAGTTTGCACTCAAAGTTCATAGTTTTCTCACTGGAGGTGGATCACATTTTTCATCATGCGTCTTTTGGAATAGGTCTCGATTGCTGTATTGATCAGAGTAGCTAAGTCTTTCACAACTGACCATTTTTGCAGTATCGCTTTTGCTGTGTGCATTGTTCTTCTGGTTCTGTTAATTTTATACTGCATCAATTCACAGAGATTTTTCCAGGTTTTACTGAAACCATCCTGTGTATCATTTCTTACAGCACAATATTATTACATCAAAATCATTATTCAGCCATTCGCCAATTGATAGACATCTCCTAAATGTTCAGTTCTTTACTGCCACAAAAAGAGCTACTATAAATGTTTTTATGCTTGTAGGTGCTTTTCCTTTTCCTTTGATCACTTTGGTATGTAGAACTAGTAGTGGTATTATTGGGTCAAATGGTATGCCTTTTAGGCATAGTTCCAAATTGTTCTCTGGAGTGGTGGGACCACTTTACAACTCCATCAATAATATATTAGTGTCCCAATTTTTCCCAAATTCTCTCCACCATTTGTCATTTTTTTCTGTCATGTTACTCAGTCTGGTAAGTGTGAAATAACAATTTAATCTGCATTTCTCTATTAGTGATTTAAAGAGTTTTTTTTCATATGATTATAGAAAGCTTTGATTTCTTCTCAAAACTACTTGTTCATATTCATTGATCATTTACCATGGCTCCTTGTTTTAAACCAAATTGACTCAATTCCTATACATTTGAGAAATAAAATCTTTATCAGAGAAACTTGCTATAAAAATTCTTTCTCAATACACTGCTTTCCTTCTAATTTTGGTATCATTGGTTTTGTTTATATAAAACCTTTTTAACTTCATGTAATCAAAATTAGTCATCATATTTCTCATCATATGCTTTCTTTGGTCATAAACTCTTCCTTCATTCATACATCTGAGAGGTGAAATTTTCCATGTTCCTCTAATTTGCATGTATCACTGTTTATTGTCTAAATCACGTACCCATTTTGTTTGACCTTATCTTGGTATGTGGTATAAGATATTTGTCTATGCCTAGTTTCTGCCAAAATGATTTCCAGTTTTCCCAGCAGTTTTTGTCTAATTGTGAATCTTGCCCCCAAAACTAGGGTCTTTGGGTTTATCAAACACTAGGTTATGATCATTTGCTATTGGGTATAGTATATCTAATTTATTTCACTGATCCATCACTCTACTCTTAACCAGGACCAGGTTGCTTTGATGACTACTGCCTTGTAATTTAGTTTGAAATCTTGTAGTGCTAGGTCACCTTCCTTTACATTTTTTTTTCATTGAATTCCTTGATATTCGTGAGCTTTTGTTCTTCCAGATGAATATTTGTTATTTTTTTTCAAGCTTTATTAAATAATTCTTTGGTAGTTTTATTGGCATGACACTAAATAACTAAGTTAATTTAGGTAGAATTGTCATTTTTATTATATTAGCTCAGCCTACCCATGAGCAGTTAATATTTCTCTAGTTGTTTAGATCTATCTTTATTTGTGTAAAAAGTATTTCATAATTGTGGTAAAATAATCCCTAGGTTTACCTTGATATGTAGACTCATAAGTATTTTATATTGTTTGCAGTTATTTTAAATGAAATTTCTTTTTTTATCTCTTCCCGATGTTTGGTTGGTAGTATATGGAAATGCTAATGATTTCTGCGGCTTTATTTCATATCCTGCAACTTTGCTACAGTTGTTGATAATTTCAACTAGTTTTTTAGTTGGTACTCTAGATTTCACTAAGTGTACCATCATATCATCTTAAGAAAGTGATATTTTTATTTCTTCATTGTCTTTTATTATTCCTTTAATTTCTTTTTGTTATTTTATCGTTATAGTTAGAATTTCCCATACAATATTGAATATTAGTGATGATAGATATCCTTGCTTCTCCTCCAATCGTGTTGTGAAGTCTTCCAACTTATCTTCATGACAGATAATGCTTATTGATGGTTTTAGATAGACACTACTTATCATTTTAAGAAAAGCTCCATTCATCCCTATGCTTTCTAGTGCTTTGGTTAGAAATGAGTGTTGTATTTTTGTCAAAAGCTTTTCTTGCATCAATTTAGAAAATCACAGTTTTTGTTGTTTTTGTTTTTGCTGTGGTCAATTGTATTGATAGTTTTCCTAATGTTGAACCAACCTTATATCCCTGGTATAAATGGCACCTGGTCATAGTGTATGATTTTTGTAATATAGTATTGTAATTTCTTTGCTAGTGTTTTATTTAAAAATTCAATATCCATTAGGAAAATTGGTCTTTAACTTTTTTCTGTTTTTGATCTCCCTGGTTTAGATATCACAATCATATCTGTGTCATGGAAGAAATTTGACAAGACACCTTCTTCGTGTATTTTTTTCAAATAGTTTATATAGTATTGGAATTAATTACCCTTTAAAAGTTTAGTAGAATTCACTTGTAAATCCATCTGTCCCCAAGGACTATTTTTTAGGGAGCTTATTCAAGGCTTGATCAATTTCTTTTTTTTCCAAGATAGCATTATTTAAGTATTCTATTTCTTCTTCTGTTAATTTGGGAAATGTATCTTTTTTGTAAATATTTATCCATTTCATGTAGATTACCAGTTGTATTGGCAAATAATTAGGAAAAATAGCCCTTATTAATTGCTTTAATTTCATCTTCATTGATGGTGCATTCAACCTTTTTTATTTTTGATGCTGGTAACTTTGGTTTTCTTCCTTTTTAAAAAATCAAATTAACCAACGATTGATCTATTTTATTGCTTTTTTTTCATAAAATGAATTCCTAGTTTTATTTAGTGGTTCAATAATTTTTTTACTTTCAATTTCATTACTATTTGATTTTCTGGATTTCCAGTTTGGTGTTTGGGGATTTAAATTAAATTTAAAATTTTTAATTAAATTTTACATTTTTTAAATGGCGGGCCCAATTCATTGGTCTGCTCTCCCTCTCTTTCTCCTCTCTCTCTCTCTCTGTCTCTCTCTCTCTCAGCATGTAAATAAATAAAATTTCCCTAAGTACTACTTTGACTGTACCCCAAAAATTTTGGTATGTGATCTCATTATTGTCATTTTCTTTAATAAAGCTATTGACTATTTTTATTATTTGTTCTCTGACTCGTCATTTTTTAGACTTAGATTCCAATAAATTTTGAGTTTATGCTTCCAAGACTTCTTATTGTTTATTTTTTACATTATGGTCCAAAAAGAATGCATTTAACTTTTCTGCATTTCTACATTTGTTTTTGAGGTTATCATGCCCTAATACATACATTGTTAATTTTTGTGAAGAAGCTATGTACAGTTGAAAAAGAGGTAAAATCTTTTCTGTTCTCATTCAGTTTTCTGCAAAAGTCTAGCATATCTAACTTCTCTATAGATCCCTCAGATGGTGGGGGCATCAAGTAGTTGATCAGAAGGGGATTGCAAGGATACCTTTCCTCATGATGAAGCAGGATTCTCTTGCTTTGATCATGCCTAGATCTGGGTCATAGCCCTGGGTAGTGGTCCTGGGGTAAGAAGGAGCACTGGCCTGTGGATCTTGTGATGGTAGTAGAGAGGGAATCTTCCTCATAGTACCAAGGCTGAAAAGATTGCTTCTGGTTACTCACAGACCAAAGCACAAGCCAGAGGATGAGTAAACACCTTTCCTTTGATCATACCACTTTGGAAGAACTGAAAATTTACAGGTGCCTAGAAGTATCTCTGAAAACAGCTGCACAAAACTCCTGAAGCTTGAGACAGTACACTCTCCACGCTGGAAACACAGTCCTATCTTAACAAAGAGTTAAAAAAAATGAGAACACAGCAGAAAAAGACTCAGGCTGTAGAATCTTATTTTGGTGACAAAAATCAAAACATAAAACCAGAAGACAACAGAGTTAAAGCTCCTACATCCAAAGCCTGCAAGAAAAATATGACATTACGGGATCACATGATCTTCTGGAGGTCAAAAGAGCTAGGATTAAAACCAAAAATCACCTGCCCAGCAAAACTGAATATAACTCTTCAGGAGAAGAAATAAACATTAAATGAAATAAAGAACTTTCAAGCATTCTTGATGAAAAGATCAGAATTGAATAGAACTTTTAACATTCAAATATAAGATTCAAGAGAAGAATGAAAATGTAAACAGGAAAGAGAAATTATAAGGGATGTATTAAAGTTGAACTGTTTACATTCCTACATGGAAAGATTATTTTTGTAACTCATGAGACTTTTCCAAGTATTAGGATTGTTGGAGGGAATATATGTGCACACATGTACACATATATGTATATGTGTGCTAATATGCACATATGTGTACACATTATACATGTGTACGTGTGTGTGTGTGTATATATAGGCATAGTGTGAGTTGAATATGAAAGAATACTACCTAAATAATAATATGAAGGAATAGTATCTAAAAAAATAAATTAAGAGGTAAGAGAGGAATGCACTGAGTAAAGGAGAAAGTGGGAGGTAGAATGGGGTAAATTATTTCACTTTAAAGAGGCAACAGGTGGGAGGGGAGAGGGAATGAATGAACCTTTCTCTCATCAGATTTGGCTTAAGGAGAGAATAACATACACACTTAATTGGGTATGGCAATCTATCTTACCCCACAGGAAAGTAGTGGGGAATGGGTAAGAAAAGGGAGGGTGATAGATAGGAAGGTAGTTTGGGGGAGGGGGTAATCAGAAGTAAATATTTTTGAGAAGGGATTCTGTTAAAGGACAGAATATAATAAGTGGGAGAGCAGGGTAGGATGGAGGGAAATATAATTAGCCTTTCACAATATGACCACTATGGAAGTGTTTTGCATGACTACACATGTACAACCTATTTTGAATTGTTTGCCTTCTCAATGAGGGTGGATAGGGAAGAAGGAAGGAAGAGAATTTGGAGCTCAAAGTTTTTTTTTAAATTTTTTTTATTTTTAGTTTTCAACAGACACTTCCACAATATTTTGAGTTCCAGGTTTTCTCATCATCTCTCCCCTCCATCCACCTTAAGATAGCATGCATTCTGATTACCACTTCCCTCAATTTACCCTCCCTTCTATCACATCTCTCCCTTCTTTTATTCCCATCCCCTCTATTTTCTTGTAGGACAAGATAGATTTCTATACCCCATTGCCTGTACATCTTATTTTCCAGTTGCATGTAAAAGCAATTTTTAACATTTGTTTTTAAAACTTCAGGTTGCAACTACTCTCATTTCTTCCCTCCTCACCCATCCCCACTGAGAAGGTAAGCAATTCAGTATAGGTTATACATGTGTAGTTATGCAAAACACTTCCATAACAGCAATATTGTGAAAGGTTAACTATATTTCCTTCCATCCTATCCTGCCCCTCATTTATTCTATTCTCTCTTTTGACCCTATTCCTCCTCAAAAGTGTTTACTTCTAGTTACCTCCTCCTCCTATTGGCCTTCCCTTCTATCATACTCTCCTTATCCTTTCCCCCCTACTTTCTTGTAATGTAAGATTTTCATATCAAATTGAGTGTGCAGGTTATTCCCTTCTTAAGCCAAATGCAATGAGAGTAAGGTTCACTCTTTCCCTCTCACTTCTTCCCTCTTGCTCTCCATTGAAAAAGCTTTCTCTTGCCTCTTCTATGTGAGAGAATTTTTCCTTCTCCCAATATATTCCTCTTTCACCTCTTAATTTTATTTTTTTAGATATCATCCCTACCTATTCAAGTTACCCTGTCTTCTCTGTCTATATGTATGTAATCCCTCCAATTATCCTAATACTGAGGAAAGTCTCAAAAGTTACAAATATGAACTATCCATATAGGAATGTAAACAGTTCAACTTTATTAAGTCCCTTATGATTTCTCTTTTTGTTTATCTTTTCATGCTTCTCTTGATTCTTGTGTTTCAAAGTCAAATTTTCTATTCACCTTTGGTCTTTTCAGCAAGAATGTTTGAAAGTCCTCTATTTCATTCAATGACCATTTTTTTCCCCTGAAGTATTATACTCAGTTTTGCTGGGTAGGTGATTCTTGGTTGTAATCCTAGCTCTTTTGACCTTTGGAATATCATATTCCAAGCCCTGTGATCCCTTATTGTAGAAGCTGCTAGATCTTGTGTTGTATTTCTACAATACTCAAATTGTTTCTTTCTGGCTGCTTACAATATTTTCTCCTTGACCTGGGAGCTCTGGAATTTGGCTGCAATATTTCTAGGAGTTTTCCATTTGGGATCTCTTTCAGGAGGCAATTGTTGAATATCTATTTTACCTATTTGAATATCTATTTACCTATTTTACCCTTTGGTTCTACAATATAAGGGCAATTTTCCTTGATAATTTCTTGAAAGATGATTTCTAGACTCTCTTTTTGATCTTGATTTTCAGGTAGTCCCATAATTTTTAAATTGTCTCTCCTGGATCTATTTTCCAGGTCAGTTGTTTTTCCAATGAGATATTTCACATTGTCTTCCATTTTTTTCATTCTTTTGGTTTTGTTTTGTGATTTCTTGGTTTCTCATAAAGTCATTAGCCTCCATCTGTTCCATTCTAATTTTGAAATAACTATTTTCTTCAGTGAGCTTTTGAATCTCCTTTTCCATTTGGCTAATTCTGCTTTTGAAAGCATTCTTCTCCTCATTGGCTTCTTGAACCTCCTTTGCCAATTGAGTTAGCCTATTTTTCAGGGTGTTATTTTCTTCATCATTTTTTGGGGTCTCCTTTAAGCAGGGTGCTGATCTGTTGTTCATACTTTGCTTGCAAGTCTTTTATTGCTCTTCCCAGTTTTTCCTCCACCTCTCTAACATAATTTTGAAAATTTTTTGAGCTCTTTATGACCTTTTCCCAGAACTGATCCCATTGAGTGGGCTGGGATGTAGAAGAACTGACTTCCGTGTCTTCCCCTGATGGTGAGCACTGCTCTTCCTCATCAGAAGGGAGGGGAGGAGAAACCTGCTCACCGAGAAAGTAACCCTTTATAGTCTTGGTTTTTTTCCATTTTCTGGGCATTTTCCCAGCCAGTGACTTGAGCTCTGAATATTCTCCTCACACCCACCTCGCCTCTGGATCCTCCCAGCCAGTGCTTGGGGTCTGAGATTCAAAAGCTGCTTCCTAGCCTCAGGGCTTTGGGCGGGGGCAGGGCTGCTGTTCAGTGTGAGATTATGTTCAGGTGCTCAGGTGGGGGCTGGGCCTCCTCACGGGCTCAGTTCCCTCAGGGAGTTTATGCACAGACCTTCAACAATGGATCCAGGGTCCTGCCTGCTTGGGGAGCCCTGGTCTGCTCCCGCCTCCACTGTTGCCTCCCAAGGGGGCCTGAGTATGGGGGCACCCCACTCCCCTCTCGACCCACCAAAGAGACTTTTTCACCAACCCCCGTCACCTGTGGGTGGAGGGACCTGCGCGGGCGCTGGAGATCGCGTCCCTGAAGTCTGCTCAGATCTGCTTCTCTCAGTGCCGAGGCCGGGGCAGGGCTGGGCTGGGGTCGACGTCCACAGCGCGATGGACCTTTTGCAAGAGGTTTGCAGGTCCCTCTGGAACAGAAATCTTATCTGCTCTGCTGTTATGTGGCTTCTCCTGCTCCCGAATTTATTGGCAGCTCTTTACTACAGATATTTCATGGGCTGTGGGTTTGGAGCTAGCGTATTTGTGTGTTTCTACTCTGCCATCTTGGCTCCGCCCCTCCAGAATTTCTTTAGAGTCATTTTTTACAGGTATTTGACTGGGTGTGTGGGAAGAGTGCTTGCAAGTCAGTGCTGATACTCCGCCATCTTTGCTCCACCACCCCACCCCCCTGAACTCAAAGTCTTAAAAACAAATTTTAAAAATTGTTTTTGCATGCAACTGGGAAATAAGATGTATGGGCAATGGGGTATAGAAAACTATCTTGTCCTATAGGATAGTAGAAGGGAAGGAGATAAGAATGGGAGGTGATAGAAGGGAGGGTAGATTGAGAGAAGGACTAATCAGTATGCATGCTGTCTTGGAGTGGGGGAGGGGGGAGATGGGGAGAAAATTTGGAATTCAAAATCTGGTGAAAGTGAATGTAGAAAGCTAAAAATAAATTAAGTTTTAAAAAGTGAAAAATGAAAATATGTAACAAATGCAAGGGGAACCCTTTACTACTGTAGACCAGTGAAGGGCCTAGTAGGATATCAACTACTCCACAACCTTTTGTGTGTTGTGCCTCTCATTTTTCTCTCTGCTGCACATAAACACAAATGTACATAGTTGCCATCACAAAAGTGAAAATGAGGTTACTTGAAGTCATGAAAGTTAAATGTACAAATGCTGAGGATTAACTGTAATTCTGTTCTTCTTAACATTTTTCTTATTTTATAGTTAAATTTCTCTAGTTTGGAGAGGGTAAAGTTGAGGTCACTTATTAGTTTTTACAATCTATTTGGTCTTATAATTTGTTTAATGTTTCCTTAAAGGATTTGGGTGCCATACCATCTGATGTATAACTATTTAGCACAGATGTCACTTCATTATCAATGATACCTTCTAGTAAAATGTAGTTTTTCTGCTTATTTCTTTTAATTGTCTGTTTTTGAGTTTACTTTTTCTGAGATCAGGATTGTTATCCCTGACTTTTTTTTTTTTTTACTTCAACTAAAGCACAATATGTTTTGCTCCAGGCCCTTGTTTTAATTCTGTGTGTATCTTCCAGGTTCAAGTATGTTCTTATAAACATCATAAGATATGGGATTCTGGTTTCTAAACCATTCTATTGTTTCTTTTTTATTTGTGAGTTTGTCCCATTCACAGGTATGATTACTAACTGTGAATTTCTCTCCATCCTGTTTTCTTCTGTTTATCCTATTTATCTCTCTCTTTTTACCCAGTCCCTCCTCCAAAATTGCTTTTGCTTCTGATATTGCTTCCTTTAATCCACCCCCCCCTTTTATCACCTTTCCCTTTCCTCTTATTCCCTTCTCCTATTTCCTTATTGGTGCCTCTTTGAAACAATCCTGATGAGAGCAAGTTTTAAACATTGTCTTTCACCCGCTATTTCTCTCTTCATTGAAAAAGCTCTTCCTTTTGTGCCTCTTTTATGTGAAATAATTTTTCCTATTCTCCCTTTCCCTTCTCCTTTCCTCCCAATGCATCCCTTTTTCTTATCCCTTTATTTTTTTTCAGATCATCCCAATGTAATTGACTCATACCTACTCATTCTATGTAGACTCTTTCCAATTGCCCTAGTGATGATAAAGTTTTTAGGAGTTATGTGTATTATCTTCCCACCTGAGAATGCAAACAATTCAAATTTACTGAAAATCTCTTATGATTGCTCTTTCATATATGTCTTTTTATGCTTCTTTTGAATCTTGTGTCTGAATGTCAAATTTTCAATTCAGCTCTGGTCTTATCATCAGGAATTCTCTGAAAGTCTTCTATTTCATTAAATGTCATCCCCCAACCAAATGATTATATTGTTTTCCTGGATAGATTATTCTATAATTTTAGCTCTTTTGCCTTCTAGCATATCATATTCCAAGCCTTCCTCTCTTTTAGAGTGAAAGCATCTAAATCTTGTGTGGTCCTGATTGTCTCTGAATAATATTTGAATGGTTTCTTTCTGACTGCTTGCAATAATTTTTCCTTAACATGGGAGCTATGCAATGTGGCTATTTGGAATTTGGATTTCCAGGGAGTTTTC